>NC_133589.1:4253616-4575640 GCF_964106895.1 Numenius arquata | reverse complement strand
CCTGTTGGGGAATGGAGAGGGCTGGGATAAGTGAGGCAGTGTGGGTCATCACCTCCTGCATCTCCCCATTTCGGGGGGCCCAAGGGAGCCATTTCAAGTCCTTTGATCTTACAGGAATACCTTGATCTGGAGCTCCTTCTCCTGCAAGTTTCTCCCTCTAGGAGCAATTCGGTAAGGCCATAAAAAAAGTGGCCAAAACTTAGATGTCCCAAGAGGGTGGGGATAGTGCTGAGCTTTTGAAGGGCTTGGCTCGAAGCTGAGCAGGGACTGGGTCTGAGAGAGGAAGGCAGGCTCACCGACTCCTTCATCTCACTCTTCCCTCCCCGCTGAGATGTAAGGCAGGACCAAAGGGATGCCCAAGACGAGGAGCATCTCAGAATGATGAGGCAGAAGAGTACAAAACAATCCCAAAGCCGTTCCTCCAGCCTAGAAACCACCACGGCAGCAGCCGCAGCAGCAATTTCCCCTGTAAGAAGGAAGGGAAGGAGTGAGGAGCGCTTAGCAGGGAGGTGGAAAGGGAAATCCTATTTTACAAGGCCCCAGCCAGTCCTGCTTGTACGAAGTGACAGACCTGACAGCAGCATTTAGTGACAAAACACAAACAGTTGTCTGGCGGGTACAAAACAACAGCGGGGACTCGGCGATCTCTGCCCCAGCGGGTATTTGGATGCTGAGAGACAGTTCCCAGGTAACACGTGGGGCTTTTTATTTGAAAACTGCTCCTTTTATTATTATCTTTCCTCCCACTGCAAAAGGCAAAGACAGGGAGAGGGAAGAGTCGTTTGACAAGCTGAAAACTTTTATGGGGGAAAAAAATGAATAAGTGGGAAAAAAAATGAATAAATGGGGAAGGGGGGAAGAATTAAAAGTACAAGTCACTTTGTAAAGAAGGAAAACAAAGCCAAAAGGCTCAGGGCTGAGTCAGTGTGTTGCAGGGCTCGTGAGGGAAAGTCTCTCTTTTGGAAATCAGTAATCCAAAAGGCTCTGCGTGTGTGCATAAAGTTATTGACTGACTGCATTACATCCACTTATCCCCCATTAAGCAGCAGGCTTCAGTCTGATCCCAAACAGCAAGGAATTAGAGTAACTCTACCCTGTGTTTCTAGAAAGGTTTCCATCTCTGAGGAATCCAAAGTGCTTCAGCAGCCCTCCGGGGAATGCAGGACTGACATCCAGACGCTCCTGGGGTGGAGGTTGGCAGCGGGACAGGCTGCTGTGTACAGCGGTGGTGGGAGGGAAACCCTTGTGCGTCTGTGAAAAGCTATAGGATCTCTATTAAGCAGAGTAGAGAAGGGTTGGCTTCCAAGGACACGGAATATAATTAGCCTATCTCAGAACAAGTAGCAATTCCTCCCCTGCTAAGCTTCTCCCAGATCAGCTCCAAACAAATCATCTCTCCTCTCTGCTCTGCTGCCTCTGTCTCTGCACACAAGAACCAGACAGCTCTTAAAGTCTGGAAGGGACAAGAAGCTATAGGTCTCCATATAGTTACAGAAAAAAAAAATCAGTGGTAAAGCTGACTTAGAAAGTTTTTGTTCCTTTCTTCCCCCACTTCAGTTTTCCACCCCCTCAGCTGTACTGATGCAACTGCTTGTGGATCTGTGGGGAAATCAGACCACAGAAATGATCTATTTAAAAAAAAAAAAAATCCTTCTTTGTTTTTTTTTAAGACACATTCACTTGCATCACTTCAGCAGAACAGGTTCCTTGCAACCCCCAGTCTCAGAGCAGCACACAGTTTGGTGAAGAGGTGGGAAGAAGTTCCCAGGGGTGAGAAGGAAAGCGAAGGGGACCTCAGGGTCTCCAGCTCCCGCTACCCCAAGGTGCTCCACTATGGAGCCACCATGATGCATCACCCTGGTGACCCCTGCAGCTCTGCCAGGCCAGCTCCATCCAGATGTCCCTGCAGCTGGCACGAGGGGACACTTACACTCTCTTGTTTCAAAGATGCTTTGCTTTGTGTCTCTGGCTTCAGTGCCATGCCCCAGCTGACGTCCAGTACGGCAAAGCTGCTTTGTAACAGATGACACTGAAACTGCTGCTTCTCTTGGAGCTAAAGAAGAACTGGGCAGCTCTAAAGGAATGGGAAACTGCAGCTCCCTCCAGGGGAAACTGAGTCAACTGAAAGCCGCAGGGTTTGCAGGTAATCCCAGACCCCTAGGGCAGACCTGGGGAAAGACCTTGAAGGAATAGATGAAATCAGAGCATTTAACCCCTGCTGTGACAGCAGCCATGGAGGTCCCAACACCCGCATACTTTACACCTTAGCTGCCTCCTCTCACAACACAGCTGGGAGGCTCCACTTCTGCTACAACATATAGCCATGGTCCTCAACCACATTGCTTCTGTCCTGCACCACTCCCCAAATTCTCCAGATGTCAGCTGGGGATGATTATGTTTGGTGCCTTGAAAATAGCTGGTGTCCCAGTGCCAACAAGTGAAAGAGGGAGCTGTCAAACTTCCCTGTACACCCCTCCGCACCTTCCAGGCAGTGCATCTGAGAGGCACCTTGTTTATGGGCTTGACACCAGGTATGTCTTAACTGGCTTTGACAGGGGTGATCCTGTTTATAGGAGAAACTCCTAATGCCTCTCATTCAATGTCATATTTGGGAAAAAATAAAAAATGAAACAGAAATGACCCCTGAGTTTCTACCTTGAGTAATGGAAATTTCAGCTGCTGACCTGGCCAGGATGGGCAGCATTGAACCAGTCTCCTCAAGGTCACCCAGAAGTTCACATCACAGTCCAACCACCCCTCTTTGAATGTCCTTCCCTTCTTGGCTTTGCACTCCTGAAGCAATTCAAGTCTGGATCCCCTGCATTTTGGAACCTCCCAAAAATTCAACCCCGGCTCAGCTCAGTCGGTAAGGATGGGCATGTGAGGAGCTGAGGGAGAGGTGCTACTGTCATAGATTACTGCTCACTGCACAAATGCTTTGCTAAACACCCATGAACACAGGTCAGGCTCAGGCAGAGGAACATCCAACCAACTACCTTTATTCCTCCATACACACCAAATGCTTCAGCAGAGATCTGCAAACAAGTCTTTTTTTTTCCCTGTGCGTTTTTCTCTCATCTCAATGGATGGCTGGCCACCCATTTGGCCACCAGTGCTAGCCCTTTCAAAGGCCTACGGTCAACTCCTGCCTCAGAGGGCAGTATCCAGAACCCACCGAAGGTAGCATCGCTCTGTGCTGAGCCGTGCCATTAGACAGCACGCGTGCAAGGCATCTTGAGCTCCAGGCGGCTAGGATGAGTCAGAGCCAGTCGCCTTTTTCCCTGTGGTACAATTGCACCAGGCCCTGACAGCATCAGCTGGCTTTTATCACTGCTCCACATCAGAGCTGTCAGTCCTGAAGACAATGGAAGGTGTGTGGAGGGGGAGGAATTGAGCATCTCTGCGCTCCGTTGGCTTCCCAGAATGATGCCAAAGTGGCAAGCAAAGAGTTTTTGATTAGCAGCCTGCTGCCGCAAGAGGATTAGCGAGGACGTCAGTGACTGTGGCAGCACTGAAATTAAAAAGCAATACTTCTTGAGCTTCCTCTGCTACTGTTTTGTGGGGAAGAGCTTGACTGACAGTGACGAGAGCTCTGGAGGGCACATAGCCACTGGAAGGCTCACCCACGCTCGTGGCCCCATGGATGGGAAGCACCTGTCTTCAGATCTACTGGCTCCAGTGGGGTCTGCAAAGGATTCAAGTCACCTCCTCAGTGCAAACTCAACTTCCCCTGCACGTAACTTCTCAAACTCACGTGTTGCTGTGGCAGTGACAAACGAAAGAGAAAGACAAGGGCCTTGAAAAGCAGGGTCCAGGGGCATTTAGTGAACAAAGAGAAAACCTCAAGTGAATGAAAAGATCAAACCTTGCCAGCTGAGTTCTCTGCCAAGGAGGGGGGTGTTTGTGCCTCCTTCAGGCATATCACGGAGTCTCCCGTCCCCCAGGCTTGCTGGGAAGACCACCCACGTGGATTCTCAAACCGCCCCTCGTGTGCGTTGTCCCGTGCCTCTCCCTCGCGCTCGGGGGTAGCTTCCTGTGAACGCCCACGGAGTGATTTGTTTTCTCCCTGCACATCCCTGACGAGATGCCAATGGAAAGGCTGACAGCAGCTAGTGGGCAATGCCCAGGGTCTATTTGCCTGTCAGCTCTGCCTTGTTTCACTGCTTCTCAGCAGACTTCCACCCGCCTGTTGTCCCCACCTTGCACTTAGGCTCTGAAGTCCCTCCAGCACAGAAATCACCTTTTTATTCTATTTGTAAAGCACAGAACACAAGGACTTTGATACCATCTAGATACTACGCTTATCCTCCTAAAAGCAGTGGTAGGGAAAGTGCTGTGGTGGTGATTATTTTCCAGATACAAAAGTTATGTTCAAGGCAGGGTAAGTGATTTGATAAAGGTCTCGGGAATTCTGTGAACACTGTCAGAACAGGGTCCGTTTCTCCTGGATCTCAAACCAATACCTGAAGCATGAGTCCATCCTTCCCTTCAGAAGGGACTTAGAACAAGACTGCCTCCCTAAAGTGCTGAGGCATTATGTAAAATAAATTGGCTTGGTCTGTGCGAGACCAGGTACAATGGGTTTCTAAATTAAATCCTTCTAAATGGAAATGGTAAGACAGGTGTGAGAGAAGATACCTACAGGCTGGAAAGCTTAATCAGAAATGAAAGTTGCTGAATGGGCCAGACAGTCATTTTAGCAAGAATTGGGTGCTGTTGCTGCAAAACAGCAACAAAATGGCTGTTGTTTTAATGATCCCATGCAGCCTGTTCTGCCCGTCTACAGAAGTACAGAGGCACCGTGTCACTGTGTTCCTGTGGGCTGCTGCAGGGACAGAAGTGGTCAACTGTCACAGAATCACAGAATCACAGAATCACAGAGGTTGGAAGGGACCTTTTAAGATCATCTAGTCCAACCAATGAAAAAAAAAAAAAAAAAACAAAAAAAAACCAAAACAAAACAAAACAAAAAAAAACAACCACCACACACGCAACCCACACACACACCACCACACCACCCAACACTAATCCATATTCCCAAGCACTATGTCAACTCCTCTCTTGAATACCTCCAGGGATGGTGCCTCAACCACCTCCCTGGGCAGCCCATTCCAATGCCTGACAACCCTTTCAGTAAAGAAATATTTCCTAATATCTAACCTGAACTTCCCCTGGCGCAACTTGAGGCCATTGCCTCTTGTCCTATCATCTGTAACTTGGGAGAAGAGACCGACCCCCGCCTCTCTACAGCCTCCTTTCAGGTACTTGTAGAGAGCAATAAGGTCTCCCCTCAGTCTCCTCTTCCCCAGACTGAACAACCCCAGCTCCCTCAGCCTCTCTTCGTAAGACTTGTGCTCCAGACCCCTCACCAGCTTCGTTGCCCTTCTCTGGACCTGTTCCAGCACCTCAATGTCTTTCCTGTGGTAGGGGGCCCAAAACTGGACGCAGTACTCGAGGTGGGGTCTCACCAGTGCCGAGTACAGGGGGACGATCACCTCTCGGGTCCTACTCACTACACTGTTCTTGATACAGGCCAGGATGCTGTTGGCCTTTTTGGCCACCTGGGCACACTGCTGGCTCATGTTCAGCCTGCTGTCGACCAACACCCCCAGGTCCTTTTCTGCCAGGCAGCTCTCCAGCCATTCTTCCCCAAGCCTGTAGCGCTGCCTGGGGTTGCTGTGACCCAAGTGCAGGACCCGGCACTTGGCCTTATTGAACCTCATCCCGTTGGTCTCAGCCCATCGATCCAGCCTGTCTAGATCCCTCTGCAAAGCCTCTCTACCCTCCAGCAGATCAACACTGCCACCCAGCTTGGTGTCGTCTGCAAATTTGCTGAGGGTGCTTTCGATCCCCTCGTCCAGATCATTGATAAAGATGTTGAAGAGAGGTCCTAGGACCCTGTATGGTCCCTGCTTACCGCTTTCCATCCAGCTCCCCCAGGTAAAATGCCCTGTGATGGCTGAGTGGCATTTCATCTCCACACTATTCCTCTGGAAGTGACACATGGGGGAAACAACATATTCAGCATCAGGACAAAAGCTACAAAATAAGCAGAAAAAGAGGAAGTTTAAAAATTAATCAGAGCTCGAAGTGCTGTCAAGTTTCTCCTCCTCCCTCCCTATGCAGACACACAGCCATCATCAATGATTAGAACCGATCGACTGACCAGGTCAGGGCAGAGAAGATGTGACAATAATGCAGTTTTCCACTAGTCGGCACAGAGTAGAGAAAAATCGTCGTGCCCAGCATCCTGCACAATGAGCAGGTACCACATACTCATCGTGTGCTCTGCTGGGACCAGGGTAGCTGGATGTAAGGTCTCAAACTCAGGCCAGTCAGAATACAGGTTTGACTCCCTTTGATAGGACCATGCAGAGCCAAACCTGAGCAGCTTTCAAAACATGGCGTCAGACTCTGCTAGAAGACAATTTACAGATCTCTTCCTCCACCCCCCCCTCCTCTGTAGCTAGTTCCTCTTCCCTTGCTGTGAAAAGTTTGGTTGTCTTCTCCTTTTTCTGGCTGAATCTTTCCACGGCAGTTAGCTGCCATGGTGATAGAAGTTACAGAAATTAGTAAGAAGAAGAGTCATAATTAACAATTGACTGACAGTCCCATCTGACCTGAGACAGTAGCTGAAAGCTGCCTCCCACTTCAATCTGCTTGCCACAAACCAGCCAGGAACATGTAGATTTGCTAGCCAAGGTGGTTTGGCTATTTGGCTATGTTCCTACAGTGGCTGTCCTCAGCTGATTTGGTGCTCAGAGCATCAGTGAGGATGTGTCACCATTGCCCTCTTCTGGATTGTCAACCAGGTCTGCTTCAAAGCTTAGGAGATGTCACCGTCTAGTGATGGCAGCATGTGGTGACTCCAAGGGGACTGTTTTGTAGGGGACCGCTGGTACCTCATGCAGGTGCTCAGCACTATTTCATTCAAAGACCTGGAAGTTCTTCTGCATTTCTCCTTCCAGCACAGTGACTATGCTGCAGTGCAGATTTACAGCAGATAGTGGATTCAAATGGACGGAGCCAGCAGACAAACTTAACAGCTAAATATATGGCTAGTTCAAGATCTTTGTTAATGTGTACCACTGCTAGCTAAAAGGTTGGGGGTTCAAAACCTCCTGGGAACAGGGGGATTTCAGGTTCAAATGGGAAGAGATGCGTGGTTAAGTTGAGGAACTCCTTGCCACAGGATTTTAAAAAGGCTAAAAATGTGCATGAACTTAAGAGGAGTCTGGAAAAGTTTGTGGAAGAGAAATTCACTGATTACATAATTACATAAAACTTCTAACCATTTATATAAGTTATATTTCCAAATGAAATACATATTTATGGAAGAAAAGTCTTCCTAGTCCTTCCTAGGCACCCTCTTTGGGGCTATATATAAGACAGGATACCAAATCAGCCCTTTGCTGACCCTGTATAAGCACACTTCTCTTGTTATGAATATGGAAAAGCACACAGATCTAATCAGGGGTCAGGTCCTCAGCTTCTGCCTCAAGGTTTTATTCAGCTTGAGGCAGGCCGGGACTCGGTAATTGCTTAACGACACACTTGGGGCCTGGCCCACCATCAAGCTCTTGAGATCTGGTGTTTTTGTAATGCACAAAATTATGCAGAAACTGCACTGTTTTATACGGGGAAGAAAATTAGCTAGGCTCAACGAAGCACGTTACTTATGGACTGAGCAAGGCAATTTTTCACACTCAGCTGGAAAGTATTTCTCCACTTGTCTATTTGCTGGAGTACGTGCAATATGGTAACAGAGAGCACCAAACCTAACTGACACTAGAAATTATGGGGCTGTTGTCAGCACCCAAGGACTGAAAATAGGCAGAAAATAGGAAACTGGTGAGGAGTTTCAGCAGCTTGACCCAGCTCCATAATGGACTTTAGAGTCAAGAGCAGCTGTTAATCCCTTCCAGCACAACCCAGCCTTCCTCTCAGCTCTGCCTGTGTTCCCTACTGTTTGAATAATGTATCTCCCAGACAAGGAAAAAATGGGAGTGGGCATCTCCCCTTTCACCCAGCATAGGGGAAAGGAAAGATGGGGGGAACGGTGAGCCCCTGCCAGCAGGGGAAAAGTAGAAAGAATGATGGGTGAGAGAGGCAGGGGATACATGGAGCGTCTGGCACATGGAAGGAGAATGGAGGAATGAGGACTAGAGGGGAGGGCACATATACACCTGAGCCAAGGATATAGGGGAAAGGATGGCACACAGACCTCTTAGTTCAAGGGATGGATCAGAGGGATGTAGGGGGTCTCTGATATTGATCTGGCAGACTGGGACTATCCAGAAAAGTAAGAATGGAAAGCAAAGTACCCCTAGTCCAAATCAGTCAGTCCCAGCATGAAGCCCTACGTCTGAACAGTGGGACAGAAGGGGCAAACCCACAGCTGGGGAATATCAACATCATCTCCAATGGGTCTCTGCCAAATAAAGACCCAGACGCTGTACTGCAGAGGTTTAGAGAAGAACCTGTGACACGGAGCTCTTCTCTGTTGTTTTTCAAGGGTGATAAATGGGATACAGTACAAGTAGCGCATAACAGACATAAAAGATCCTCTTTAGGATCTGGATGATAGAGTTCCTGGCATATAGATCGGGGACTACAAGTCAGGATTCCTGATCCCTGTTTAAACTTCGGCAACTGAAAATTTACATTGGACAAAAACCACACTCTGTTCCAGTTCCCTGCTTTCCAGTGAATGTAACAGCAAAGCAGCGTTCTCCATTCATGTTTGGGGAGCTCCTGGAGAGCAGAAACTCTGCAAGTGCAAAGCATTATCTCTTCAGCATCCTGCAAAAGCATACCAGCAACATTTAATCTCCCCTCAAATCCGGTGGCAGGTCACAGCAATTGGCGGGTCTTACATGTGTGTGACTGTGAGTCACCCAGTATTACTGATCTTCATATTAATCTATTGTTGTAAATGACTTGGAGCTGCCTACAGACAATCCTTCAGAATACGGAACAATGGAGAACCTGCACATCTGAAGAAAGCCTCCTCTGCATGGCAACTTATTGCCATCGTAACCAGCATAAACAAGAGCAATTAAGACAATTTCAGAGCATCACCTCCTCCCTCTGGGGTCTTAATGAGAGCACGCTCAGAAGGGGGCTGGAGCAGAAGCAAGCAAGGGCTGGGAGTTGACTTGTGTGGGAAAAGAAGGGTAGGAGAGTTTTAGATTCAGAGGATTGCTTCCTCTCCACCCCATAGCGTAATGCAAAGGGCAAACAGGGGGGGAGAGATTCAATCAACTCTGTGGTAGATAGAAAAGGCTCAGAGAAGCAGAGCTTTTCTGCTGCCTCACCCTCACACCAGGTGTCAGGACCCTGCAGAAGTTTTTTGCTGACATACCCAGGTCACCAGAAGTAGCTAGAATGGTTGAGTGCCTCAGGCATCACTCAGAAATGTAACAGGGTTCAGAGCTCTTGGTAGAAAACAGAGTTGGATTGGATTGATGACCTTTTAGAAGCAAGGTGATAAGGAAGAAGCTCTTCTAAAGCTGATGATTATCTATCTCAGAAAATAAAGACAAGCCTCAACATGGTGCTATTGGATTAGTATATAGGTTGTTTACACATGCTCCTCAAAGCTTTGCTATATGCTAGCAATCTACAAGCATTCAGATGACTGAAAAGCTGTTTGTGGGTGGCTATGCAGTGAGGAGAGAAGAAAAACTGGGAAGGTCTCCCATGAGGAAACTGCCAGGAGATGAGAGCTTACATATTAGAGGGACTGACCTGTATAAATACTCCAGGGAAGGGAGGGAGACAGCTCCTATCAGCTTGATGATAACATCTCTTCTTTTGGCAATCTGGCCCCTTGCAATGGAGAAGAAATGGATGGGGCTACAGAGCAGAGCTTTTGTTAAGGTTTTCGTACGACCTGACTGCAGGAACTATACGATTTTCAATTGACTCTGCTCAGATTTAAGGCACAAGTCAGAAACTAGGTTCCTGCATTGTCACAGTGTATAAATAGCCCTGATGGAAGCATAACAGGAGCTCAGTTAGGTTTTACCCAGCACAGCAAATGATCTATCGTGGACTCAAATATTTTTATTAAAATGCCATAGGATTGTATCCAGCTACTCTTGCAACAAGCTCACTAGCTTCTGTTTAAAGTGTGTGTAATGACAGCTACCCATGCTTCAGGTGGACCACAAAACTCACCCCAGAGCCAAAATGGTTCTTTCCATTCTCTGCAGAAACCGTCTTTTCCTTTTAACTTGAAATTTGCTATCATGGATTTGATTGTCTGCTTAAAAAAAAAAAAAAAGAAGAAGAAGAAGAAAAGTGGCACATTAACTTGCAGTGAGAAGAGAGAAGCTAAATCTGAGACCTCTTATCTGAATCTTCTCGATGCCTAAGTGCTGGATAATTGGAATTGCTGTCTGAGCCATAAATGTTGTTTTGCTCAGATGTTGCTAACCTCAAATGGTCTTCTCCTTTCTGCTTTTCTAGCACAGCAGAACCCTGGTTCTAGGATCTCAGAAGATACATGAAATCTGCCCTTCAACAAAGAGAGATCCTACAGAAACTTCCTGTAAGCCAGCAGGACATAAGTGCTCTGCAAAATGAGAAAGCCACTCCTTGGAGTCAAGAGCTGTTCAGAAGCAAAGCATCATTCAGCCAAGCCACGTGGACCAACTTTCCCTTAGCTAAGACTTTTGACAACCATAGTTAAAACTCTCCCAGCCAAAGGACTTCCTATCGTCAGGCGGGTTTTAGGAGGGATATGTGAAATAGTCACGCTGTTGTTAATAGCAGTTCAGGAACCTGGGGCTGTCTGCTGTGGTCCTCCTTGTCTTGTGCTGGTTCTGCATGCATCAGACTGGATGGGTGTGCAGAGCTGGAGTCCACCTGCAAAAACACATCTAAGTACATAAAGAGAAATAACCATTAGCGGTTGCTGATATTCAAGACAAGACAGCTTTCCTCACGGATATCTTTTAGGTACTGCCTGGAGGGGAGCTAATGAGGACTCAGCAATTCTGAACATCAGCTTACATATTTAGGAACCTCATGTCAAATGCCTTCTAAAAAATGGCAAAAAGGTCATTTGACGGAGAAAAATGGGGAGATGTGAACAGCTGAATCTGTTCTCTACCACTGACTCATCAAGGGACATTGAGCGAGTCACCTTATTCCTCCATGACTCAAATGAGGCCAACAGAAAAGCAAGTACAGCATTTTCTGTAGTGCCCTGGTTTGTACCTGCTGATGTGTGTCTTGGTGGGATGGGTTGCACAGAGTTTTCAGTTCAGAAGAAAGGCCTGTAGAGAGACATCAGTGTTTGTTAACCCATGCTTTATAATGTTCTGGCATCTGGAAGGGCAGAGCAGAATCATTATTGTCAGGATGATGACTACTGTTTCCCTTATTAAGAGGAAATTAAAAATAGGAAGTGGTTATAATTATCATTTTGGACACCGTTCCAGTGGCATCATTCTCAACACGCTGTCAGGATTATAATGTAATAGCAAAATGAATGTCATCCTACAACTCCTTTATTCACTGCAGCACAAGTGTGAGCCAGTAAGACCCCTGCTATCTCCTTCCCCAACATCCAGCCGTGCATTTCCCAATATGGTTTGATCCCTCTTTCTGAGGTCCATTGTAACTCTAACAAAGGCAGACGAGTGGTATTGTTAACATCCAAATGATGGAAGGGGACACAGAAAAAAAACTCAGCACCTCAAGAGATGAAAACAATCATCTTGCGCCACCCCAGAGGGGAAGAGAAAAATTTCCCATATAAAGGTTTACCACTGTCCCCATCTCCTGCGCCAAGGCGAAGTGCTGTTGCCCGTTCCAGGCTCACCGGTTTTGCTTGCTGCTCCACGCAAGGAAGAGAGAACCCGCCTTTGGAAACTGCCAACCTTTTCCTGCATGGAAAACCAAACGAATGCACTTTGTTTGGGAAAGGCTTGTGCTGGGATTCATAATAAGCCATCGTCGACGTGACAGACCTTGTTATTGACTTGGAGCCAAATCTTGAGGTCCTTGCCTGAAGGATCAGAAGGATTTGACCTCAGGACTGTTATTAGCCTTGACATCACCAGCTCCTGACATGGGATAGTTTTCCAGTGAACTTGCTTGAGAATGTTTAGAAATGTCAAGTGGCCGAGCCACGAGGACACAAGAACGAGAAGGTGTCATATTCGCCCAATTGAACGGGAGAATTTCAGTCCTCCCCCTTCCTCTCGTTGGCGATGGCAGTGCTGCTGACAACGTATGTCAGGGTTACACCGCGTTATCAGACCTCCTCTCAGCCCAGGCATCCTTTGTCAGCACAGTCCATCTGTGAGATCCCTGCTAAGCGAGAGCAATGGGATCCCTACACGGGCTCAGGGACCCCCAACAGAAGTTTTTCAGCACCAATTGTGTTGTGGTGGATGGAGCTTGTACCAAATCTGTTTAAGCAGAGGATGGACATCGTGGACACCTGTAAAGTAGACAAGAAGCCTACAAATTCTGGTTGTGGTGTAGTAGCATTTTGCCAAAAGAAATCTGGTGTCACATCACGCTAACTGACAGCTTTGAGGGTGGGGAAAGAGAAGGGCAGAGAAGACTAAAGAAGCCAGACAGATAGCTGTAGGCACTGATGTACCGCTCCTGAGGTGCAGCGATCCCCATACGTTTATTCTTACTTCATAGAGGCAAGATTTCTGTGTTTGAATACTAGCGGAAGAAAGGCTATATGTTAATTAAAACCTCTGGCCAAACTCTTTCTCCATGCTGGGAACAGCTACTGCACTTTACACTTACAGAACAACTCAGCTCACCATGGTTTAAACCAAACTTTTCAACAATCTTTTCCACTCTCCATTGTCTTCACTGTTTTCAGTGCTGCCAACTTTCCTTGGGTACATCCACAGCATGAATTATACAGTAAATCTTACTCCTGTGCTCATGGACTCAAGCCACCATTCTGGTTGTTGACATTAGTCAAGATCTAACAAGATCTGATCGTCCCCCTGTACTCGGCACTGGTGATGCCCCACCTTGAGTACCCTGTCCTGTTTTGGGCCCCTCACTATAGGAAAGACATTGAGATTCTGGAGCAAGTCCAGAGGAGGGCAACAGAGATGGTGAGGGGTCTGGAGAACAAGTCTTATGAGAAGCAGCTGAGGGAGCTGGCGTTGTTCAGCCTGGAGAAAAGGAGGTTGAGGGGAGACCTTCTCGCTCTCTACAACTGCCTGAAAGGAGGGTGTAGTGAGGTGGGGTCAATATCTTCTCCTGAGTAGCAAGCAATAGGACAAGAGGAAATGGCCTCAAGTTGCACCAGGGAAGGTTTAGACTGGATATTAGGGAAAATTTCTTCACCAAAAGGGTTATCAAGCATTGGAACAGGCTGCCCAGGATAGTGGTGGAGTTGCCATCCCTGGAGGTATTTAAAAGCCGAGCAGATGTGATGCTGAGGGACATGGTTTAGTGATGGTTTTGTCAGTGTTAGGTTGATGGTTGGACTCAATGACCTTAAAGGTCTTTTTCAACTCAGACAATTCTATGATTCTTAGATCTACCATTCATGCCTCCAAAAAACTTCAGGATGCCATTATCCAGTCATACTCGCATTGTTTCATGCAGCTAAAATCAGTTCCACTAACAAAAATTATAATGGGTCAGAATCTGTATTGATTGTATATCCACCCATCTATCTTGCCATCTCTCCACAATTTCCGTAATCCTTGAGAGCACCACTTGTTAGTGTGTTGCAGGAACTCATCCAAAGCCCTAAATTAATCATGGACGATTCACCTTCCATTCCATCAGGGAAAACAAAAGCTTGAAATTCAAGGGGAGGGCTGAAATCTACCCGGCTGATTGGCTGGAGGATGACTTCTCGCCCACACGTCCCACTCGGTAACATTTCCAAATATTTTTGAGCAAGCTGAAAACAATTGTGTTGGAGGGGCAGAGAGAGCCTGCTAATACCCTATCGGTTTCACATTCTTAGGAGAGTTCCCAGCCCACCGATCTGCCGTCCTATATCAGGCAATGAGCCTTCAGCTGGAAACTTTACCCTGGCTCTACCTATTGTCCGATGTTTTCCTTCCTGCCAGATGATTGGAATCAAACCAGTTGTTAATTTTACACCTGCTGTTTGTGAATATCCCTGGGTGACCTTTCCGACAACAGCGAGCAGAGGGGATTTCTCGATGGAGAGACGCGCATACATGCATGGGGGGAGCAGATAGAAAGGGAACAGGAAGGGGCCTCCCGATGAATGATGAGGGATTAAAATAGCTCTTGCTGGGGCCATAGTGAGAAATTGGGCAGCAGGAATGTTGAAGCGGATGTTTAAAACAGAGAGAAGTGTCGAGCTAAGCACAGAGGGCAAAACAGTGTTATCAGATCCCTTCCTCTTTCCAGCTCTCTCCTTGTGCCCAGCTGGCTGAGCAATGCCAGCCCGAGCTTCTTACAAAAGAAGAATGTTTTCCTGAGATGCTGAAGCCAAGGCCTGGAAAGCCTGAAAACTTCTTCATTTGGGAATCTGAAAGGAATATTTGCCCTATGGTCCTATTCATCTTTTCCTTACCTTGGTGTAACTGACCTTAATGCCATCTCAGGAAGGTATTAATCACCCCAAGAGGGATGTGCCAGTACAGCATGAACAGGAAAAGCCATTGGCTTCACAGTCCTGAATTCTAGCTGGTCTGAGGAAGTCACAGGTGCTCAGATATCACTGTGACCAGCTTTAATACTCAGATTAGGTTAAACAGATCTAGCCCACATTAGAACTGCTGCATTAAGAGCACTCTGGTTATTAAAAATGATTTATGGGCCAGAGATGGATCAGGGGAGAAAGTGGCCATGGGCTGTAGCCAGGTCACCTCGACATTTCCTACAGCAAGCTGGTACTTGGCTGTAGAAAGTGGAGCTGGTGATGGCACATTTCCCTCTGAGGGAATACTGAATATTGGATAAATATCTCAACACAGTGGTGGATGTCTGCTGAGTGGTAGCAGATGTTCGGGGACAGGCAAGCCTGACCCTTGTGGAGGAGAAATCGCTGATGTGGGTATCAACACAATTCTGTGTGCATGCTGCTCAGTCACAGGCCTCCATCTTTCCTCGTACAGCAGCAATCAATGTGCCAAGCAATTCCTCTCCCAGCGATCTCCACTCAGCATAATACACCCTTTCATCGGAGGACGGCTCTGGCTCAAGAACTGGTTCTGTTCAGAGATGATGGGGCAAATCTTGCTGTTTGCATAGCTCCTTTGCCCTTTAACCTGGCGAAGCACAGCTCAGATGGAGAAAGCTTTCTCAGAGCTGATTCCCAGGTTCAAACCAAGCTGGAAGAGCCTGGGGCAGCAGCCTCCAACTCCTGTAACTCGTCACTACAGGATGAGGGGACCCCACATTGTTCTAGATGTCATCTTGCAAGTGACGCTCTCAGGGCATCTAAGCTAAGGATCAGCCCCAATGTATCTTGTGCAAAATGGGAACTCTGAGAGTTGGCCACTTCCCAAACCAAAGAACAACGTTCTCACAATCTAAACTCCCGCTGTAGTTTTAACCCCAGAAGACATTACTTGCATCTTCTCCTGATCAAATGTGGAAGACAGGACCATTTCTGCAGAAAGCCTGTCTACAAGCGCCAGGGGAATAATCTCAACAGGCATGTGACGTGCCTCTCGGAAGAAAGGATGTCTCTGACTAATCATTTTGCTATGGTGTTCTTGTGATTCCTTCTTCTGAGACTTTCAGGCCAGCAAGTCACCACTTTCTAAATACTCCTGGCCAGAAGCTCACTCAAATGCAGGGACAGCTGCAAACAGTATGATGCACCATGGGCACCACTGGAAGGAGTCTGTGGGTCATGTATCTCCAAACCCCTGGAAACCAGAGGAACAATAGTTGTTATCCCAAAAAAACCAATCCGTCAGTTAAGTGAAAGCCATCTTTGAAGATCAGGGATGGCAGATCAGCTTCTCTCTGCAGCCTCATCAACATGCTAACAGACATCTGCATCTCTGGACTCAGTTCTGTCCTTGGCCAACTCAGTTTAGAAAAGGTTTTGTTTTTCTTGGGCTGGTTTTGTTTACAGCTGCTTGACCGAGGCAGAGAGTTCACCAGCAGCTGAATGCAACCCAGGCTCTCCCAAGTGTAAGTTCTCCAGTGAAACATCTGGTTACAAGGCAAGGTCAAATGGGCCTGAAATGGGAGAGGGCCACAGGCTCTCTCCACAGAAATGCAGCCAGCTGGGAAAAGAACTGGCTTTTCTGGGTATGTTTGAGCATTTGGCTGGGAAAAGGAGAAAGAAAAAGAGAGAAAGAAACAGATACTGCAAAAAAAGCCAGGTATCAAGAGGCTGATTCTTTTACTGGTTAAAAATCAAGACCACCCTAGTTGCCACACGAATTGCTGAGTCTTATTTAGCAGGAATTCTAGTTGTTTCCAAATAGACTGAAGGTCTCTTAAAGTCCCTCATTTATACATATTTACCAGTGTGTATATATATATGAATTTCTCTATTCCCCACAATCCTGGAATTACCTCAGATACACATCTCAGGCAGAAGACCTTCTTTCCACTTTTTTCTTTCCATTATTTACCTCTCACAATTAGAGCTGGAAGGATGAAGACAGACCTGACCTGCAGAACACTGCAAACCTTGATCTCCTAAGTTCCTTAGGACAAGGACCACCTGGTTTCTCTGTGTTTGTAGAGCACCTGGCACCGCTGGTGCCCAAGTCAATGTTGACACAAATAACTTTGTGAACTGGTGCAAGAGCTGCTGAGAACCAAAGAAACCATTCAGGAAGCCTAAAGAATGAACCCTTCCACGCAGCCCCAAGGAATGTTAGCAGCAATCTAACATCTAGGATTTCCTTGTTTTTTAAAAAACAGTCTCATTCCTCAGAACAAGAATCAGGAAAAACCTCATGTGAACCAAATGACCAACCAAGCACACAGAACACCTACCAAGAGAGAAAGTTTATCATGGAGACACAGTGGGAACTGGTTGGTGAACTGGGATTGATTCATTGACTACGAAAAAATAGCGGAAAAGACTAAATTCACATTACAGTGTTTCTATGGTATAAACTGACCAGCCATAATAACACCAATCCTTAGTACATGATTTTCAGACAGAAACAAGTGAAGAATAATTGTCTGAGCATGGGATCAAGCATTGTTTCTGAGCTCTGATGCTTCCTCCTTTAGGGACCTTCACTAAATCTCTCAAGCTTTTTGTGTTTGAGCATCCTTCTCTAAAAGGATAAGGACAATAGCAGTCACTCACCTACTTCACCGGGTAATGAATGATTCAGATAGCTCTCATCGACCTCTTCCAGTCCTATACACAATATCCGATGTGTCATGCAGCAGTTCGCATCAGCCAGAAAGCTATCGTCTCTTAATGGGACTGAGTTTCAAAGGTGATGGACAGGGCACAGCCTGTGGAAGGACCTGGCCTCTGAAACTTTTTCCTCTGGCATCTCTGTCCAAGCTGGGACTGGTTTGCAGAAGGATCCAGTTTCCTGTGGAGGGAAGTACGGAGGGAGGGGGGACAGCTTTGCACTATGTGACTGCCATTGCACTGGGTCATGCTGGAATCCGGACGTCAGGGGCAGAAGCATCTTTTGAGACACGGCACATCAGCTGCTGCCTTCATGCACCAGAAATAAAGGGCTCCAAATCTGAACCTGGAAGCCAACCAAAATACCAGAAGACCATCATGGTTCGCATGTGCATAATCTGAGGCCTAATTTGCACGCACCGCTTGTGTATCTTAATCCCAGCTTTCCAGAGGATGCTGTCCCATCCCTGATCCCATCAGCAGATGGACTACATCTGCCCAAATAAAAGCCACAGTTTCACCCTACTCAGATTTTTCCCACCAAACTGCTGGAGGCAGCTGTTAATCAGGCCCCTGCTTTATGCAGCCTTTGGTCTGAATGCAGAGATTTTCTTTCACAAGCTCATTACCATTTCAGTCACCCTTCAGGCTGCCTGGACATGAGCAAGCTCTGACCTGGAGTCACTGTGCTCCAATGAACACAATCAGCACTTCCGAGCACATAGTACTGGCCAGCGTTTGCCTGGCTTGGAGCACAGAACCTGTGCAAAAACCCACACAGACCAGTTATTCATAACAGTCTATAAAGGGCACATCTGGAGTGGGACTTCACTCAGACATTTGGGAGTGCAAACACAGGCCATTGCTTACTTGAACACAAACTTCACTTCCAAAAATTTCTTTGCAAAAAGCCAACCACGAGACTTTGCAATTTTCCGCTCCCCTCATCCTGTAGGTAGGATCCAATGAAAAGAGATGTTTGCTCTGACCCACTGGTATCTGCAAATAGTATTGGAGGGGTAAAATGTAACCTGGTGCCATGATTTTCCCAGAAAGTCTGGGGGACAACCCAAAACACATATTTCATCCCCTAAAAATCAAGCAATAACAAGAACGTAGAGAATCATACCATTATTCCTCAATTAGTGCCTTCCAAAATTGAGCCAGCAGCATTGGAAAAAGGTGTATTTGCAAACTCACAGACTTAGATTTACAAGGATAAATTCGATAGTTTAAGGGGAAGTAGACCCAATTTAGAGCACTAAGTATGCACCTGTTGGAACCCATTGTAGAAATTGGGCTTGAGAAGCAGCAAAGTAAAATGTTAATTCATCTTCATTCCTTCCTCTTCTGTCTTTCCTCTCACAATGGAGAAGAGTCTCTCTAGAAAATCTGATCTTGTATCTTTCAGTTGTGTTAAAATAACCTTCCAGCTGCCTACCCCAAACCTGTGAGGGCACTAAGAGCAGAGTTTTGTCATAACATAAAGGGTCAAATAGTTCCCCTCTCCCTCTACTTATTTACCTCCTCCAAGTGGACTCAGGTCATTCCCATCCTCTCCTGGGGAAGAGGACTTTTTTGCTTGTAGAAATTGTACCAAAGTAGCCAACAAGGTTTGGCGACGCTTCCCCTCTCTCTGCTCCCAGGAAGGAGTGAACCACACTGACAGAAACTGTCTGGGACTTGGGCATTTTTCTCCCTCTGCCTTTAAGCAGAAGCGTTTTGATTACATTAGTAAAACCGTTCATTTTCTCTGGCACTCCTTAACTTTATTTTTATTACCTCTAGCTAGCTTGAGACATTTTTTCCTAGGTAGCATTCACTGCACCTGTCTTAGAAGCCAAACCTGCTGCTTCCCTCTACCCAAGCAACAGAGATGCTCGTGTGCAGCCAGATGTGGTATCGGCTGAGGAGCAGGAATGAACCCAGCCACTCTCACCTCTCTGCAAAGAGCTCCTGCTGCCCTCTGCTCCTGGGAGGTGACATTCTCCAGCGCCGCATCCCAGCTGGGAAAGGTCCCTGCTCAACTCCTTGTGGCTCTCCTTTAGGAAGCACCATCCCTGAGTGGAGAACTGGGGGTATACCTCCGTCACCTCCCCATACCAAGGGTTTAAGGACGCCGACTGAAAGCATCCGCTGTGGCCGGGCTGCACCTTGAATGCAAGCTCAGTTCCACTTCCATGGGCCAGGATCACACTCCTGGATTGCCAACCCTTAGATTGCACTGGGCAAAATCCTGAACCAGGGAAACGGTCCTTAAAGCCTGTTCCCTTTCTAGCTATTCACAGCAGGGATAAGTAAGGCCTCATCTATAATCACCTAAAAACATCACATGATTCATGCGCTCGCAGTACAACAGCTGAGCACGCTGCAGGATACACAGCATCATACATTGGTGATGCACCATTACACACTTTCCCAGTGCAAGCCCTGTTGAAATGCTGCCATCAAATTATTTCAACTGATCAAAGTAGGAAAAAAATAGAATATTAAAGCCCCAGATAACAAATTAATAAGAATAAAAGCATGTAGGTGAGAATTAAGAAGGCATTAACATTCTGATGGCATCTGCTGCCTAAATTAAACTACAGGGAAAAAAAATGAGTTCAGCTGACGCTCAGGATCAGGACAAATAGTTCTCAAATGGAAATTACAGTTTTGAAAATTATGCACCAAAAAAGGATCCAATTTAGGACATTTCTGATTTGTGAAGTTCTTTCTCCAGGTGGGGATCTCAGGCTTGACTGGAGGGCTGGCAACATGATTGGCAAGATGCTGGAGTTGCTCAGTTCCTGCATCCCACAGCAGGACCAAACTGGTCCGTAGCCCAGCAGGGCCAGCATCTTGTCACCTCGCCGGTCCCCTGGGGCTCTGTCCCCTTTTGGAATTGGACCACATGGATATGGTGTGTAAAGTGTGTTTCATTCACGCAGACACCTACATGGAAAAGGCGGAGGAATTAGGCCTGGATTTTCAAAGGAGCTCAGTGTTAAATTATGCGGATAACTGCATCCGTAATTTACATGAGCAGTTACTGTGACAACTAATAGTGAACGTCATAAGTAGCCAGTTGAGCATGTAATGACCTGAGTTATATGCACCATCATGTCTCTTTGGCACACCAAATTAGGTGTGCATACACATTTTGCATGCCCCAAAGGACTTCTACCTCAGCAAAGAGCCTTAATTTCACAGCACAAGCCTGATCTCAGCAGCCTAGCACAGCACAGACAGTTTATGCAATGCAAAGAGCTGGCACAAACTCCACGGCCCAGGTCGGAATGGATCCTCAGACAGCTAATTAATTTTTACTGCTCCTTTGTGAACTGTAAATTACCCTTCATTTCCTAGATTTCTGTCCCATTTTTTCGCCTGCCTTTCTCTAGTGGAGCAGTAAAAAGGGAAAAGTGCCAATAATGGGCTCTCATTGTGATAAAAGCAGCCACGACTCACTCGCACTTTGAACAATGCTCTGCTTATGACCAGAATACAAAGGCAATTGGGTTTCACGAAACTGCCCAGAGATAATGACTTTTCCTGGAGATGGGAGGATACGAGGAATATTTTAAAAATAGAGGGGCCGAGGGGGAGTGTCTGGTTTTGCAGGACAAACACAACCAAGTTCCCCTCTTGCAGAGGGTTAAAAACAAGATTAATAATTTTCAGTTAGAGACCAAGTTCATCAGTATTGCCTGCACAAGAGCAAAGGGAAACTGCTTACCACGCTGAACTGCTAACAGCCTCCCCTTCTCACTTCGACAGGAAAGAAGAGCCTCTCTCCGAGAAAAAGTGACCTTCAGACCACACACACACACACCAGAGCCTTTAGAGAGCAGCCCCTGAGCAAATGGTGCCGGAGCAAGGATGGGCGGCTTTTTTTCAGTACTGCCATGACCCTGTCCAAAGCCTAACGCTGCCAATTCTGTTGAATCTGGAGAGCAACACCCTGCCAAGGAAAGACCTACTAGAATATACAAACCTGCCAGGACATGGTTCCAGTGTATGTTCCTTACTGATGCCACTGTTATCCAAACCTGTTACCTTCAGCCACACACCCATCAGAGGCAGAGGTAGATGTAGGGAAGAGATCACAACCCACCTGAGATGAACTTTGCACAGGCTCTGCTGAAATTCAGGACAGCTTCAGCATGATGAGAATCACTTCACCCTTGTGTCAGGACACCAGCATTTGCATTAAATCTGTGAATAACAAAGAGGTATTACTGGAATTTGCATGCGGTTGCATCTACCAAATGCCCCTTGAAAGGCCATGGCCGCAAGAACATAGGGAAGATCTCCAGGTCCATGCTGTTGGGATGCTGCAGGAATGAGAACACAGCATTGCTGGGGTGCGTTTATGGGGCCTTCAGCATATTAGATACTTCTATTGCAAAACACCACATTCCTCCGCTCTGACGGAGCCTTTTTTATCTCAGCTGCAGATTCCTGAGTTGAAATCGCTGCCAGATGACTGTGCACAATGAGTTAATGGCCACAAAACCTGAGCTTCTCTGGCCTCAAGTCATTTACCCATAGCATCAATGACGTTATTGTGTTCAGCCCATATTTACTACAGCTACAAACTGATTCAAAGAAACCTGGAGCACAGGATTAATCATTACTCTTGGGATGCTGAAAATGGATACCAGAACGGACTTCCAAATTAGGTATCTAAAAGTCCTGCATCTCCCAGGAGAGCCCCATTACATCTCCCTACTCGTTCTAATGGAATCTATAGTATGTGAGCGTGGCTTTGCCTCCCACAAGTCCTCTCTGCATAATTAGCCCCAGCTCAGATTGCTGCTTTCTGTAATGGCTGGAGAACCACTTTCTTCAGGCTACTGAGATGTAAAGAGGAAATGTTTATTGCAAAATGCAAGTCAACCACAGCCAGTGGGTCTGGGCCATGGTGGAGGGATACAGAAATGGCTGCTGCTTTTTTTTTTTTTTTGCCTCAGAAATAGAACTCACTAAAAATAGCAGTTCCTCAGGAACAAGACTGCCTGAAAATAGCTGTTTCTCAGGAGCAGGGCTGGCTGCTTCTGAAAGAAGTAGCTATTAATGTATAATTGTCCCTGAGGCTGGTTTCTGAGAAAATGCTGTACATACAGAGGGCTGTGAAAACATATGTTCACAGGCAGGAAACATAGGCACCCCTCTCTTGTCACAGGTCCTGTAAACTCCAATAGCATTTGGTTCACTAGTCTTCGGCACGGTTAGATCCATCACGGCACTGGGAGGTACTTTCCTCCATACTATAAAGCAGCACTCTGGGACGCTCGTATTATCTAGACCAGTAAATGACAAAGCCTCCACCAGCTCTACACTGGTTCTTCTCCCAGGACTGAGAAAACCTTAAAAGCCAGACCCAGCTCTGAAACTCCAGCACTGTCTTTCCACAGAAGGTCCAAGAACTTTGTTGAATTGCAGGTTGTGCAATCTACTTCCAATTTCCTGCTCTACTCAGCACTTAGAGTTTTCTCACGCAGATGCTACAGGGCAATAAATCTTCTGAAGAATGGCCCTACATTTCTCCCACTATGGTGTTGCCTTATAATGAAGAAAGACAAATTGCTTGTGAGATCGGTTGATTGCTTGGTTATTCCCTAAAATGTCTCACTCATCCCTCTTGTATCACCATGGGTTCAACGGCTCATTTCTTGTGTCTTCTTTTTCCTTCCCGGCACAGCCAGTCAGTATCTGCACAGACGCCGTTCTCCTCCTCTTAAGGAAAATTCCAGCTGACCAAAAGAAGCAGAGATTATAAAAGGTCCAGAAAAGGCAAATTTTGCAAAGTGGCAGTTTTAAGGCAATGGTAGTGCAGATGAAGTACTCTGAAGGCTCTGACTGATTGCTGCCACTGTTTCTATCCCACACCACCACTGCCAGGAACCACAGCAGCCTCTTCTGAGAGCATCCTTGGATCCCAAAGGCTGGGTAGGACCAGGCTGTGTCATCACAGGATGGAAATCTATAGACTGCTTCTTCCAGGCTCTGCTTTAAGTGCTTCTTCAAGTCGTATCTCTCCTCTGTTCACCGGTGATCTGACGCTTCAGCACTCCAATATTAGCAGAAGCAGCTTTCTGGAGGAAGAGTAAGGCTAAATTTCTAGCCACTGAGTAGCCCAAGGCAGTTCTTTTAGCTCAAGAAATTGCTATCTTTTTTTTTTTTTCCTGACTAAATTCCAGCAAAAGAAATGGCACTCTGCTTGCAATTACAGCAGGCTGCAATTTTCATTACAGAAACTACCTTTATTTCTGTGGCTAAGCTTACATTGCAATGTACAACAAAGACAGACATTCCCAGACTTAATTTTAACCTCATTTGCTTAGGAGGGAATGGCAGAGAAGCTGCAGCCAGGCTGATTTCACATACCCACAGCTGTGGGAAACCTGTAAAATACAAAATATATGGTGTCAAAACTCTGGTGCCTGACACGGCCAGGTAAAACTAGAGCAGGCATCCATACCCCTGCCACACAGCCATGACATCCAGCCGCCCCAGTCACTGATCTTTCCCTTCCCTATTGCTAACTGGTATTGTTATATAATCTAAACTGCAGGCATAAAGGGAAAGATCTACAAAATACAGATATATACATATACTCTTTGCCTTTTTATTTCGTTAAAGTTTTGAAAAATGCCTTGGGACTCTCAAATCAAATAGCCCATGAAAGAGTGCTTGGCAACATTTTCCTTTGATAGCAGCAGGGTGAGGATTTTTTGCAGCTCAGATCGGTTTGATTAAACAAGCATTTTGTTGCAGCCGTCATACAGTGCTCATTAAAAAATACTCTACATTTGTGTAGCATTTATCATCCAAGAATCTCATCATGTTTTACAAAATGTAATTAATTAAACTTTACAACTCCCCTTGGAGAAGGATAAGGAAAATGGAGAGTTGCTTTAATCCATCACCGAACTGCAGCAGACTCTGGGTTAGAGGAAAGCAGCTGTTCAACAGCACACAGCAGCACCAGGACGAGAAGAGAAGATCTTCAGGCAAAGTCGCCCAGGGAATATTCCACACACCCTGTGTCTCCCTGAACTGTGCACTTCCACTATGGGTTAAATCCCAACTGTTGAAGATAAGAGGATGATTTTTCTCCCTGACTCCACACCCCGGGTTTATATCTGAGACACCTGGCAGTACAATATTCCATCTATCGAATCCCCAGCACTGCTAAAGACCAGGGGCAGCCACAACCCCGACCAGAACCAAGGGAAGCAGAAGATATAAAGCCACACAGCCACAAATTGCATCTCACAGTACTGGAATGCCGTACAAGCTGGTGCTGCTTAAAGTGGAGGGAGGGTAAAGTCCCCTTAATCCCTCGCTTACTTCCCTCTCCCCTCCCCATCAGTAAATCCACACCTGTTAAAGGTCACCCTGAAATGAAATACATTTAAATACTCCCCGCTGCAGCTTGGCTCCCCCATCCCAGTCCCCTGCAGTCTCTCCCAGTTCCCACTGCAGAGCAGGAGAAGGAAGAGGGGTGCCCATGTGCCCTGCTTGAATGTCAGTGTCGTGCGGCTGAAAGCCCACCCGACTCTTAGCTGATCTTTAGAGAGGAATCTCTTTCTCACCCTGGCTTTAAGCTCCTTTCTTGCCGAGCATATAGGATAACATGGCCACTGGGCAAGCCTGATTAGATAGATCTGTTATGCCACTTTCACTACCTTGCAGAAAGCTAGAATTTGTTGTGGTGCAAGTTGGGGAGGGGGTGCAAAGCATCACTCGTTTGTGCGTGAAGTATGACAACAAAAAGACAGAGATACGTGTGGGGAGAGAATGATACAAAGAAACATGCGTGCATCCACCGAGAAGCACTGAGGAAAGGGAGAAGAGACAGAGGAGGAGGTATTTTACCAACTCACTCACCAACGAATCAAACACAGCTGTGAATGCTGCACCAGTGACTGCATCTACTGACCGGAGAAAGAGGCACGGTCTCATTCTCTGCTGTGCAATTACCAAACTGGAAGGCCTGGGCTACAGATGTAGGGGGTGGCTGAGCTGTGGCTCTCCCACTGCAGCCCTACAAACCTCCTGATTCCGTTGTGTCTTCTAAGAAGATGCTTGGCTCACCCACTTGTAAAAAAATAAATGAGGTCTAAATGAAACAGTCGTGCTTCTTGGCTCCTAAGCACTTACTTCAGTCTGATGTTTTCTCACTATCAGAGTTTTAAGAGACTGCAGCCATCAGGAAGAAAGAGAAACCCTGGGAGACAAGCCGTTCCAGAAGTGCTTAATGGGGAGTTGCATTGGGTTGAACTGGAGACTGTCTGTGCTCTGAGATCTGCAGAAAGCACCATCAATGGGCACCTCCACGGGGAAGTGATAACGTCCCAAAGCTACCAGTGCCTTTGGTCTGAAAAGACTAATGTCAGCAATCAAGCTTCTTCCAAGGTAGCAGAGGGAGAATAGCCATCGAGTGCTTCAGCTGGAAAGGTCAGATGGTAGACAATTGCCACACAAGGCTATGAAAGTGCTGAGAATTTTCATCAGACGTAAATGTGGGGAGAGAGAAAAAGTACAAGACTTGTGCTGGAGAAACTGACAGTGGATTGAGACATGGCAACAAGTCTCTGAATCCTCCCCCAGTAATATGAGGCCCATTTGTACAACCCTCCTGCTGGGCCACTCACACTTAGCCAGACAGACATGCTGATATAAGATGGGATTCATCATACCCATCTTCCCCGTGCTCATGAACGCAGATCTGCTTGCACAGATGGAAGATGTGTTAAGCCCTACCTTTCTGCGTTGATACTACCATGGTTTTCCCAGTGGGTATATGTCTTTTCTCTTTTCAGCATGAAGAAACTGTTTTTTACTGGTCCCTGGTTTTATTTTCGTGTTTGTGTCCGGGAAGCAGGCAGCCTCAGATACAGCTGTCACTGCAGCAGACTTTTCTTAGTGAAAATACCTGCTTTGGTTTTGCAAGTGTTTTAATTAACGTAAATTATTTTACTACACTTTACTACTGATAGCATGTAATTATTTCCCCACAGGTATATATTTAGCTAACCAGCAGGCTGATCAAAGACCTACAAAATAAGGTACTTTTGCAGCTGACACTAGATGCAAGCAAAGGCCAGCAGGATGGGACAAAAGGAGGAGGGAGGAATTCCCCTCCCCAGTCCTAAACACAGGGCTCAAATTTTTCCACTTGAAAAGATAATCATAACATTTACTTACACGTTTTATCAGAGGAGCATGAAGATGCATTGATACTCAAGTGCTGTGAAGGAGAAAAGAACTGTGCACATGCTAAACTATTAATCATTGGTAAGAGATCTCCTCTGTAAAGTGTTTTGAGGTTGACTAAGGAAAATGGCTCTGTAGTAACACAGAGCAAGCAATCCGCTTACAATCATAGGTTAATTCTCTCAACTGCTTTTGCTGGGTCAATCCCTAGGTATTATTATCTGTGCAAGGCAATTCACTATTTTCCTGAGGAAGTCTGGCCATGGAAGGGATTCCAAACTCCACACCCTTTCTCATCCTATTCAACTTGCGCGCCTGGTTTCCACTGCAAGCACATTTTTAGATGAATGAGGCTGAGACCTCTGCTGAGCAGCTGCACTGCTCTCACCACATCAAACTGTTCAGGCAATTAAAAGATAGCAGATTGGATCAAGCTACCTGGGACCGTAACTCTTCTCCAAATTACCAGTTGATAAAGCATGCGTCCCTCCATTGACCTTCTGAAAGTGTTGGTAACCCATGATTTCTCTTTCTTCTTGATGGCTGCAGCTGCTTAACCTGTGCTGGTGGGAAGACATCAGGTTGAAATAAGTATTTAGGAGCCAAGAAGCATCCGATGCCAAACCGCACGTTTCAGAACTGTATCTGTCCACTCGTGTAGGTTTGATCCTTTATTAAAAGCACTGGATGCTTCGTCATCAGTTTCAGTGGGCGCAGGATCAATTGGGTAAATCCTCATCTCGTGACCTTCTTGAAGGCCACTCTGTGCTACTTTACACACCTATGGACACCACGTCTGCCTATTACTACAGTACCACTGAGCACCAGACCCAGCTGAGTCCCTGAGTTTTCAAAGGGTGGCTCACAGAACAGAAAAAATGATCCCAGCCTCTAAGATCTTACAGTCTGAGGGAGGTTGTGTTATGCTTTTTACTTTTCCTTTTCAGCAACTTTAATGAAGAGCGTTACCTAACTTTTTAGGCCACAACCAAATTTTTGGTCTGAAAGCTGCAATATTATGTGTTACGGTTGCTACCAGAAAGAGGAAACCTCTTTCGTATCTATTGACGTCTTTTGCTGGGTTTTTTGAATGATGTACTCCCTATTATTTCTATGCCATTACTTATAAACTTCACAGCATTTTCTAGAGGGGTCTTCAGTAAGATGAAAACCTTGGGGCAACACTCCATTAGGCTTTTATTTTTATAGGTTGGGTTAAACCTTCTTGAAACTGGTAGGTTTAACTGCGTTCCTTTATTTAGGGCAGCTGAAGGAGACATTAAGTCTATTTCCACCCACAATGCAAGATTGCTCAAGTACCTGAAGGCTCTGGGAGGGCAGTTTCGGGCAGGATATTAAAAGGAAAGGAGGTTATGTGTGGATGGACAATACAGTTCAGATGGAGAAGGAGACAGCATATTGAAACAGGCAGGGAACGGAAACTTCAAACAGCCTGAACAATCATTGATATAAAACCTGGACTGAATACAGAAACAGGGATTTGGGGTCACATTGCTGCCTGGAGCAGGTCTAGAGCTATAAGCAAGGAAACTGGCTCTCAACTGCATATTTTCTTCTGTGTACGGGAAAGGAAGGCTGTGAGCATTCTTGTAAGCAAACAGAAATACATCAGAAATACCTTTTTTCATCACTCCTCCTCCCGTCTGGAGCAACCAACAGGACCCTGATTTTCAGCCAGCACCTCGGGTCAAGGGGAGGAAACGTGGGCTGCAAAACCTCCCGCACATCTGTACCGTTTAACTCTTCCTGCGTGGGTCAGGATTAAGATGGCACAAAGACAACAGCACTGTTTCTTTCTTGCTCTACCAGAGTGGGCAGTTCAGCCCCAGGTTTGGGTCAGTGCTGTCTCCAATTGCATTGGAGATGGATCCTCGTTACAGACCTTAATTCCACTTCTAACAAACCAAATTCCCCCAGACCTTGCTATTAGCAGTTTGAGCGACTCTGTGTGCTCTTCTGCTCTGCAGGGAACTCCTTAAAATGAGGCACCCGCCATTGGCTTTCTTTCCTGCAGGTGAATTAATCTGCCTTGCATGAGTAATCCTATTTAAAACACTAGGTTGCCTTGCAAGAATGAGGGAAGCAAGTTTGAAGCATGCTTTTATGCAAGTACTGTAAAAGGCCACATAGTAGTTCATCAGGGGACACTTCAGCAATAAAATGACAGTTACCGGTAAAGTCCAGTAATAAAATAAAGACTAATTTAATAAAGGGATTTTTAACCCATTTAGCAAGGACTAAATTTGGAGCCCTTTCTTCAAGGCACGCTGTACTTTCCAAATCCTACCTTCTGTTCATAAGTAAGAGGAAAAAACAGGCAGTAAACTATTCCTCCTGCTTTTATTTTTATGTTATGGGATAGCACTATTCAATGTAAATAAATTAATTTCAGTAAAATAGTGGGTGAAGCTAGACATGTAGACCAGCTTCTGAATAAGATGCATTACAGAGTCCCGTGCCTCTACTCATGTAATACCAGGTAACAGAAACCCTACAGGTTATAATGTAAGAATCCTGCGGTGGCAGGAGGAAGGCATGTGGAATAAGACTCTGTGACCTAAGAGAAGTAAAAGCTGCAGAGACTAGTGTTTATGCAGGAGCCCTATGGGCCCCCTTCAGCGTCCTTAATTTAGTCTTCATTGTCTCTGATCCGTTCTAACAGTCCTCTGTAGGATGGAAATTTAATATCTGGAAAATCTGGGGTCCTGGCTGACCTGTCAGAAACAGCAGTGGATGGCTGCTCCCTGTTTACTGCTGTATCACTTTGCTTGCCACATTCAGCACAATAAACAACAACAAAACCTGACACTATTTTATGAACCTGAATGATACGATTTAAAACCTCTAGAGGTCGGGCTAATGGAGAGCATCTTTCCAGCAACTGCATTCTGCTGAGTGCGAGTGACACCTGCTGGGTCCTTTTCCCCATAGCCCACCCTCGTCTCACCACAGTATTTTACCTGCCCAGGGTGATCCTTCTGCAGCCCAGCGTGCACTAAATCTTCCAGAAAGACACTTGAGAACATGAAATAAATCTGGGTGGCTCTTTCCTATTGCAGGAAGGAAAAAGTTGTCTTTATCTGCACGTTATCTCTTCCATCATTCTGGTTATGCAGGTTTGCTTCCACCGTATACTGAGGACCAGCCTCTCCTTTTGCCTTTGACATCCTTCCAGAGGAGCTGTAGTAAAATGCAGGATATTCCCACAGGGAAAAGTCCTGAGTGGGCACTGAAATGGGACAACATGATACGTTACTTATTTGTCACCTAATCACTGTGAAAAATGCAGTCTAACTTTCTTCTTCTCACCTTGAAGCCACCCAAGACAACTGCAGGAGAGGGCAGGTGATCCCTGGAAGAGGTCTGAGAAGCCCTCACTTCTTAAAATATGTAACAAATTTAAATGTATATTGCAGTATATACTGTTTGTGAGTGTACATTTACAGTGCTAAGAGTTGCAACTTCTTCAGAACACACTGGAAAAGGTTCATTTGTGGGACACCAGCAGCCCCCAAAAGGCTGATGATGAAGTCTTGTAATGACACCGAAGAGGATTTGCGATTTTTTTCTCTGTTATCTTCTCACGATCCGTAGACCTGGCAAATGCTGGCACCCAACACCCTGAAATCTACCGGGGGGGCAGTACAAGGTGCTGGCCTGTCCTGGGGCGTTGGAGGACACCAGGCACGAGTCACCTGGCATCCCTTGAGGAGGATCCTGGCTCCTGAGGGGACTTGCTGGAGTGAAAACCCCTCAGCCCTGTGACAGGGCCCCACACGCAGAACCTTCAACCCAGTGCCTGTAGCAACTGATGCAGCGTGTGCGGCCCCCACTGGGGAACCGAGCGCCCTGGTGAGGAGATGGGACGGCGACAAGGCGACACGTGGTCCAACACCTCCTCAACTGCCCCGTCCTGAGGCGGAAGGAGGGGAGAAAGGGGGCTGTCCCACCCGCCCAACATGGCACCAGCCCCTCACCACCCGCCCCAACATCCGGGTTCCCGTCCGACCTTCTTCCCATGAGCCTCGGCGGTGCGGCCCGCCCCTTCCCGCCTTCCCCCGCGGCGGAGTAAGGCAGCAGCGGCAAGATGGCGCAGCCGCCGGGTGAGTGGGGCCCGCCGCCAAGGTGACCGCGGCTCCCTCCTTACCTTCCCCTCCCTCCATCCCCTCTGACCGGGCTGTGCTTCTCTCTCTGTACCGCAGTTCTCCTCAAGGACATGAAGCTTATGGACGTGAAGCTGGGCCAGCTGCCCAGTTGGCTGGCCATGAGAGACTTCACCCCCGGCGGCATCGCGGGGGCCATACGAAGAGGTGAGGAGGGCTGAGGGGGACCCGCCGCAGCCCCTCGGCCGGCGGGGAGCTGGAAGGTGTGAATCCCCTCTTCTGAGGGAGCGAGGCAGATGCACAAGAAGGACGTGGACCTCTGGAGCGGGTCCCAGAGGAGGCCACGAAGATGATCCGAGGGCTGGGGCACCTCTGCTGCGAGGACAGGCTGAGGGAACTGGGGGGGGTTCAGCCTGGAGAAGGCTCCGGGGAGACCTTAGAGCCCGTTCCAGTCCCTAAAGGGGCTACAAGAAAGCTGGGGAGGAACTCTTTATCAGGGAGTGGAGTGATAGGACATGGGGGAACAGTTTTAACCTGAAAGAGGGGAGATTTAGATTAGATATTAGGAAGAAATTCTTCCCTTTGAGGGTGGTGAGGCACTGGCCGAGGTTGCCCAGAGAAGCTGTGGCTGCCCCATCCCTGGAGGGGTTCAAGGCCGGGCTGGATGGGGCTTTGAGCAACCTGGTCTGGTGGGAGGTGTCCCTGCCCAGGGCAGGGGGTTGGAACTGGGCGATCTTTAAGGTCCCTTCCAACCCAAACTATTCTGTGATTCTATGAGTGCATGGGCATCCCTGGCTGCGGCAGGGAGGACCTGGCAGTACAGGGGCTGCTTCAGGGCAATAAGGAGAAAATATGGTGACCTTACTCCTGAGCCTATTTGCTGGAAATCTTGAGGTTTCCCAACATCACAAATAAATAAATAAAAAAATGGAATTGATCTTTAAAGATGCTAAGAAAGGACACAGGGTTTTTATAGATCGCTTGGCTAAGGTTTTGACTGATGCCTTTGGCTATAGATACAGATAAGCCATTCAGGTAGATCTAAACATTTAAAATTTAGTGTCTATACAATGTATATGAAAGAATTAGGTAATTCCAAAGCAGCTTGAGCGCCTGAAAGCCACAACAATGTTTCGGGAGAAATTATATGTGGCTTTCCCTCCCCTTTTTTTTTTTAAAGGTTTAGCACTATTAACTTGAGTTCACCTTGCTGAACACAGACTGCCTTCTCTCAAACTTGTTTCCGAGACCCTCAGATGTTTCATTAGAAACAATGTCCTGAAGTTCTGTGAAACCACGCTGCTGCTTTCTGACACAGAAAAATTTGCAACTCACCTGGCTTTTACAAAAACAACTTTTCTTGTACGCAGGTTATGACAGATATTACAATAAATATATTAATGTCAAGAAAGGGGGCCTCGGTGGGATCTCCATGGTGCTGGCTGGTTATGTTGTCATCAGCTACATCTGGAGCTACAGTCACCTGAGTAAGTAAAAGCTGAGTGTGTATAGTGCAGCTTGGAAGATTGCTTGGAGCAATAAAAACAATTAATCTGCTGCTGCTTTTAGAAATAAAACAAAAAACTGTACTAACCATTGCTGCTTGAATCCAAAACTTCTTTTAGCCGTAGAGAACCTGAATGCTTTTAGGAAGTTATCAGACGGCCGATATTTGCTTGGTGATGAAGGAAACTTGGATCTTGTTGCCTGTCTGACCTGACAGTACTTAGAAACTCAAATTCCTTTTAGAGTGCTTGCTTTCCTGTAGTTTCAGGAGTGGTGTTTTTTTTCTTGTGACTTCAGTGACATTAACTTGGTTTACTTTGAATGACACAGAGCACGACCGCCACAGGAAGTACCACTGAAGCGTGAAGGTGTAGCTCTTGGAACAGACTGGGCTCCTGGAACAGTTACTCTGACACAAGACATCAGAACTATTCATGTTAAAATCTGTACTATTATGACCAACAATAAAGTGCATACGCTTTACATTTACTGAGCTGACACTCTCGTAACTGACTTGTTAATTGTACTGTGCAAATGAGTTTGTCTTCTTGGAGTTTCACCCCTCAATGATAAGTTCAGAGACAGCTGGGAAAGCGTCTGCTCCTTGGGTTGCATTGTGAACTGGGGAAACTATTACAATTTATTCCTGTTTAACTGTTTGATAAAATTAAAAAGCATTGCATTGCTTCTTAATAGGTGTTATGTACAGGTTGGACAACTAGCTGAAAGGATATAGTATTTTAATTTTAGCTGAAAGGATATAATATTTTGCTTTGAAATAACAGTATCTGAGCTTTAGGTGGCTTGTTGGCGTGACCACATGTTTCTGGTTCTCACCCGGGGACTGTAGGTATTGGACAGTTTCCCGTCACTGCAGAGAGCTGCCTCAGAGGAGATGGGTTTGGCTTTAAGGAGGTCCATAACTCATCCTGTCTCTGAGATGCTAATGCTTCTTACCTCCAATAATGCTTTTCTATCAAAACTCTACGCAGTTTCATTCCTAAAAGAAGCTGGGAAGTTATTCTGAACGGGTATAAGCTTAAAAGACCTTTAATGTAACAAAGGTCTATGAAGTTAAGCAAAAGGAAAGCTCTGCTGCTTGACTTCAGTGCAGTGGTGAGAAGTTTAACAGGAGACACTGTGCATAAATGCAGCTTAAAGGAGCACGGGTGGGTTTGGCTTCAGCTGATGCCCTTCCTCCTGCACCCCTCTAAGCAAGTGTGTCCCCCTGTCACAACTCCCTGCTGCAGCCTGTGACTGCAGCAGGGCACTGCAGGTACGATCTATCCTACCCTCTTCTGAACAGCAGGGAGAAGGAAAACCCCTTGTTAAGGGATATGAAGAACCTCTCAAAAGCTACAGTGGTAACTGGGAGGCTTTTGGTTTTGGAAAACATCTGTTGCGGTAGCAAAGAGCTGAGCTGGAGGGGGAAGGCAGCCCGACACCAGAGTGTCCCAGTTCCTTCTCCACATGCCCAGTTACACACATAACACACCTCGAAGTGTGGCCACTGCTCAGCCTCTGGGGGCACAACGCATTACAAGAAGTGTCTGATGGTCTGTCACACCCCAGTCACACTCCAGACTTCTGTTGTGGCTGACTCCGAATCTCCACAGTGAAATAACCACAGTCATTCAAACTGACACAGGCTCTTGTCACTTCTCTTAATCTAGTCATATTCTCTTGTTCTTAAAAAAAAAAAAAAAATTCACAGCCAGCTTTTTCCATCAGTACATTTCAATAAAAACAAAGTATGAAGCCAGTCAGCAAATGAGAAATGGGTTAGAATCAATAAGGCTCATATTGTAGGTGCAATTTTTTTTTTTTTAATTCACATTTTATCATTGGCCCTTTTGAAATAGTCTTCTCACAAAATGAAATGGGTTTTGGCTGGCAAAAATTGTGCTGGGAAGAACACTCTACCACTTCTAAAAGCAGTGTTCCATTAAGAATACACATCTCCACTTCCTGATCTTCTCTAGGCTACGGAAATACCTGCTCAGTGTGAGCTGGACGATGGGGGGGGGGGGGGGGCCCTGAGCCAAGGCTCTTCTATTCCTACTCTTCAAGCCGTGTTCGTTTCCCTTTTGCAGAAACCGAGGAGGGAAACGAGCACAGCTGCGGCTTTCCTACCATCATTGTTCCTCCTCGTTTGGCTTAACCACCAGAGATGCCAATTTATTCTCCCCTTGATCGGTTCTCACCCAGAAGATTAATTTCTAACCTTCAGTATAGCAAGAAGCACAGAAAGAAAGTAGTGGACGAGAGTTTTACAGCCCGATGCACGTGATGCTTAAAGTCAGGCACCGGGACAAACTCACCAACAACAGGCTGGACCAGGGAACAGGATTTTGGTTTTTTTTTTTGGTTTTTTTTTTTTTTTTTCTTTTATGAGCTACGGGACAGCAGAATCCCTGCTTCCTCACTGAAGGGAAGGCATTTCAAGTATTAGTTTTCCCAGTCAGTCTTCCTGCTTCCACAGGGAGGGCTGAAACGCTGCAGGTTCTCCAAAGAGAAGTGGCAGAAGGAAAACAACTTTAAAGAAACACTGGCGTAAGATGCGGTTACGTGGAGTGCTGCACCGGTGGGGGGGGGGGGGGTTGCATATCTATTGGCTTTTAGATCTACCTTTCAGCAGGGCTCAATGAAAACAGGCGGAGGCCAAAATCTATTTTTAAAAAGGTTAAAACATAAAAAAAGAAAAAAAGTTGTGGACAATTACAAAAATGTTGCTTAGCAGCAGCCAGCCTCTGACCAGTTCTTTCAGTAATGGCATTAAAAAACAACCTGATTAATAGTTCAAGACATAGTGCTAGGCAGAAACCTTTGCTCAGTGTTAATAGCTCCTCTTGCGCTCTTCGTTCTGCTCTGTCACTGTCCACTGAGAAAGGCCAGATGTCCTTTGGTGCATCTGTTGGCATAATGACCTTTTTCACCACACTAAAAGAGAAAGAGAGAGAGGAATTATTAAAGGGGTTTTTCCCCTCTATCTGCCTTTGTTAAGGTAACCAGCAACTGTTCTGATTTGGAAGCTTTTCCACGTATGGAAGAAGTGACATTTAGCAGACGAAGTGAAACACAGGTGTCACAAGGGACACGATTTATGGGTTATTTCCACTCCTTGGAGCAGAAGCTGCTTCTGTGCTGGGAACAACCTGACGCCACGTTATTACAATGCACTACAAAGGAGAGAGCTCTCATCACATCGCTACAAACAGCCAAGGGCTGTAACACACAAGGAGAATTTCAACATTTGAGGCTTCCAAGACTACTCCATCTGATCTGCACTACATCAGAGACACACGGGGACTCTCCTGATCCACCATCCTGAATCAGACAGATCAAACTGCGTTTGAAGGAGAGATTCATGGCTTTGCAGCTTGAAGTGATTCAAGCCCAGAGAGAAAAGCCAGTATCTGATGCAACAGCATTTCCCAGATATGTCATTTACTTGCAGCTAAAAAAATAAGCAGCTATTGCAGGTTTTCAGTGAAATGGAATTCAGCTACTTAATAACCCTGTCCAGTCACAGTAATTTTTACCCAAACAAGCACCAAAGGCACGAAAGTTGGCATGTACAACAATGTCACCGTCAAAGCTGATGGGACGGGAAGGTTCTTTGCCCTTTTCTAGTGGCTACGGTTGGGACTTTTGTGGAAAAATAGAGATGGAAACACAATTGCGTCAAAGTTTTACTGGTGTTCCTCAATGAGCAACCAAGGTGAACAGCTCATTCCTTGGTTTGACAGCAACAGAGTGTATTTACAGCTGAAACACTGAACAGTCTTTGCATACTCGATTTCTGTTACTCACAAGGACATTCCAACCCAACAGCGGAGAAGAAAACCTTTCTACAGTCACCAAGTGTAAGCAAATTAACTCCTGAGATAAAACTAATATGAACTCTTGTTTTGAAACATACAGTTCGGCAGTTTCCTTCAACTGTCATTGTGGAAGGGTTTCCTCTGTACTTCTTCAGTCTAGCACCCCATTTTCCCTCCTTGTCCCTTCCCCTCTGAATTACCTTGTAGCAGGTGACCTGCTCCAACGGCCGGGGTCCTCTGTTCCCAGTGTTGTTATTTTGAGACTGCATGACGCCAATGACTTGGGGTGTCCTCTGTTGGTTAGGAGAAGAGTTCTGACTCATTAAGTGCATCGAGGACAAAGACCTTTATGATTGCTATTTTTTTAAGAAGGGAAAAGAGCACCCCATACATCAAATGATCAATTTTCCTCCAGATCTGTGTGTGGGTGCTCTGCCAGCTGGAGCACCAGAGAGAAGAAATCAAGCACTGAGGCTTACAAAGCCCAGAGATCCTGCTTTTCTCTGAAAGGCAGATTTAAAGAGTAGGTTTAGGCTGCTAAAATATCATTGTCATCACTGAGAGATGTCACGCAGACGACGAAAACTGGCAGATTGTTGCACAACCACGTACGGTGTGCTTCTATGTAATGTGGGAGTGTTCTGTGACTAGATCTCCACGTAAAGCTGGAGCAATTGTAAGGCTTTCATCACCGTAACGGCACTCAGGGTTGCTCACTTCTTAGTTCTTCCACAGCACCCTCCCCTCCAGGCACTGCCCCAAGCAACAGAACATCACTGCTGGCCTCTGAGCTGGAGGACAGGGCTAACCACAGAAGGTTAACCAAGGCGAGGGGAGAAACAGGACCAGGCAAAATACCACGGTCCCAGGTCGAAGGCAGCAGCAGCCTGTTGTGATCAGATGGTGGACACGAGAGGACTGGGAGGAGGGGAGAGAAGGGACAGTGCTTTGCAGTTTATAAGGATTTGTCTCCAAGTTTTTAATTACAAGAGAGTATCACACCCTGTTGTAAAATGGTTTTCCCTCATTGAGTATTTCTCCAAGCCAGATCCAAGAGCCCAGGTGTCCAGTTCTGACCACTAGACAGTACACCCTCTTTTAAAGCACTGTGGGAAATGCTTTGAGGGTGGGCCTGTAGGGGAGGCAGGGAAATTGTGTACCTTTTGCTGTGTTTGTGTCGGTTGAGGCAGTGGTGGTTGCTCTGTGGTTCCCATTGGCAGTTCAAACCGAGGGCTGGTTTAGACGGAAACAAGAAAATTGATTCTCAAATCATATGCCCACATTTTACCTTCAGCTCAGTCAAGTAACTCCAAACAACAAAACAAACATTCAGAAAATTAAGTTCAGGTCACAGGAAACAGACCTCTCCCTCCCACTTCTCTTTGTATTCTGATGCTCAGTAATTAGATATACAAAAAAGACAACCCAGTATGTAGTACATCCCTCTGCCTGTGAAGTCTTCTGGAATATAAACCCCTGTGATCCCACTGCACTGATGGCATTTGATCACCACTCCAGAGTCTTACTGGTAACTCCCTGAAGAGGCCCTGCCCCATATCCTCAAATCGGTACAAGAAACTAAACGTTGGCCAAATCTCCAAAGCCATTGGGAAGCACTGGAGCACCCTCATTTGACATACCCCGGATTAGAAGGGAAACACAAGATTGCAGGACAAGCCTGGGAACATACTCACTGCATGAATTTACAGGTAGGTCCATCTGGACAGAATCCTACCAGGTAATTCACACAAATGACTCTCCGAGTGTGCCGGTGTCTGCAGAGGGGACCTGCAACACAAAGCTCAGCAGTTCATATTCCGTGTAAACCCACCCCAGCACTCAGCAGTAGCAAGCAGACAAGCATATCATGCAAAGAAAGAACAGCAACACCCTACCCTTGATTTATAACCACAGAAGCTGCAACTGTACGACATACATACCATGCTTGCAGAAGCCTCTGTCATACCAGGGACAGTCTTTGATCTTAGATTCCGGGTCAATGTGCAAGAATGGACATTCTTTGTTACTGCATTCCCCTGTACCAAAGGCAAACACACTTCTTAGTCAATTGTGCAGGTTCGAGATCAAATGACTCTCAAAAACATTACCTGGATCATGTAGCTCCCACAAAGCTGTTACCGACATTTATAAGTTCAGGCACAACAGTATTAGTGCCTGCCTTAACCTAGATGAAGAACACCAAAGGCTCACCACTGGTGAGTAAAGTTCTACCAGACTGGATTATTTATGTGTGCTTTCAAAAATAATGCGGAAACTAAATTGGAAAGAGCAGTCATGATAACAACAACCAAACATTTAGTGCACCAGAAGTGTGGAGAAACTACAAATTGCGCACTAACCTCAATCCAAGGAAACCTACAAGACTGTAAGTTTCTGACAGCAAGTTGCCTCATTATGTCCAGATCTCCAGAGCTGGAAAGCAAGTGCATAAAAGTTTTGCACTCCCATGCCCTCTGCTGCTCATCAACTCCCCAAAATAAGAGTCATGCAACGACCAACTGCTCAGCCTACTCATCTCATACCCAAACCAGAACAAAAGGCACAAAACCCAGTAAAAGCTTGAACTTCCCCCCTCTTCCCCCAAGGGAGTAGCTCTTGAGAGAGAAGACATCTACAATATGTCACAAGTTTAGGGGGATAATCAGGCGAAGGACTAAGCAGATCTGAAAAAATTGCAATCTATCTATAACATCAGACAGAGAAGAACTGTGGTGCTCTGAAGACAGATGAGAGGGATGCACCAGGATCCTCTTCACCGGACTCCCATGCCAGCAAGGAACTCTAAGCAGGAGCTACAACACCCCTTACCGAATTTGGAGTAGAAGTAACACTCGGGCATCTTGGTCATGTCGTACTCGTGCAGAAACTCGCACTGGTCTCCCTTTTTGCACAGTCCTCGTAGCCAGTGTTTGCAAACAACAGTCTTTTCCCCGCTGATGTGTCGGAACGGGCACATGCCTCCTGCGGAAGGACGGAGCAAGGAGAAGGGAAAAAAAGCACAATTAAAATCTGTGGCACAAGAAGGCACAGGGCAACAGCAACACTTTGTTCCCCTCTGCAAGAGGGGTTTCAGAATGCATCACTTTCTTAGGAATTTAGCCTTTAGTGGCAATGGCTATTTGGGACAAATCTTATGTCACTCTCTAATGAGCGAAACACCCTCTAACGAGTCTCCAGCTCCTAACTCTGGCAACCAAAAACTACAGCAACTAATACAGGCACATCCACAGCAAGGTCTGCTTGTGATAAGTTCAAGCCTTCCTTCACAGGCAGCTTTTCTTATTCACCTCCCAACTTCTCAAAAAAATACCATTATTTCACAATTGCTGCAGTTATTCCATCATCCATCATTTTTACCCTCTACCTTGATTATCCCCTCATCTTTACAAAAACAGGAGTACTACAGCCAGTGCTAGAAAATCTAGTTTCCTCCCTCCCCCTCAATGAGTACAATTGTATCAGAAATATTACTTGCCTTTTCCACAGGCCGCCTTTAAAAAAAATTCACAGACAGCTGCGCCTGATTCTGTAGAGAGAACAAAAAAACATAACTGACTTCAAAAAAAGTTTTGTAGCAACTTTAAAAATCTTTCTTTCCCCAGCAATACAATCTAGTCCTCAACATCCAAAGAAAAGCAGCATTTTGGTTTGGGGAATTTACTTTCCCGCGGAAGTTCCTTGCTCAAGTTTGGCCCTCGCAAATATCTGTATTCTTCTCAGGGGACACCATGGGTAATTTGCAGATTTGGTGGTGTTTGTTTTGTTTTCAGATATTTAGGTTTAATTGACTGGTTTTTCCTCTGCTGTTACGTCAATCACATCCGTGAACCCTGTATTTACAGTCCTGGAAACAACAATCTCGTGGTTTTTGACCAGAACAGCCTGAAAAAACCGTAAGCGTCTTATCCCTTGCTGATCCTGACCAACAGGAACTACAACATTTGCGGGAATAAAAACAGAAGTTTAGTAGCCTGGCCAGAAAATTTCAGCAAACTACGATTCTCCCAAAACTACCCACGTCAGGTTATCAGACTGGAAGAAAAGGTTTAGAGTCCAGGCCACAGATATACCTAAAGATGAAGTCTCCCTGACAACAAAATGCCCCATCTCTCAAAAGGGAATGAAAAAAAATAATAAAGCACTGTGTGGGAAAATTATGTTTATTAACTTTCATTTTCCAGCCCGCCTGGGTACTAGAATCACAGAACTGTCTGGGTTGGAAGGGACCTTTCAGATCATCGAGTCCAACCATCAACCTAACGCTGACAAAATCACCACGTCTGCTCGGCTTTTAAATACCTCCAGGGATGGCAACTCCACCGCTTCCCTGGGCAGCCTGTTCCAGTGTTTGATAACACTTTCAGTGAAGAAATTTTTCCTAATATCCAATCTAAACCTCCCCTGGTGTAACTTGAGGCCATTTCCTTTTGTCCTATCTCTTGTTACTTGGGGGAAGAGACCAACCCCCCCTGGCTACACCCTCCTTTCAGGGAGTTGTAGAGAGCGAGGTGGTGTCTCCTCAGCCTCCTTTTCTCCAGGCTGAACACCCCCAGCTGCTCCTCACAAGACTTGTGCTCCAGACCCCTCACCAACCTCATTGCCCTTCTCTGACCCACTCCAGCACCTCAATGTCTTTCTTGTAGCGAGGGGCCCAAAACTGGGCACAGCGCTTGAGGTGTGGGGCCTCACCAGTGCCCAGTACAGAGGCACCATCACTTCCCTAGTCAGTATTCCTGATACAGGCCAGGATGCTGTTGGCCTTCTTGGCCACCTGGGCACACTGCTGGCTCATATTCAGCAGGCAGTTGACCAACACCCCTAGGTCCTTTTTCGCTGGGCAGCTCTCCAGCCACTCTTGCCCAAGCCTGTAGCACTGCATGGGGTTGTTGTGACCCAAGTGCAGGACTCAGCACTTGCGTGTTGAACCTCACACCACTGGCCTCAGCCCACTGATCCAGCCTGTCCAGATCCCTCTGTAGAGCCTTTCTACCCTCAAGCAGATCAACATTCCTGCCCAACTTGGTGTCATTTGCAAACTTACTGAGGGTGCACTCAATCCCCTCATCCGGGTCATTGATAAAGATACTAAACAGAACCGGCCCGATACTGAGCCCTGGGGAACACTACTTGTGACTGGCCACCAACCAGATTTAACTCCATTCACTGCAAACTACCGTAGTAACTGCAACTTTCATTAATTGGGAAAGAAAAACATCTCGATTAAGACAAAGCCCACAGGGAAAGCAGAAGCTGGGTGGATATAAGCAGAAGAGCTCAGCAAAGCGCTCGGACCCTCGGAAACCTCCCCGCACCCTCCCCAGCCGCCTCAGCCAAAGGCGGGCTCCCCTCGGACGGGCGCCCTGAGGCGGCCCCAGCCCCGCGGACGGCTCCGGGGACTGGACGAGAGCCGTCCCCGAGCACCCGGGGAGGTGAAGAAGGGAGGCCGCACGCACTGTCCATGCCAGGAAAAGGTAACGGCTGCGCCCCCAGCTGCTGCTCCACGGCCATCTCCAGGTCGAACTTGATGTGGTCCACGCTGGCGATGAGCTCCTGCATGGTTGCGGCTGGGGGCCGGCGGCAGCGGGAAGGAAGGGGGGGTATGGTGGTGGGCGGGGGGGCCGCGGGCGGCCGGGGCCGGGCTGGCCCGGCCCGCCCCGCTCCGCTCCGCGCCGGCAGCGCCTGAGGTAAAGGGGAGGCGGCGGCGGCAGCACCTCGCCGCCCCGCGCCGCCCGCCCGCGGAATGCCGGGAGCCACCTCCGACCCCGCCGCCCAGCGGGCAGCGCGCGGGGCTCCGCCAATCACAGAGCGTCCCTCGGCTCCGCTCCCGCCCCTTCCGCCCGCGCAGGCGCGGTGGCTGAGGGGCGGGCGGCAGGACCGGGGCGGGCCCCGGGGCAGGTCGCCGCTCCGCCCGCCCGGTGGCCACGGGCACATCATGAGGGCGGCGCGGCTCTTCCTCCACCCCCCGCTGGGGCCACTGGCCTCGCGGTGGCGCTGGGTAGCCCCCGAGCGGGTCGGGAAGGCGCCGCGCCCGCCGCAGCCCACGGGGCAGGGGCCGCAGCCGCTGGGCTGGAGGCCGTTCAGCGGCTCACAGGCCTCCTGCAAGTTGCCCGGTGGCCACCCGAGAGAGAGCGATGCGGGCAGCCGTGCTGGAGCTGTTGGGGAGGAGGAGGAGGAGGAGGAGGAGGAGGATGATGACGACGACGACGGCGGCGTGGAGTTCGGGACGCTGTCTAATAAATTCTCTTCTAGAAAATATTATCACAAAACCACATCGCGCTTTCAGAATTTAAAGCTTCGAGAAGAGGGAGAGGAAGAACCGAAGAGAAAACCTCGACGCGGCCCTAAGAACACCCCATACTGGTACTTCTTAAAATGCAAGGCCCTCATCAAAGATGACAAGGTTTGTTCCCCACTCTTGGCTTACTTGTTTTTTTTAATAGCATTGATGAAAGATGCGGCTCTGTCCCATCTGTATGGTATAGTATCTTTACGTAAAGAAGTAAAATAAGAATTTATGAGGAATCTCCATACTCTGTCCTTTCTACCACAACTTGCCCACAGCTATGTATATTAATATCCATTGTAATTGATTCTGTTGCTGCCTCACCATGGATCTTCCTCTTCCCTATAGCTGGCGGAGGCTCTGGAGCTGTTTGAGGTACAGATGCTGAAGGAAGAGCGTGTGCAGCCAGAAGAAAGCAATTACACTGTTTTAATTGGCGGCTGTGGCAGGGTTGGCTACGTCAAAAAGGCGTTCAGGCTCTACAATGATGTAGGTTTACGTTCTCTCTCAAACCTTCATTACCTTTTGTAAGTTAAAACTGTTTCAAGCGTTTGGTCACGTTACTTTGTCTCCAAAATGCCTCTGTGTCAGTGTTTGCACCTTCTTAGCCTGAAACTCATAAAAACAAGTTAAGAAGTTCCAGAAGTCCGTTCCTAAAAAGCCAATTCAAATTCTTCTTCTCTTTCCTTAGATGAAAAAACGAGGCTTAACTCCTACTGAGGCCACGTACACAGCCCTGTTCAATGCCTGTGCCGAATCGCCGTGGAAAGACTCGGGCCTGCAGAGCGCTCTGAAGCTACGGCAGCAGCTCAAGAGCAAAAATGAAGAGCTGAACCTGCTCACTTACCACGCGCTGCTGAAAGTCTGTGCCCTCTGCTCAGATCTCAGGATGTGCTTTGATGTACTGAAGGTAAAGGTTTGACTTTTCTTGTATTAAGGGTAGTCTGCTGTGGTTAAAGCTCCTGGAAGTTGCCATATTGCATAGACTTTTTTATTTCACTTCCAGCAGAGATAATTCGAGATCACGTGTTTATATTTCATTGATCCTTGGTCTCATACAATGAAATTGTCTTGGTACACACCAAATATTAAGCTTGAGTGCATAAAAGGAGGCAGCTGCAGAGGTTGGCTTTAAAACTCTGGTCAGATGTGTCAAAGTCTTATCGAACAAAGTTTTTGGGCAGTTCACAGCTACTGTGTCTGTCTCCATTCCTCACTTTGAAGACTCATATATTGATGCCTAGCTCCTTTTAGAGCTCTTCTCAGAAAGGCCAGTCTGGGAGGAGCTGAAAGGATTGTTGTTCCTGCCCCCAAATTCCCTGTAGCTCCTGTCAAGAAGCAGCTAGAATCTACGGAGGCATTTTGGGCCTCTTTTTCTCCTGCTCCAGTGCTGGGACTTCACCCAGTGCTTTGTTGCTGCCGTATCCCCAGAAGACAACAGCGATATTTAAACTTTGCAGCCAGCTGTGACAGACTGTTTGGGTAACTGGGAAGTTTAAGCTCTCTCTCTGCTCTTCTAGGAAATGGTGCACAAGGGCCATGTTCTCACAGCCGAGACCTTCAGCTTCCTTCTCATGAGCTGCATAAAGGACAGGGAAAATGGCTTCCGATACGCCTTACAGGTATGTCTTCGTGTCTTAAGTGGGGAGGAAGGAGCGGGTTCTCTGTTGTACTCCTCACTTGAACGCACAGAAGGCAGCAGGTTGCTCAGAGCTGATGAAGTAGGAGGAGTTCAGCTCCTCCTAGGACAAGTTCTCTAAACTAGACTTTTGCTTTCATACCATGTACATCTGATGTTCATCTTCCCCTCTTCAGGTTTGGAAACAAATGACTAAACTTGGAATAAAGGCCGACAGCCACACGTACAATTTGATGCTGCGTGCAGCCAGAGACTGTGGAATAGGTGATCCAGTCGTGGCTTCTGAGCTCCTGCTCGCACCCAGCGATGAGAACTCGCCTCAGCTAAGGCTTGCACCGGGGAGGCAGAAGGAAAAGGTGAAAAATCAGAAGAAGAAGGAGGAATCGGAGAGCGCAGCTGCTGTCCAGCTGGATGTGGAAGCTATGGAAAGGCAATTATTTCAGGAGAGTTCAGTGAAGCCTGAAGAACTGATCCAGCAACCAAATAAAGATGTGACTGGAGCTGAAACAGAACCAGCTGCTCTCGACAGCCCCAGCGTATCTCACAACAGGACTGGAGCGTTGGTGAGGAGAGGCCAGACCAAGATGGAGCAGGAAGGAGCACTCCTAAGCCAGAAGCAGCATTTCTGCAACCTGCCCAACTTGTTGGATTCCAGGATGCCTGACGCAGCCGTGGTTTCCTTGGGGACAGTGGCCACACCGTCCGATCGACTGGCTTTGATGGGGGACGTGGAGGGCTTCTTGACTAAAATGAAAGAGGATAATGCAGAACCCAACATTAAAACGTTTACGTTACTGGCTGAGCTGGTGGGACCCCAAAGCCCCTCAGAGTCCTCTTTGCTGGCACTCCTAGATGAGCATAAAGTGAAAGTAGATGTGACCTTCTTTAACACTTTAATAAGGAAGAAAAGTAAACAGGGAGACCTGGAAGGAGCAAAGGTGAGGAAAAAAAAAAAAAACCCTCGGAACCAGCTGTGTCACCATCTCTTTGTCTCAGGCCTCCAGCAGGACCTGCGTTTTGTTCCCAGACCTGTTTCTCTATCCACAACAGAAACTGAGGATCTCACACTGTTTTCCACAAACCAGTGATTGGGTTAATTTCTTAGTATTTATGGATTCTGTTCTGCCATCTTTAGCTCTGTCTGGAAAGCTACAGTGAGACTTTTTGGAAACTGATGTCAGCACTTTGTATCTTGCAGAGTGTGCTGCCAGCTCTAGTGAAAAGGGGACTGTCGCCCAACCTCCAGACCTTTTGTAGCCTGGCAATCGCTTGCCACCGAGAGAAGGATGGACTGCAGCTACTCGCAGATTTGAAGGTAAAAAACTGCTGCAGGAAGAGGCAAAGTGAAGTGTTAATGCTTATAAAAAGACCCGCTGAGGTTTCTGTGGTGAGTGGTTGTGTTCTCACTCCAAAAATATGCAATTCTAGAGGTGCCAGCTCAGGTGGGATGTCCTAGACCTGTGCTGGGGTAGGAGAGGGCTCACGGGAAGGGGTGCTGGCACCAGAGAAGCTGCTGCAGTGGAGTGAGAGCCTTGCTCCTTGCGTATGAACTACCCACGTGCCTTTTTCCTTCTATTAGCCCTGCGCTAATTGGCAGATAAACAAGTTTAACATTGCTACATTAATCTGCTACATTTAACTGTAGCATTTGTTGTTTGCAGAGGTCTGGAGTAACTCCCAACAAGTACATCTACAGCACCCTCATTGCTGCCGCCGTGAGGCAGCTGGATTACAGTTACCTCACGGAGATCCTGCGAGACATGAGGAATAACCAGGTGCCTCCGAATGAAGTTATCATACGCCAGCTGGAGTTCGCTGCACAGTACCCTCCGAAATTTGACAGGGTAAGTAGCCAGGACCAGTCACACTGTGAAGGTGTGGCAGAGGACACCAACGAGGGAGGGGAAACGTAGACGTCTGCTTAAATCATTTTCCTTTGGGTTTGTCTGATCTGGCTGACAGTTAACGCTGTTTCTTTAGAAGCAGGTATCGTGTGCTGGTACTGAAGTGAGCTCTCTTCTAATAGAAACTTGTTTTGTTGGTTTTTTGTTTGCAGTATAAGTCAAAGAACCCATACCTGGAGAAAATTGACGGTTTCCGCGGCTACTACTATCGGTGGTTAAAAGTAATGGCAGGAGAGGAGACCCCTCACCCCTGGGAAAAATACAGAACAGCAAAACGTGCGGCGGTAGATGACAACAAGGAAGAGACTGAGCAGGAGCAGCCAGGGCAGAAGTAGGAGCGAGCAGGATGTTTAACTCTTGCATCTTCCTTGTGCTGGAAGAACGTGGAACTTGCTCCCTTAAACTGTTTTGTAGTAAAGCTGCTTCATATTTCCATTTTTTTCTGGTTAATGACATAATAAAATAATTGTCCTTTGTTTTAAGGAGAAGCAAATATGTTTCCAGGCATTTCCTTAAATCGCAGAGGATTAGAAAGGCTGTAGTTTAACAAACGCTGTGCTAAACAAAGAAGAAGTAAAATCAGATTTAACAGTGGTTTAGCTCAGTGCTAGTTTTGTTTCTTTCCTGTGTTCTGTGTGTATCTGGTCACTTAATGTGTGACCTGCAAGTCTCTGAACTACTGCCATTCCTGAATGGTTCTACACACTTAATTCCAGGTTGCAAACCTTAGCAGAGTTCCAGGGAAATTCAGCTTCCTTCTACACGAGATCAGGGGAGAGCTTGAATCAGACTGGACGTTTGAGGACTGTATTACTTCCTTTCCCCGCAGCCTTTTAAATTCAGTTATTTGAGAAACAGGGATAATAGCTGCTTAAAAACAACCCCCATTTAGAGCAACCTTCAAACAAACTAACCAACCAAAACACACCCAAGAGGAGAAGAGGGGCATAGAAACGTTTTGCCAGAAGATCACACCACTCTCTGAGGAGGGCAGACTTTATTTTAAAATAAATGGCTACACAAAAACCTAGTCCAACACAACCACCTTTGCAAATACGATCCAGGTGAATACGTTACTGCTTTAATTGCTATACAGAAACATCCACTCGCACAGAGGCGGCTGTAACTGTCCATTGTGCAGGATGAAATCCCTCAGAGTTCCAAAAGTAATCTTACGGCTAAAAGGCTTCACCCAGAACAGCCTCTGCATCCGCAGTGAGTGCATTCAATGATTCTCCCCTGGAAAAGAAACACGAGGAGGGAATTTCAGCCACGGTCCAGTGAGCAGACGGACCAGCAGGCTCAAGCCTCAAGGCAGAGAAAAGGTCTGCATGGGAAGGGTTTCTACCATCTAGTTTTCTGTTGTTTCACTATATTTTAACAGCCTTAAACCACTACATGCCAAACCTGACAGTAACTTTAGAACCAACTAGGTATCAACTCTGCCAGCAAAAGGCAGAAAATGTTGGAACTAGCGGAAATGACCAGGAAGAACACCACCATGACCTCCTCTGCTGTCCCTGACCTGGGAGGAGCGAGAGCGGGTACTGTGAAGGTCCAGACAAGGAGAGGAACAAGCTGAAAACCCCTTACCACTTCCAACTTGCTTTTAGGGACCCTGCAGATGCAGTTGGTTCCGAAGTTGGTGTCGCGCGTCTGAATACACCGCAGGCAGCAGAGGTTCTCGTAACCCTGTTTCTTCCACTTTGCAATCAGGTTTTTGTCAGCGTATCCTTCCTTGATGCAGTACTCGTAGAGCTCTGTAGAGGAGCAGACACCATCACAAAGAGCTCCCAGGAAGTGCTAGAAGACTCGTTATTGGGAATTACTGGCTGTAGTAACTAGTAGTTAAAGCCAGGCAGCTACCAGCTTTCCCTCCATTTTCCCTCCCCAGAAACCTGATCCTTCCCACCAACGCCCCAGTTCCCAGGTGCATATTTTATTCTGTTCTGTTTTCCCTTGCCCAGGATAAAGCATTTGCGCTCCTCACCTCTGCTGATCGCTTTTCTTTTATAGAAGAGATCAAAGATGTAACGTGTTTTCTGGTGATGAATTCTGAAGATAGGCCAGAGGGATTCCACTTTCCTCTTCCCTTCATGAGGCTCGGTCTCCGCTGGGAGGGAACACAAAGACCAGGTTTTAGCTGACCGTTTCGGGCAGCCAACTTATGTCCTTAGTCACTTTGCAATAAGCTGTTCCAAGAGCATTCATAACTTTATGACTGAATTTAATGGGAGATTCAAATGGGAGGGACCTGACCTGGAACAGCTCCTTTAGGAAATGAAAGCAGAACAACAGTGACCCACACTGGGATGGCAGGGGACTTCATAGCTGCCCTGGCTCGTCAGACCAGAGCAACAGCACAGACAAGAACTGCCTGTCCCTCCACACACACGCCGGGGGAGCTTCACCCGGGGCTCAGCCATGGTGGGCCCTAAAACAACTGTACAACAAACCTCTGTGCTCTGGAACCTGGGTACACCCAGAGAAAAGCGCCCAGTACTGGCCTAATCCCAGTCTGCAGTATCACTGCGAGGTACAGAGATAAAAAATAGTACATATATATTCGCGGGAGGAGCTGTGCTTCCTGAAGCAGTTACAGATTAGCTGGTTTCAGGATCACCTCCCTGAGACGAGCCAACTCTGCCCCTTACCTTCCCTCATCTTCTGATCCAGCTCGTCCAGCGTTGGCTCAATCAGCTCCCAGCCATCCGGGGGAGGCTTCCTGCTCCTCTTCACTTTGGGCATGGCCTCGGGAACGAGGGTCTACCTGCACTCAAATGCGCGGGTGCTTCACAGTCCTGAGAACCACTGGAAAAAAACGAAAGGAAAGCTACTGTTAGCCATATTTCTCCTAAAATTTCTGTCCCCCTTTGCCATTATCCACTTGGACGATAAAAATGAGCTTTATGGAGCTCGTGAAAGAGGCAAAACCTCGCCCAGAGCGGCCCTGGCGATACCGGCAGCCCCTGAGGCGAGCGCTGTGCCCGCCCCAACATGATAAAATGTTTTTTTCTCCTCAGCGAAGTGAAGCGGCGGCCGCACCTCCCCCACCCCGGGGCCACCCTACAGCGACAACTTCCGCCAGCTCCTACCGAAAACCCAGGCGAGGCCGCCCGGCCCCTCCAGCCCCAACCCTGCAGCCGCCGGGACACGCCAGGTCTCCCCGGGCCGCGCCGGGAGCAGAGGGGGAAGGCAGCGACCGCGGTCCCGCTTACCTACCGGGGGGCGCCGCTTCCGCTCCGCCGTCACCCGCGGGGCCTTCCGCAGCCGGGCTGCCCTGTGGCCCCGCCCCGCTGGGGTGCCCTCGGCGGTGCCTGACGGAAATCCTCTCCGCCGTACGCGCCGCCGCCTCGGCCCGGGCAGGGCGAAGGACACGTCTCGCCGCGGGGAGAAGCGGCCCCGCTCTCCGTTGCGGGAGGATCCAGAGGGGCAGGGGCGGGCGGCGGGAGCGGCAGCGCTGCGGGCAGCCCCGGCGGCGGGGGCCTCGCGGGGCCGCCGTGACTGGGCGGGCGCCGAGGGCCGCGCGCGCGGGGGTGGGGCGGTTTCCGCTTCCGGGTCGCCGGTCGGGGCCGGGGGGGGCCTCGCTGCAGCTGCCGCAGCCGCCATCGCCGCCGCGATGCCGAAAGGAGGTGGGGAACGTGGGCGGGCCGGGAGGGTTCGTCCCTGCGGGGGTGGGAGGGGGCTGAGGGGGTGTAGGACCCTCAGCCCCCGGGAGGGGCGTGGGGGGAGGACCCGGCTGTGGAGGCCCGGGGAGGGCAGGGCTCGTTCCTTCCCCCACCAGGTCTGAAGGGAGGTCTCTTTCCCTCCTCTCCCCGTCCGTGGGGAGCTCGGCGGGGGGGTCTCCCTCCTCCCATCTCGGCCGCGAAGGGAGGTCCTCGTGCCGCACCCCCTCTGTCTGGCTGCCTCGGGGGGGAGGTCTCGGTTTCTTCCCCCAGCTCGCTCGTGGAGGCCTTCGGGGGGGAGCATCCCCTCCCCCAAAAATGGCAGATTCTCCTCCTTTCTCACAGATCCGGGGCGGGGGGGGGGCTGTGTGTCCCGTTCTGTGCCCCCCAACAAGTGCCATGGGATCGCAGCAGCCCCTGGTGGTGTCCGGGCCGTGGGGTGTCAGCTCCCCGCGTGGCACCGGGACTGGCCCGGGCCCCATGTGCTCCCCGCTGGGCTGGAAGCTGCAGCCAGTTCTCCCGGGACAGGGCTTGGGGCACACAGATGCCCGGGGAGGGGAGTTCACAGCTGCACTGTGGATCCCGACGAGGGGGCGCACAGGCGGTGTGTGGGGTCTGAAGGCCTTCCCCTCCCGGTGGTTCGATGGTAGAGGCCTTGGGGCCGGGTACGGGGAATCTGGGCGGCTGGGCAGAGGGTCCGGCCTTGAGGGGCAGCGTGGGGGGTTTTGGGGGTGGTCTTTGGTCCAGGGGCTCCAAATGCGGCTCCTTTCATGTGGCTCTGGCTGCTCCGCATCTGGGTGTTGCGGAGCGGGTACCGACTTGCTTGTGTGATTAAGGAGAAGTAATGAGGGACTGACAGGCTGTCAGGGCTGAGCTGGATCCACCCAGAACCTTCTCCAGATGCACCATCTGCATAATTGGCTCTTGTGCGAGCGTCGGTGAAACCTCAGCCATATACATTAATGTAAACTAGCCCTCGTCACTCCTCTTCTCTGTAGTTTGCTCCAATTTATTTCATCAGCATTTCCCAAGCTTTTGTAGCAAATCTGCTTTCCTATGTAGATTTTTTTTTTAAGAGCTTTATTTTGTATCCGTTTGCACAGTGTTAGTAGATGGGGATGAAGCTTTGGCATTTTTTTTGTGAAGGCAAAGAACTGTCGTGGGTTATAACCCCGGTTGCCGTATTTAAATGTCCCATAACTCAGGATTTCCTGCTCTGTATTTCATTGTACAGTTTTAAATGTTTGTTTCAAGCGTTTTGCTTCTTGGGAAAAGTGGGATCTTTGCCCACCCCCCAAGTCAGTAGGAGTTGTTATATCGTGGAGTGGACTTTTGCACTCACTGTTTAATATAAAATGGGGGGGGGGTCTAACCAGCCATTAATAAATTTTGTTACAGGATTAGTTCTCAGGATTTTGTTCTTTTTTTTTTAATATCTTGAATCAAAAAGAGTGATTCCTTCACTATTATTTCATTCTCTTTGATTTATCTTCCTTCATTTTTCTCTTTAAAGCTGAAGACTTGGTATTTGCAGGTGTTCCTGCCATAGGCACCAGTGGTCTTTACTGCAGGTGAAATCTGCAGGCGATTATATTTTAAAGGTGCTTCGCAGAGGAAGAGAAGAGTCATTATCCCTATTTTACAGATGGGGAAACTGAGGCACAGCGCTGATGTGAGTCGAGCAGCGTGACGTGGTATGTCAGTGGCAGATGTAGGACCAGCACATCCCTGGAAGAGCAGAGCCCTGTCCCTGCCCCGTGCTGAGCTCCTCACAGTCCCTCCAGTGCTGCTGCTCCCGCTCAAAGGGGCCTTACTTCTCTGTGTGCAGGCTCAAATATAGATGAGATCGATTCACTCTTCAGTTTGCTTCTTTTTAGGCATTGAATGTAATTTCTCTTGAGTTGCTTTCCTCCCATTATTACTGCTTTTTATTTGCAGTAATAAAGCTTTTGTGTTCTTCAGTTCTGAGCCCAGCTGGACAAGAAGGCTGCCTGGCATCGGTTAAGCTTGTAGCACGGTGTTGTTCTGGTTTATTGAGGTTTTCCTTGGTGTTACGTAGTGTGTGAGGGATATTACCGTTGTTCAAGCCAGAGTGCTGTCGTTTGCTGGGCAGTGAGGTAATGTCTCCTGGGCTAGAGCGCTCCCGCGGCAGATCTCCTTCCCGGAGGGTGTCAGTATTGCCACGTGGGATGATTGGGAACAGGCAAACTGAAAACACATGTCTTGGGTACAGCAAAGCTCTTGGTTACACTTACAGTTTGGGTGCCCACGAGCTTCCACAGCTGAGTTCAGAGTGAAGAATCTGCTCTCTGCGCTGCCCCATTTCACGTGAGAAAACATCGCAGGGGTCTCTGCAACCCCTTCCCAGAGGGGTTTTTGAGATAATTTATTCCACAGCTCAGCTTTTACTGAGCTAGAATGTATGAGAGCTTGTCTCTGCAGGGCCAGGAGGACTGGTTAGAAAATGTTGCATTTCTAAGGCCTGCAGATGCTGCCTGCACTGGTGCTCCCTCTCCCTCCAATCCCAGTAGCACAACCAGGGGTGGTTGTGGCACAGCGGTGCGGTATGACAGATGCGTCTCTCCCATGCGTCTTGCACAGTCCCCAGGAAGGAGGGACGATCTCCTCAGCCCTCCCCACCACCGTAAGGTTTCCGTTGTCCTCGGCAGGTGAGGGTGAGAGAGAGCGAGGATTTCCTCCTCCTTCTGTCAGACTTCAAAGTAGCAGCAAAGAGCTCTCTCGCCTGAGCTGTTTGCTCTTTACCAGTCTCGCACACGGGTTTTACCTTGAGCTCCGTAGCTCAAGGCTAGAGACTGGCTATTCAGCTTGCTTTCCAGCAGTTCTTTGAGCTGTAAGAACGTAAACAGAGCAGTCGCTTGCAGGAAGCATTAATGGCTTCAGCAATTCATTAATCAGCAGAATTTTGAACTTGAGAGCAGATCTTAGCCAGGCAGCCCAGCCAGCTAACCTGACTCTTCTCTTCCTGACCTTCCTCTTCCATAGAGCTTGTTTTTATTTTTCCTTATAAAGCAGTAAAACATGGAGGCTCCTTTTAGTAGTTCTTCAGCTCTCATTGTAATTCCCAAAGCTTTTGTCCAATTAGCTTCCTATTTTCTCTTGGCACAGCCTTAGCGTAGGGGAGGGGTTAAGGAGGCAAGCTCCCCGGAGAGCTGGTTGTGACCGCGGCTGCCGCAGGAACATGCTGTGATTCCTCCTGCGCAGGAAACGCAGAGAGCGGCCGTGGGACTGAGCACCCTTTGCCAGGGGAGTGAATCAGAGAGGCCACGAGCGCAGGCAGGGGTGGGCAAGGAAGGGTGGCGTCACCGAGAGCTGAGGGGACACTTGGAATCTCGTTGCCTGATAAACTGGTGTCACAGCTCTGTGGTGGTTGAGGGACAGGAGTACCCCCTTTGGGCAGCACCTTCCTGGTTCCCTCTCTGTAGGACAAGCCTGTGCTTGATTTGAGAACACTGTACAGCTGATGATAGACTGCTCTCGGTGCTGGTGTCTCCAGAAGCAGCTCAAGGGGAAAGAAGGAATTTATTCTCCAAGTATCTTTCTATGGATCAATAATCCCAATTCTCTGTGTAATTTACCCAAAATTCTTGGAGTGTTTTGCTGAGACTGGCAAGTTCAATATGTCCTTTTTTCCCTTGTTGTTTAGATTCTATCAGAGGAGCTATTTTGGTTTGTCCTGTCTGCCCCAAAAATCCAGAGAGGGTGCTGCAGGAGGAGTGGATCTTTCTGGGAGCTTATCACTAAACCAATTAATTTTATTTTTTTTTCATACAGGTAGAAAAGGAGGCCACAAAGGCCGAGCAAGACAGTACACAAGCCCTGAAGAGATTGATGCCCAGCTCCAAGCAGAAAAGCAGAAGGCAAGGGTATGTGTTTGCCTGTGTTATGTCCTTAGTATCATAAATATCAGCTTCTGCAGCGTAACTTCCAGTTCATGAGAAACGGCGGCTTAGTCAAGCGTTGCAGGTTGTTCTGTCGGTGATCATGATATGAACTCCGAGTATCTCTGGCTGGGGAGACTGCAAGGTGTGATCCAGTCTGGTTCCTCACAGAGGTGAGGTAGACCAGTTCTGTGGTAGACCTGGTAGAGTACCACAGATCTCCCAGTTCACAATTTGAAGGTTAAAGGGTAGGGAAGATGATTACGCAGCAGCTCTGGATATCTTTTCCCCCTGTATTTCACCATTCTAGCCTCCAGCTCATTTTTTTATCCATGCTCTGCAGCTTGGCCGTGGAAGAAAAGGGCTCACATCTTGACATCTTAATATATTTTGAAAGTATTATGTTTTCCCTCTTTCTCTTCTAGAGCTAAAACACCAAACTCCTTTGACTTCTTCCTGTACAAATGATTTTCTTGTTTGCCTCTGACTTGTAGGGAGAGATAACAGTTTTCTGGCGTTGAGTCCTTTTTTGGACACATTCCTGTGCCCCAACATAGGACTGTAACAGCTCCTCCCCAGCTTCCGCAGCTACCTGACTGCTGTTATAAAAGGCACAGCTACTTTTTGCAATCCTTGTTGCCTTGTATTCCCAAATTATCACAGCTACGATGGAACACTCACTGCTATTTTTCTGTGACTTCCTGAAAGTGCTGCCTAAGCCAAAACAAACTATTCCAGCTGAAGCCTCACAGCACTGACTACAGGAGGATAATTATACCCCATGTAGGAAATACTGATGAATACCTCCCAGAAGAAGATTACTCTTTCAAGCAGTCATGAGCCATATTGTTGATTCCTTTTTCATGTTTTGACCAGCTGTAACTCAAGAGGAGTGTGTGGTTTGCTGCTTAGCCACATATTCCAACTTTGTGTTGGATTTCTTCTTCCGAAGCATAACTCCTCTTGGTTTGTTTTCTGATTCCACCTTCTTGGTTTCGTGCCATCTTTCCAAATTCTGAAACCACTTATGGGTCTGATCCTGTTTTCCAAAACGATTCCGACTCCTACTAGTGCGATGTCATTCACAAACTCTGCAAGTGTTATGGAAAAGGAACAGAATGAGCAGGACCCCACTTGGAATGTCTGTCTTGTTTCAGAACAAACCACAGAACTGCTCTTTGAGAAGGATTTCTTTTTCTTCTGTGATAATCCATACTCCGTACATCTAACGCTATTTCATTAGGGAAAGCTTAAAGAAAACCAATTAACAAAATTACTCCTCTTCCTGCCCATAGCTCATCCACTTTGCCAGTTGCTCTGATCTGATGAGGGCTATTTGGCAATGGAAAAGCGAGCTATTCGCACCCATGTTGGTTCTTCTAATCTTATCTTCTGATGATTTACAAATTAATTCCTAGACCTCTGACTGGTAAAAGCTGTGCTAAAAAGGTTGTAATTTCTTGGATAATAATGTTCTGGTTGGTGGTTCTCAATTTACTCTTCTCTAGGCTTTTTTTTTAATCTAGATCTAGGATGGGATCCAGCTCTTCACTACATCCGTGTTGTTTCCAGTCCCTGAGATATTGTGCACTGGAAGCCAGGGCCAAAATGTCTCCTGGAGATCTTTCTTTCACTTGGGGAAAGTAAAGTGCCAGTTCTGTCTTTTACAATCATTTTCCTGGCCTGTTACACAGAGAGACCAGCGGAGTTGTTTAGAGGGGATCTGCTGGGGCAGGTGATACACATTTCTGTGCTGAGAACGAGCTCTTGTTTTGCGACAGCCAGGCCGTGTCAGGAACACCAGTGCTTTCAGAGCTGTCTCCCATCCTTCCAAAATGATCTCATTTAAGAGTCACCTTTGGATTTGGGATTTTTATTGACATACGCTTGCTCTAATTTCCTGTGATTTTGTAGGAAGAAGAGGAACAAGAAGAAGGAGGCGAAGGAGCAACAGGGGACCCCAAAAAGGAGAAGAAGTCTTTAGATTCAGATGAGAGTGATGAAGATGACGAGGATTATCAGGTACTGTCATTCTCAGGGCACTTAATGTGTTTGCACCACCCAGATTCTTGGGGCAGGAGAGAGATGCACGCTCTTGACTCAGAGTTCTCTTTGAGAGCTACCTATAAGAATTTTTTTATGGAAGAACTGTTTTTAGAAGCCAAAAACCCCTTAATTTGTCAGCATTTTGTCCTCAGAATGAAAACTTGTGTATTTTTATAAGTAAAATGCAAAAGCAAGAAGATGTCAAAAAAGGGTGAAGGTGCCTGGTGGTATAAATCTTGGTTTGTAAATGGATTTGCTGTCTGGTGGTAAAAACATGTTGAATTCTGCTTTTGGGCCATGTTGCAGCGTATTTGGTAAGCTCTGATACAACACAGCGTTGGGTGTGAGAGCGCTTCTAAACCTTCCTCTTGTTCTTGCACCTTAGCAAAAGCGCAAAGGAGTGGAAGGGTTGATAGACATAGAGAATCCCAATCGTGTAATTCAGACAACCAAAAAAGTCACTCAGCTGGACCTGGACGGACCGAAGGAACTCTCACGACGAGAGCGGTGAGTCTTTCCTGCTGCCTCGGCAGGAGCTAATGCCTTCCTGGAATTTCATCCTCACGGGGAGGTGTTTCCTTGCTGCGTGTGCATTGGTGGTTCAGGGAAGCCCTTTACAGAATCAAAGAATCACAGAATGATATGGGGTTGGAAGGGACCTCTGGAGATCATCTAGTCCAACCCCCCTGCTGAAGCAGGTCCACCTAGAGCAGGTCGCACAGGAACGTGTCCAGGTGGGTTTGAATGTCTCCAGGGAAGGAGACTCCACCACCTCTCTGGGCAGCCTGTTCCAGGGCTCTGCCACCCTCAAAGTGAAAAAAGTTCCTCCTCATGTTTAGATGGAACTTCTTATGTTCAAGTTTGTGCCCATTTCCTCTTGTCCTGTCCCTGGGCACCACTGAAAAAAGACTGGTCCCATCCTCCTGACACCCACCCTTTAAGTATTTATAGGCGTTGATCAGATCCCCCCTCAGTCTTCTCTTCTCCAGACCAAAAAGACCCAAGTCCCTCAGCCTTTCCTTGTAAGAGGGATGCTCCAGGCCCCTAATCATCTTTGCGGTCCTCTGCTGTGCCCTCTCCAGCAGTTCCCTGTCCTGTTGGATGTGCTGCTTTCAAAGCAGACGCTGAACAGCAGCAAAGTGTCAGGCGGGACTCACTGTGGTTGAAAATGTCTTTCCTGACAAATTTAACAGAAGTTGTCTGTGCTCTGGCTATCCTGGAACCGGGCAGCTTGGCCGGGTGCGCTGAGAGAGAGAAGTTTGTTGCTGTGAAGCAGGTGTAGACCATTCCTTTCCTCAAGTTTTATGCCAAAAATCAGCCGTAACTGAAATGCATTAACCAGAGGTCACCTTGGGGCCACTTAATCTTGCTACAGAAGGTGCCCCAGTGACAGGTAGCGGTTTCCCAGATTCCAGGGATCGTGGTGAAATATTTGTCTGAGCAGATGAATAAAACGAGAAGCAAAGTTTAATCTGGTGGTTTCATTTAGCGATGGATAGTTTCAGAGTGGAAGATTTAAGTTTGCTAATCTGGGATAGAGATTGCTTCGGCCGAAGCGCACCTTTGAGGGGAAGGCTGGGAAAAGCATGTCATGGAGCTGTGCAGTCTGGGGCTAATTCATGTGACCTCGTTGAGTGTCAGTGTCCTTATTTAGCTGAACGAAGGTAGAAATGATCTCTCTCATCATCCTAGTTCAAACCCTGCGATAGATATAACCTGTGCTTGAAAACTGGTAACAGGGGCCACCCCCGGTCTCTGTGGGAAATCTATCTCTGTCCTCACCGTCCTTCCCCGTCGCAAAGTCTCCCCGGCTCTGTGTGTTCACCGTTACATGGATACTCTGGTGACCCATGTGTTTCTTTCAAACAGGGAGGAAATAGAGAAACAAAAGGCAAAAGAAAGATACATGAAAATGCACCTAGCTGGTAAAACAGAACAAGCGAAGGCAGATCTCGCCCGACTAGCCATCATTCGGAAGCAAAGGGAAGAAGCTGCCAGAAAGAAAGAAGAAGAAAGAAAAGGTTAGAGAGTAATTAATCATATCCTCTTACTTCTCTTTGTGAGGGCTGCACTGCCAAGAGCCGTGATTTCTCATATCACACATCGTAATCCCTCATCTCCCGAGACTGCGGGGTGTTGCTGAGTGTCATCACAACTCCTCTCATCAGAACCAGGTTCAGCCGGTTTGTTCTTATAAAGCTCTAGGACATCTGAGCAGGGAAAGAGAGAAGGGAATTGCCCTTCAAACCCTTATTGTCCTCAGCCTCCTGGGCAGTGCTTGCTCCACAGAATTGATGTGGGGTTGGAAGGGACCTCTGGAGATCATCTAGTCCAACCCCCCTGCCAAAGCAGGTCCACCCAGAGCAGGTTGCACAGGAACGTGTCCAGGTGTGGTTTGAATGTCTCCAGAGACAGAGACTCCACCACCTCTCTGGGCAGCCTGTTCCAGGGCTCTGCCACCTTCAAAGTGATAAAAGTTCCTCCTCATGTTTAGATGGAACTTCTTATGTTCAAGTTTGCGCCCATTTCCTCTTGTCCTGTAAAACTCCAGTTTGGGGTTTTAGTGAGCTCCGTGCGTTGGGTGTGATTTATCTGCTTGGTGTGCTGGGATCCAGCCTGCCTGGGGAATCTGCAGCGTCCCTCCCCTGCTGGGCTTTCTCTTCGGCTCTGGTGGGGGAGAACCAGGAGTCTGATAAACGTGTGTTCTTAGTGGCTTCCACAGAGAAACCTGTGCATCAGCATCAGGGTGAGCTGTGAACGCCTGAAGAGAGGCCAAGGACAGAAGGGGACGTGCAAGGGGGGCCGCTCCTCTTACCCCTGGGGGGGGATGTACCAGGAATTGGTGGGAGGGGGCGCATTTTGTCCTGTCACCTCGTTGTTTATGGCCAGCGGGATTTCGGTCTCTGAGGCCATCAAGTGATCACCAGTCCCTGATGTGCACTGTGAAATGACGAAACCTCTATTGTTTTCCCTCTTTCCCTCCCCCCCTCAGCAAAAGACGAAGCGGCCATGGCAGGGAAAAGACTGCAGTCACTATCCCTTAACAAGTAAGCACAGGACACGCAAGAGGAGGAAACGCCAGGGGACTGTGCCTGGTGCCTGCCAGGAACTCTGTCGTGTTGCATACCATCGATGCCACGTCGGGTGTTACTGCGGCATCGACCTCACCTTCACCTCCAAGAGACACTGACGATGTGTTTGTCCTCATCCTGGCACAGATTTCCATTTGGGGTTAGGGACAGCTGCTCTCTTCGGGGCAGAACTGTGCTGAACAGCAATTCTCTGTAACAGTTTGGAAACCTGAATGTTTTTGCTGGTTGTAGGGTTAAGAACTCAATAGACAGGGGCGGGGGGAGGGGGCAAGGGGGGAGGGAGCTGTGCGGGAGGGGAGATGCTTCAAATATTAGATCGCAAGAAAATAGATTGTGGGGTCATTGTGGGGTGGGGCATGGGGTGGGGGACTTTGACTTGCTTAGTGAAAGCCCAAAGGATGATGTATCTGAGGGATCCTTTGGGGCAAACAGCCTGTCAAATGTTGCTGCAGGGTGTTGCAGTATAATCTGGGAGCCTGACTTCATGGACATCTGGAGTGCCGTTCCTTCCCGGGTTCATCCCTCCTTTCTTGCAGCCAGTCTCCCCTTTTCCCTCCTCTTCATTTATTTTTTTTTTTTTTTTCCCTTCTCCGTATTAGGGATAGTGCCAGTTTTTAACCACATCATCCTTTGTTTAAAGGAAAAAAAAAAAAAAAAAAACAACAAACCAACCCCAACATTAATTGTATCAGACCCAGATGGAAAAAAAAAAAACTTGATAAAGTTTCAAAACCAACACCAACAGAACTTGTATATTTGGCTGATTAAAATGTAAATTATCATAACTGCTCGGTGCTTCTCTCGTGTGTGTGAATGAACGTGAGGGTACAGGCCGCCGCTGAGGTGCAGGAAATGGTGCGGTGACTCCTGCAGCTTCGTGGAATTTGGCTGGAGGTTGAGGAGCTCCCTCAGCAGACGCCGCCTGAAGGCACGAAGCTCTTCCCGCTGTCTCTGATGGACGCCTTGCACAATCTGGTTACCACAGAGGAGAAAACAGTTGCCCTCGGGCTGCTGTCTGACCTCCTCGCTGTGTCAGAAGGCCGGTCCCCAAACTGTCACCCCCACCAGCCCTCCTCTCTCCCAGCGTAGGGCTGTGGAGCAGGAGATGCTCTAGCCCACTGTGCCCTGAGAGTCTTGCTGTCACCCTGTGCCAGGGACGCCAGCGCTTCCCGGACTTGCTGACTGAAGGCTGGAGGAGAATCAGCCCTGGAGCCGAGACAGGAGCTCTCGGGGTGGTCCCGGTGGCAGAGATGCGGGATGACAAATGCTGTGATTAGTTCTGTGTAATCCTGGCCGTGCCTGGCTGGAGGCACGAGGGTGCGATGGGGGGATTTGCCACGGGGAACGTCACTCTGAGCTGCCTGGTCAACCCGTGATGGCAACTTGCTCTCCTGGTGCTTGACCAGTGTCTGGGAGGAGCTGGGAGCAACATGGGAAACCTTGTCACCTCCGTCCTCACCCCGACCTTTTCTCTAATGCCAATCCTGGCTTGAAACCGTGCTGAAGCAGGGAACGGGGAGGTGACGTTCCCCTTATCCCCACGGTCCTGATTCATCCTCGGAGCTGGCAGCAGAAAGGATGTGACTATCAGCGGTGAGACGCGGCACGGCTGATGTGCTCTAATCATGCACGTGTTTACATCGAACTATTTTAAAAAAAAAAGCCCCCCCAAAAATCATTTGACTTATACAGGAAAATCCTTACTTTATTTTTATTTCTTTAAGCGATGTATGACCAGCATAGGGTAGGATGGTAACAAAAATAGTAAAAAAAAAAAGATTTTCTTTGTCTGAGAGCAGCCGCCGGGGCTGGCTGGCAGCCGGGGAAGCCGCTGGTGGCATCGCGGCCGGCTGGCGTGGCACGGGGGGGGCTGGCGGGGGCAAGCAGGCAGGGGTGGCAGGGCAGGGGCAGGCTGGCAGCCGGGATGCCCTTCCCAACTGGCTCCTTCATTTGATCTTGAGATCCTTCAGCGCCGACTCCAGGCTCTAAAGCGAAGCGGGAGGTCATTTGTCATCAGCTTTTTGCTTTCCAAGGTGACTGGAGGTGGTTGGGGAGCTGGAAGGGGGGCACAGCTTGGGGGGGGGGGGAAGCTGTCCCCTGGGGTGTCAGCCCATCCCCGCTGGGGAGGAGATCCCAATTTTGGCTGGTTTTGGCTCATTTTTCAAGCCATGTGGGCAAAGCCAAAGCCGGGAGAGGGTGCTGGATCCCTGCGCAAGGCTGGTGTCGACCCCCCCCCTCTGATGGTGAACTGTCAAAGTGCCACCCAGGGGTGTCCCTCCACCCAGCCCTGGGTTAAGGAGATCCCACTCAGGACTGTGGGACACCCCACCATGGGCAGGATGGGCCCAACCACCACAGCAAAGAGCTGCGCAGCAGCGGGGGGGTGGGGGGGGATTGCAATTAGAGCTGTGGCTAACGAGGGTTCAATGCTGGGTGCTGCCAGCATGGGGGGGACCGCGGGGACACCTCACCTTGACGTCCCAGATGCCCATGCCGCCGTCCATCCCCGTGGTGCAGAACTGCGAGCAGTTGGCCTTCCCACCCGCCAGCACCGAGATCTGGCTGTGGGGTGCAAAGAGGCGGTGGGGGGTCAGCCCCCGGCCCCTGCCAAGCCCTCGGGGCTGCCCAGGAGTTGGTGGGAGGGCAGTGGGGCTGGAGCCCTTCGCCTCCCCCACCCATGTGCAGGGATGCTCCAGGGAGCAGGGATACTCAGGAATGCTCCAGAGATGCCCAGGTCTGTCCCAGCTCCCAGGGCTGGACCCCTCCATCTCCCCCACCCATTGGCAGGGATGGTCCAGGGATACCCAGGGATGCTCTCAGGCTGTTCCAGTTCCCGGGGACAGACCTCTCCATCTCCCCCACCCATTGGCAGGGATGGTCCAGGGATACCCAGGGATGCTCTCAGGCTGTTCCAGTTCCCGGGGACAGACCTCTCCATCTCCCCCACCCACGGGCAGGGATGCTTTGGGAATACCCAGGGATGCTCTGGGGCTGTTCCAGTTCCCTGGGCTGGACCCCTCCATCTTGCCCACCCATGGGCAGAGATGCTCTAGGGATACCCAGGGATGCTCCAGGGATGCCCAGGGCTGTCCCAGCTCCCGGGGCTGGACCCCTCTGTATTCCCCATCCACATGCAGAGATGTCCAGGGATGCTCCAGGGATACCCCGGAATGCCCAGGGATACACAGGGATGCTCCGGGGCTGTCCCAGCTCCCAGACTAGATAGCAGCACAACCAGGGGATGCTCAGGGGCCAGCACCCCAAAGCAGCTCCCAAGGGTAGCCCAGCGGAGCCTGACCCCCACCCACCCACTCGCCTCCCCGGTACGTGCCTGATGCTGTTCTTGTGCAGGGTGTCCAGCGTGGCGTTGGCGGTGTCCGAGCTGGCTTTCTTGTCCAGGTTCTGGAAGCGCTCACGAGCAGTGAGGCCGCGCTGGGAGCTCTGCTTGGGGACGTCCAGCTTCCCCCCGAAGGTCAGCGCGCCCTGGCTCTCCTCGTAGGTGAACAGCATCGGGTAGCAGTCGTGGCCCTGGGGAACCAGGTAGCCCTGCTCAGCACCCTCCTGCTGGCTCCCAGCAAGGTGCCCACCCCGTGTCCCCAGCCCGGACTCACCGCGGCCACCAGGCTGTTCTCGGTGATGAAGGTGACGGCCAGGAGGGGCAGGGTCTCAGTGCACAGGGAGGCCACGCTACGAGGGAGGGCAGGGTGTTGTTAGCAGGGAGCTGAGCTTCAGCATCTCTGTGCTGAGACCGGCACAGCTCGTAACACAGGTGGAAGTCACAAGACGACCAGGAGAGGATGCACCACCTCCTCCATCCATGCCTGCTTGATCCAACCCAACCCAGATGTCTCCACCCCTGGGTGAGTTTTGGGGTCAACCCTCCCTGCCACCCCGACCTTGGCTACCCCCAGCCCCCCCCCAGGTCCCCTCCTCTCCTCAGCCCTGCTTACGCCATCTTCTTGTTGGCATCGGCGAGGCAGAGGGTGCTGTCGTGGCTCACCCAGGCAACCCGGGCTCCGCTGGCCGAGAAGCAGATGCTGTGCACCCACCCGCAGCTGCTGCTCGACTCGAACATCAGCTCCCCGAAGGGCATCTTGGAGCCCCATGGCGTGGGGCTGGGCCGCTCCTCCACCTCCTTGATGTAGGCTGAGAAGATCCTGGGGCGAGGAGGGGAGAGTTCTGCAATGTGTCCCTGGACACTGGATGCTGGGATGGTCCCCAGGGTATCCCCCAGCCTCCCCTGTGCCCTATCCCCAGTTCTCAGCAGCACTGGAGAGGTGAAGCCTGTCCCACCAGTGACCCAGGATGCTGGGCTGCCCCCCACACCTGTGTGCTGAGCCAGGATTGAATCCCAACCCATCTTTGGGGTATCCCCCGACTTGTACCCAGTCATCCACTCCCCCTGCTCCTCACCGGCACTTGAAGTCGCAGGAGCCAGCAGCCAGGAGGACGTTGTTGGGGTGCCAGTCGAGGCTGAGCACCGTCGAGCGAATGGGCTTCTTGATGTGCTTGCAAACCCACCTGCATGGAGAGTGTCTGGTGTCAGTGGGGGAGCACCACCACCCCCAGGAACCCCTCCTGGGCTTTTGGTGGGGCTGGCTGAGGGTGGTCAGGGCTCCAAGTGCCCCAGGAGCTCCCGTGGGCCACCATCCTGCAGTAGCAGCTTGTGCATGGGGAGTACCTCCCTCCATCTCCCCATCTGTCTCCACTTCCTCCTCCAGCTCCTCTCTCTCTCCTCCATCTCATCCTGTCTCACCTTCAACTTCTCCAGTCTCCTACCTCCCAATTCATCTGCCTTCCATCTCCCTACGTCCCATCCATCCATCCACCCATCCATCCATCCATCTCCCCTCTATCTTTCTCCCCTCCATGTCCCCTAGGACAGACCCAACAAGGCCATGGCAGAGCCTCACCAGTCATTCTCCTGCTCAAAGTAGCAGATGGAGATGAGCCGGGAACCGCTGCCCACAGCAAACTTGTTCTCCTTGGGTGACCACTTGACACAGCGGGCAGCCCGGTTGATCCTCAGGATGACCAGGGTGGGTTTCCAGACATTGCCCTTCAGGGTCCAGACGTAGGCATTGCGGTCGGTCCCACATGTCACCAGCCGGTTGCTCTCAGGGGCCCAGTCGATGCCTGGAAGGGAGAAGGGGGGTGATGGTGGCCCAAGGAGCCAAGTGGACGGGTGACTCAGGGCTGGAGGCCATTTGAAGGCAGAGCTGTTCTGGGTGGTCCCTGCTCCAGAGTCCCTCTTTGCCCTACTCCCACATCCATCTCAAATCATCCCATCCCATCCCATCCCATCCCATCCCATCCCCCCCACCCCCTGGGTGCCTTCTGACATGGTAGATCGGGGCCAGGAGAGGTAGACACATCCTTCTTCCTCTCCTCTACCCACTGCACAAGTCCCATCCAGGAGCTGCCAGTGCCACCGAGCAGGGCTGGGACCAGCTCAGGGGTAGGGTCACCCACCATCCGTGTCCCTATCCCCTCCATCAGCCAGGACTCACCTGTCACTTGCCCGTTGTGCTCCTTCAGCTCATGGACTTTGGTCCACTTGGCCCCGTCCTTGCGGTAGATGTGGACCTCATGGTTGTTGGGACAGAGGGCGATCTCTGCGGGGCAAGAGCAGCTGGAGTAAAGCCCTCCCCTGGGTCATGGGCTCTGCCGGGGGAGAGGGAGCGGGGCCAGCCAGCATCGACCTGCCCCTTCCTGTTCTCCAGGCTCGGCAGGGCACGGTGGGACCCCACTGAACCCCATCTGCACAGTGGGGTCCCCCCAAGCTCCCCAAACTCCACTCCATGCTGCCACGAAGAAGGGGGGGGCAAACTGTCCCTATGGGGAAGGGAGAAGCTCCCCCAGACCTGACAGCCCAGCGTGTGGTCCCATGGGGCTGGTGGGATGGGATGGGATGGGATGGGATGGGATGGGACGGGACGGGACGGGACGGCTGCGGGTGCTCAGCTCCCATCTGGCCCCGTCCTGCCCTGCCTGCCCAGCATGCCGGCCCCAGCAGAGAAAGCCCTTTTTGTTCCCTCCCACACCCCCTGCGCCGCGGCCGGGAAATGCCATCAGCCATGAATCACCCGGCCCCGCTCCCCTCTCCTCCGCGGTGCTTTGCCAATCCCTCCCAGTGCCAGCCGTTGCGATCCCTAGGGCCCGGAGGCTGTGGCTTTGTCCCAGTAGTGGGACTAGGGGGGACAAGTGCTGTCCCAGTCCCAAAACCTGTCCGTAGCAGGACATGCTTCCCCAAACCCAGCCCCGACCCAGCTCTGCCCCATCCCGGGGGAGCATCACCCTCCACAGGGATGTTCAGCCGGTGCTTTGGGACATCCCTGGGGATTTGGGGATGGGGTGTCTGGGCCGTACTTACGGGTCCGGTCTTTGTTCCAGGCATGGCAGCTGATGGGCTCCAGCAGGAAGCTGTGGTAGGCCATGGCTTGCGGGCTGGGGGTGGGGAGAGACCCCCATGGCCATCAGGAGATGCTGCTCTGGCCACGAGCAGGATCCCCTTGGTCCCAGCCCCACCAAGCATTCCCTCCCACCTGGATTGCTCCCACATTGCTGCCCACTGAGTCCCTCCTCTGCTAGGTAAGAGGTTTCTCCAAGGATTTCCAAGCTCAGAGTGTGCCCAAGCAAGGGGGAAGGGTGCCCCGGTGGGTCCAGCTGGGGATGGGGGTGAGGGAGGGAACAGGTAGAGCTGGAGGAGACCCCCATGGTGTTGCCCCATGGCCAGGCACCCCATAGCTGGGTGCCACATGGGTGTCCCATGGCCAGATGGGAAGTGGGGACCTCTTCCATGGACTTCTAAAGCACACCATCATCCTGCCCCAGCCAGCTGGAGCCTGGTGGGCAGGAGCCAGCCGGGCACACCGAGACCCCGGTACCAGCACCACCAGCCCCACACACATCCCAGGGATCCCTCCACGGGCACCACCTCCTCCCTCCGGCTGCTCCTGCCAGCTCCGTGGGGCCAGATCTGCTTGTTCCTTCCCCACCTCTCCTTGAGGAAGAGCCAAAACCCTGTGGAGGCACCTCCATCCCTTTCCATCCCATCCTGTTCCATCCCGTCCCGTCCCATCCCATGTGTGCTCAGCCCCGGCGAGCCGGTGACTAATCCCTTCCCCTGGCTGAGCTCATCGCAGCTCCCGCCAGCGCCCACCGGCCGCTCGGGTGCCGTGGGACCGGGCTCCCTCCTTGCAAACTGGCTCCGGGTGCCCAGGGATGGGGAGGAGGAGGAGGGGCGGGAAGGGCTGGGAGCAGCGGTGCAGCCCCTGGGCCATCCAGCCAAGGTAACGCAGGGATGTAGGAAAACACCTCGCCAGGGCGTGAGGGACGGGGATTACTCACAGTTTGCCTCTCGGCTATTTTGGGAACTCCCCGCACGCTGCCCGTTTTCTTTGGCAGCTAAAAACGGTACAGGGGAAGGAAAAAAGTCCCTCCTAGAAAACTTCCGTCCCTGAAGGCTGGTAAAAAGAAAATCCTTGGAGCTCCGTCACCTGCCTGTCGCAGGCGGAGAAACCCCGATGCCGACGCACGGCGCAAGCCCTGCTGTCACACACCCCGTTTCTGAGCCCACGTTGAAGCTCCGGTCCCCAGCAGCCGAGGACACAGGCAGGGCTGAGCTGCTGCCCACCCCCAGCCCCACCGATCCTGCCGGGGTTCAGCACCGGGCGACCCACGGGAGGGTGCAAAACCGCTGCCACCACGTCCCTCTGCCCCGAGCCCTGCGGCCGGAGCTGCAGAGTTAAAGCACCAAATAAAATCAGCAAGGGGGGACGCTGCGGTTGGTGTCGCAAAAGCGCGTGAAATGGGGACCTGGATGAAAGGGGGGACCAGGCTGAAACGGCTCCTGGGGAGGAGGGATGGGAGGCAGGGCACGCCACGGGGCTTTCCAGCTTCAATGCTCTCTACGAAAACAGAGATACTTGTTTGGTTGGTTTTTTTTTTTAATTTGGTTTGGATGCTGAGAGGCCTGGACCCTCCTCCCTGGGGGTGGGGGGGGGGTGTCTTGCTCTTCACCCATTTAACGCCGGCCCCCGATGGGTCTGGGAGCGGAAGCCGTCCTCAGGCTGCTGCGGGAGCTGGGTGAGAAGCAAGGGCTGCTCGGCCCGTCCGAGCCCCCACCGCTCCCTCGGCGGTTTGTGTCTCGTTTCCCCATCAGCCGGGTTACGGCCGGTTCCCTGCTGACGCCCCGTGGGCTGAGCCGAGCTCCCTCCCAGGGTGGGAGCCGTGGGGTGACCCACAGGGAGCTCGGCAACCCCTTCCCCAGCAGGGAATAGCATCGGAGGGGCCATGCCTATCCCCCCAGTAGACACGGAGGCTTTGGAGGGAGGAAAACGGGCATTTCCAGATGGCCAGACGGGGCGGGATTGGGAGCCGAGGCAGCTCCGTTATCTCCCTGGCCAGCCCCGAGGCGCCGAGCGGTTCGGAAACATCCTCGGAGGAGATAACCAAACCTTGGCAGGAGCCGAGCGCTGGGGGCTCCTCCCGGCCCCGGGAGGAAGCTGTGCGCTGGAGGAGCTGTATTTTCGGTTTTGCTGAGCCTGGGGGGACAGCGGGAGGTGGGTTTGCACCCACCAGCACAGGGACAACAGCGAGGGTCCCACTGGGAGCCACAGGACCCCAGGAAGCTGTCCCCGGCCACCGTGGTGGCCCTGTCCTCCTGCACTGCTGAAGCGCTGACACCGACCCCCAGGAGCCCCTCTGGGGTGCTGGTGGCTGCAGGGTGTCACCCCCCCTGTGCTCCCGCCAGCCAGGCTGGGGACAGCCGTCCTCGGTCCCCAACATTGGTGTGGGGTACCCCAGGAGCCAGCCTGGCCCTGGGGGGACATCGCTGCCCCGGGGCAGATGAAGGGCAGCTCCGACCCTCTTCCTCATCGCGCTGGGTAAAGCCGGAGGCAGCTGATGCCTGACGAGGAGAGAACAGATCGCAGGCGGCTCCGGCTCTGCTGGCACCGACCCCCACGGGACCCCCACCACGGGACCCTTTCCAACACCCCGCGACAAGAGAATGAAACTCCAACTTGCTGCCGAAGCCAGGGGGGGGGGGGGGGGAAATAAAAATCAAAAGCCCAAAACCCAGCAAAAGCAAAACCTACAAGCAGCCAGGCGCTGCCTGCACCCCCCTCGGACCCCGGGGCAGCCCTGGCTGGGGGGTCCCCATCTCCCCTCGAGCAGGGTGTGAACACCGGGGAAGCGACGGCCACAGCCCCCGGGGGGGGACAGACCCAGGTTGTCACTGGGGTGTCAAAGCTGCCTCCCCGCTCCTTACCTTGCTGGGCAGCGCGGGCAGGGCAGGCAGGGCTAGTTCATGGACTCTGGGCAGTCGACACGAACGGCAGCCCCGGAGCGAGCGGCGGGAGCTGCTGGCCGCCCCGCCGAGGCAGCCCGACTTCCCTTTTCCTCTCCGAGAAATGCAACCACTTCCTTACGTGGGCGTTGGGGGAGCGCAAAGCAGCTCGGCGGCCGCCCTGCCCCTGCCTGCCTGCGAGCCAGGCCTCTCCGCCATCGCCGCACGTGGATGGAGGGGCCACCGGCCCCGGGATGCTCCCGGCAGCCCCCGCCGCTCGGCGGGATGTGGGCAACTCTGCCCCGGGAAGGATGGAGCCGGGAGAGCGGAGGGAAGGAACCTCATCCTCTCCCTGTGGCCGCAGCAGGGTTGCTCAGCCCCCCGGTCCCCGAGGTGTTTTGGGGGGACGGATGCAGCGGGGAGGCCCTGCCCGCCCGCGATGGCCCGCAGCAGGCGATAGCTGCCGCCAGAGCCCACCCGGCGCGAGACACAGGTCGGCATCACCTCCCACGGCCGGGGGGATGCGCAGCTTGGCAGGACCCCACGGTGCCTGGATCCGGCCTCCCCAAGCAGCATCTGCTGCCGGTTCCTGCATCCCACTGAGCCCGGTGGGACCCGAGCCCAGGCTGGCGGCAGTCACGGCTGCGTGCGTGTACCCCCCACTACCAGACATGCACCCCTCTATTTTTTTTTTTTTACCTTCTTGCTTCAGAGCAACTCATTTTTATCCCCTTTCCCAGCTGGGCAGGGTAACTCCCAGAAGCTCAACTCCTGCTGAAAGTGCTGGGAAGGCGAGACGGGCTTCAGCTCCTCGCTCCCCGGCTGCAGTGGCACGGGGAGGGATGGGGGATGCTCTCACCCCTTCCCTTCCCGAGCAACGCCGCAGAAGCAGGACGGCAGCTCATGGGGGTCTCACACAGGGAGGTGCAGGAGGCGGCTACAATAACCTCGCGCTCGTTGAGCTGCAGAATTAATCCCCAAATGAGGGGTCAGCTGTAGGTAACGCCTCTGCGAGGTGGCACTGAGCCGGCAGCTCATCTCTCCCTTGGTCCCGGAGTCCATCAGCCACGTCTCCCTCCAAGAGTGTTGCCGTGGTCCCATGCAGAGATCCTGAGACGTCTCCAGAGGGTGGTGGGTCTCCACGGCTCTGGCCAGGAGCGAATCCCGCCAGTGGGAAAAAAATCCCTCTAAGATGCAGCGAGCTGCCCCGTCCTCTAGCACCAGTTTGCCCATTGTAGCGCCCAGCTCACCCCAAACATCGCTGCCGCCCCAAATGTGGCAGGAGGGACACGGCTCGCACCGCGGCTCCCACGCGGCTGAAAGCTGGGGCTTTTTGAAGCTTTTCCTGCTGCCAGCACGTTTTCTCTAGTCCTCCTTGGCCTACGAGCTGCTCTGCCTCTTCACCAGGAAGGTTCAGGCATTCCAGGTGTCCCACCATTGCCTCCTGCACCAAGACCAGGAGGACACAGGATCGACCATCCCTCTGCCCGTCCCTTCGCACCGGACCCCTTCCCGGGGGGGTTGGGAAGGAAGGACATGTCAGTTTGACATCTGCAGCAGGAATGGGGGTGTGTTGGTCAGAGAGGGGAGAGGAGAGCATCACCCCCAGCGCTGCCTGCAGAGCGGCTCCGTGTCTGCCATCGCGGTTCCTCATCGCTTCTGGAGGAGGAAGCGCTAACGAGCGCAGCAATGAGCCGCCTCCGCTGGGTTTTGAACACTCCTTGGGTTCCCCCCGGACTCACCCATCCCCGGGGGAATCCGCCTGTGGAGGCCAGGGACGAAGCTGGGTCTCCTGCCAGATCCGACTCAAGGCTTGGCTAAATCCTTTACCTGCTTTTTGCCTCCATTTTCCGAAGTGGAAAACTCTTCCTGCACCCACGGCAGCATCTCTTGTAACGCTGGGGGCTCCGCAGAAAGGCCGGGGAGGGACTCCCCCACCCCACAGAGGCTGGGGACACCAGAACGGGTTTTTCCTGGCGTTTTCTTTGGATGTGGGGCAGAGGGGATGAAAAGGAGCAGGAATTCTGCAGCTTGTTTTCATTTAGAGGCTGGGGAGTTTTTCAGGCAGGCTCCAGCAAACACCCCCTGGCACCCCTGCTTGCGTGGAGCCCCATTTTTTGTGCCCCCCCCCCCGGGTTGTTAAATGGCAACGTAACGTTGAGCACACGCAGCCAGTAGCTCCCCTGGAACTGAAACTGCAGCCACAAGCTTTATTGCGAACAGCCCTTTCAGAGGCACCGTTAACCCCAGCACACACAAGCAGGTGCCAGGGAGGCTGCAGTTAGCCACATACGCTAGCGAACTGTCACCCACGCTGGGTAGGTGACACAACGGGTGACACAAAGGACGCCCTGACAGTGCTAGAGACGGGGGAGGCAGCCAAGGAAAAGGTCGAGGCAAAACAAGCATCGACCTTCGCTAGTGGCTCGAAGGGACTGGAGGTGGGACGGCAGCGGAAGATCCTGCCAGAGCGGAGTGACAGCCACACAGAGCCACCGTCCCCAGGAGGCGCAGAGCTCTCCCCGGCCACCCTGCACCTGGCAGTCGTAAGCCGAATTACACCTCGAGTGATGGTTGTTTATATTCCCCTTGCTCAGTCCTTTTCTAATATAAACACCTCCGATCTGCTTTTCATCTCAGCCTTTCTCAGACAGTAACCCTGAGCAGTTTCATCAAACCTCAGTTTCTTGCCATTTTTACCTTTACGGGCTCATTTCACCTTCTCCAGCTCTTTCACACAGAAAAAGAACAAGGCACAAACGTTTAGAGATCCATTTTCTCCCCTCTCTCGTTAGATTTCTTCCATCCTTTTATGTTACTTGGACCAGATATTTTAAAATCCACTTTTTTTAATACTTTTTGGAAATGACAGAATCACAGAATGGTTTGGGTTGAAAGGGACCTTAAAGATCATCAAGTTCCACCCCCCTGCCCTGGGCAGGGACACCTCCCACCAGACCAGGTTGCTCCAAGCCCCATCCAGCCTGGCCTTGAACCCCTCCAGGGATGGGGCAGCCACAGCTTCTCTGGGCAACCTGGGCCAGGGTCTCACCGCCCTCAGAGGGAAGAATTTCTTCCTAATATCTAATCTAAATCTCCCCTCTTTCAGTTTAAAACCGTTACCCCTCGTCCTATCGCTCCACTCCCTGATAAAGAGTCCCTCCCCAGCTCTCCTGTAGCCCCCTAAAGGGGGGGAAATAAAGGGACTGGAAATAAACCACCACACCTTCAGAAGTGACTTCAGAAACAAAATCATTCCTGTCTGTGAGAAATAGGCATCTAATAGCGGGTACAGGGAAGGACAAAGCCAAACCCATGTCCCTCTGTCCATCCGCCAAGGCTGGCAGGGTCACTTCAGAAGACACCGACCTCCTTTGGCGCCGTATTTGAGCTGATAAACCCAACCCCCCGGGTCACACATGGGGTCACCGGGCTGCAAGAGTAGAGGGTACATACTCATCATTTTATGCTTAGAAGGGAGAGAGGAAATTGCAAAGCCACACTCGACTGCCAGGGGAGGAAGGCACAAGAAAACCTGAAGGAACTGGAAAAAACAGTTAAATCTCAAATCAAAAATTTGGGGTTTGAACAGTTGATTCGACACCGCACCTGAGAACGATCCAGTTCTGCGATAGCCACACTTCACTTGCAGCAGAACAGCAGCAGTCGTCAGCTTCGTGAGCTTATCTTCCACCCTCCCTTCTCAATCCCTCCCAGCTGAGACACGAGCAGCATACGAAGCAACTCCGGTTCCAGAGGAAGTGGTAAATTTAGTCATGGGTTTTTTTTTTTTTTTTAAGACACTTCTGCATTTTCAACAGAAATTACAAAGTCTGAAACCTTGTAAAGTAACGCTGGGAGGCAGATAATCCCCTCCAGAGCACAGCCCGTCTCAAGCCTCACAGCAGCAACGCAGTTAAGAGTAATTAAACCACATGAATAAAATAAGTTATGTGCAAACGCCTCCGTGAGCTACCGGGGCTCAGAACTGAACTTGAAAAGATCCGGTCACCTGGAGACAAAGGATCTGCAGAGAAGCCAGACCGCGCCGATGCTTCTGTTAAGGGTGTTTCATTTCTCCACCAGCGATTATAAACAGAGGATTTCACAGGCCGAGCGCTCGGCTCCAACACGGCACCCAGGCCTGGGGAGCGTCACGGGCTTAAAAAGTGATTTGCTTTTAAATTTGTCCTCCCAAGATCTGGCTCAGCAGATTTTTTTTTTTTCCTCCCTTTCCACACGCAGCCTCCCTTCCAGGCACTGCACTGTGAGAAGCCTTTGGACAAATCCTAAAAGGGAACTACAAAATAATTCTGGTCATTTTGCCTTTGGAAAACTATGATCCACTAAACGGACAATAAAAAAAAAAAGACATTCAGGTTAATTTGCCGTTATTACTGGATTAAATGCCGGGCAGACAGCAGTAAGAGTTAGCAGGATAAAACTGTTCATCCTCTAATATCATCACCTCAAGAGAACAATTCCTCTGAAAGGAGCCCAGCTGAACCTTCACATCCAGACCATCAGAACTCTGGGTCATCATCTGCCAATTTTACAAAACTTTCAGTTAAGATGAACTCTTCCTGTTTTAAAGCCATAAAATATCGCTGCAGGGTTTTCCCTGCCCTCTCTTGCAGAGTTAATTCCCTTAATATCCCTTTTTTAATCCCTGCTAACGAGCATCGAGACAAAGAATCAGTTTTTCTTTTTGTTTTTATTATTATTATCATTATCTCTAGCAGACAATTTACATAAAATTCCCCCTTTAAGTTAGTGATTCATAACTTCCTGCAATAAACTACTTAAGGAGCAGCTTTGGTAATGAATGGAATGAAACAACCAACCAAAAAAAAAAAAATAAAAAAAAAAAAAGAACAATCACAGCTGATTTTGAAACCAACACAATTCACCAAATTTAGATTCAAAAGAAAATCTGCCAAGCTGTATTTTCTCAGTGTTTCCAAATATTCCACCTTCCTCCTCCCTTTTCGGGTCTGTGCAGATGTGGGAGCTGCATTCTGTCAAGCAGTTTGTCCTGCTAGATCACGGAAATCCATCTTTACATGATTCGTAGACCTTGAATAGAGGACTCTAAGGTCTTGAAAGAGAGGAAAAAATCTTAATCAGAATCTGCTACAGTATCCTGTGTTAAATAATTCAGTGTCAAGGCTGAAGTTAAAAAAAAACAAACCCAAATGCTTGAGATCAGACTTATATTCAAGAGCCAGACACCACTACAATCATTCCAATCATTCATTTCAAGCTCATGCATATAGAGACCAATGATTCCACCCTCTCCCCCTGAAACTGCATTAACGCAGTTTCTTACTTGGCTCCTGTCCCCACTGGACAGGAGCCACTGGAGCCTTCTGGCATTAAAGAACACGGACAAACTAGTCTCTTCCTAAAAGGCAGTGCACAGTTCTCAGCAGTCTGGGGAGACCAGCAGAGACCTCTGTTGGCCAGTCCTCAGCAAAGCAAGCACTTCCTCCAAATCATAATTATACAATGGTTTGGGTTGGAAGGGACCTTGAAGATCATCAAGTTTCAACCCCCTGCCCTGGGCAGGGACACCTCCCACCAGACCAGGTTGCTCAAAACCCCATCCAGCCTGGCCTTGAACCCCTCCAGGGATGGGGCATCCACAGCTTCTCTGGGCAACCTGGGCCAGTGCCTCACCACCCTCACAGCAAAGAATTTCTTCCCCAGATCTCATCTAAATCTCCCTCTTTCAGTTTAAAACTATCGCCCCTCATCCTATCGCTCCACTCCCTGCTAAAGAGTCTCTCCCCACCTTGTGGCTGAGGTAGAGGTTGGAAAAGAAAAGAATTTGTGGGATTCCTACATGGACACAAGCAGTTCCATTAAAAAAAATGAAGTCTGAATTAGCACCATCTGCTAATAGAGTATATCTACATTTCTGCTGAATCTGGGATCTGTCTTCCTTAGGGAGGTCACTAATGGTATTGAATATTCCAGTCTGGATTTCCTACTGCTGATAAAACCTGTGTTAGGGCTGAGCCCCAGAAGTTGATGCCAGAGATCATAAAAAAACCACCACCCCACCACCACACCCAGTTCACATAAACACTGTAGTAAAAGCATACCTTGAAATCCCAGATGGTCATTGCTCCATCAATGCCGGTGGTGCAGAATTTACGACAATCTCGTTTGTCTATCTCATAAATAGACACTTGGCTGAAAACAGAGAGCGATAGCTGTAACACAGACACCCATTCCAGAGAGCCAAAAAGCTGGGAAATTTGGGCTGAATTCAACTCCTACTCTCTCAAAGGGAGACATGAGTACAGCAGAGCTCATGCTAGATTATTGGTACAACACTTCAGAAAACTAAGCAAAGAAAAAGGATGCTGAAAGCTCTTTTATTGCTTGGTGGCTGTAGCCTAAACGTTTTCCTTGGGCCGACACAGTTTTTCAAATGCAAGGGTATTTTACTCGATTAACCTGAATCAATCCTTTTAATGAATAAATACACATGGAAATAACACCTGAAATAGGAACCTGGTATGTGAATTCCTGTTTCAGGTGAATTTTGCTGCCTAGATTTTGCACAGTGGTACCAACCTCTTGTGAGCTATCTACATATTTGATAAGATAAACTGTGTTCAAGTTACAGAACTCATTAAACACGAGCAAACAGCAGAAGCACGCATGCCCTGCTAATGATTAACTTCACCAGCTTCCATCTAAGCCCTGGAAACAGACAGCTGTTAGCGAAAGACTAAAAGGAAAACAGGATACCAGCTACACCCATCTGGCGTGGCACATTTGAGCTCCTGTAGGTTTACAATATATCCTGGGAAACCAAATTGACAAAGAGAATGTTCCTTCCCCTTGGATTGGCGGCCGAGACACTCACGTTATACTGTTTTGGTGCAGTGTCTCCAGGGTAGTGTTACGATCTTCTGTAGTGGCTCTTTTATCCATGTTTCGGAAGCGTTCCATAGCAGAAATATTGCGCTGGATGCTCTGTTTTGGAATGTCTAGTTTGGAAACAAAGGTCAGCAAGCCACGGTCATCACAGTTAAAGAGCATCGGGCAGCAGTCATGGCCCTGCAACCAGATATCATGAAAGAATGTCAAGAAACATAACCAACAGTCACCATTTCTTTTTTTCTGCTGCTGTTAATTGCAGAAATGCAAAGATAAACACTATGGCAGAGCTTGCTTATTACTAACTTTGTAATTTATGGTGTTTCTCCCTCTCCAAAACACTACAACACTCTACAAGGAGAAAATAATAGACACTTACAGCTGCCACCACGCTGTTCTCGGAGACAAATGACACACTCAGGAGTGGGAGGAACTCTGTTTTCAGCTGCGAAACCCTGAACACAAGAACATTTGTTAGAGGACTTCATTGAAATCTCTCATCTTTGGCTCCAACAAAAAATAGAGACCGTTCCCACACAAGGATTATTGGAAAAGAAGTCAGTGTAGCTCAGTTGTCCTGAGGTGACACCAGAAAGTTGTAATTTGTGGTAATAAGTTTTATCCTAATGGAGGTGTCCTAGAAGATTTATAATGAATATGAAGTATTCCAGGTGAAAGGCTGAAGTTATTTAGTATCGGGTGTAAATAGCGGCAAGAGTAAAAAAAGACACCCCCAAAAAAAGATTCAAATTGATGAAGCTATTCATTTCATTTGCATTTAAAAAACACTTGAAGTTTTAGGGCTTGACATCATCTTTTCAGGAGGAAAAAGCCTGTATGGTCAATTAAGTCAACTTTTGTGATTTTATAACAATTGAGAAAAGAATTCTGGAACACTTTACACTTAATGATGCTCCCAACCAGTTACTTATAGAGCTGTAGCCATCAGAACCATAATTCACAATGAAGCACAGCAATGCCTGGATGATCCACCAGAGATCTCTACTATCAAAACGTACAGGGAATCTCTTTCTTCTTGGTTAGAAAGCCACGAACACTGAAAAGTTACTCAACTCAATAAGGAGAAGCGGGAATTGTTAATAAAATATTTGGTTGGATTGGGAGGTGTAAGTTGAAACCTTGCAGCAGCAGGATCTGAAGGACAGTGGTTGGAATTAACATTTCATGAAATGAACAACTTGTTTTCCAGATCCTGGTTGGGGATAGGGTTTAAGTAGTTATGGAGTGAGCATGTTTCTGGATCCTCTTGAATCCATTTACAAGGAAATATTGTTTCCCCAATCACTAGAGTGGAATGCATTTTTTTTTTCAAATGCTTTCCCCCCCAAGCAAATTGACTACACTGTCACTGAAGAATTCTTATAAGAAATTTAAATTACATAATTTAAAATTCTAAGTATCTACCTTATTTACACAGGCCTCAAGGAGGCTCCTGGAATTTACAGTAAAATTGTCAAAACTGGAAACAGCACTCACAGCTCTCGTTGTTGCAAGCACAACATTCCACATACTGCTTCCCTCTGTGTCAAACAGCTAAGAACTAACAGGAAAAAAATCATACTTACATCATATTTTTTGAGGCATCAGCAACTGACACGGTACTATCGTGACTGACCCAGGCTAGGCGATTCCCGCTGGCAGAAAAACTGACACTATGCACCCATCCGCCACTTCCAGCACCCCCAAATTCTGACATCAGTTGCCCAAAAGGCATTTTGGAGCCCCACGGGGTACTGGCTGGTTTTTCATCCACTTCCTTAATGTAAGCGGAAAACACCCTGCAAATAAAAGATTTCAGCATGTTAAAAAAACCTCCTGGGAGCTACATACACATTTCATATAGGAAACAACCAGGTGCATTCTAATTCTACCAAAATAAAATACTACAGCATCATTAAACAAGCCACTGGCAGCTGGGAACTTTCAACATACAGAGAGAAAGCAACAGGACAGAGGGTGTAAGGCCTGCAGGGTTCTCATAAATGTACTGTCTTGTATCTTGCTCCTTCTTTCCAGAAGATGGCACAAAACCATACACTGTCATTCCATTTTCCACTGTGCAAAGACTTCCCTTTCATCTCTTCGCAGTGCTAATAACTCCCACAGTCAGTTCTTCAGTTAGGGAAAAAACCCACAAATTGCACTGTATAATTAGAGGCTAATACAAACACCTACAAAATTATCCACTTTTAAAGAGCATTCATTTTTTTAGCAGGATTTCAAAGAAAAAAAATCCCGATGTCCAAATGCCAGCAAAGGGGTTCTGAGCCACCTTATTCTGGCTCATTCCTGAAAGAATGCCTTGACAACCTGAGTTATCACTATGTTTTTATACGTTTTTTTCCCAGCACTACAATTTTCAAAATATGTTTAAATAGAAATCCTCCCCCTTTCATCAAATTCCTTCTGCATGATTCAGACATGCCACAATATGGTGTTCTTGACTGTTACCATGGAAGTTACTGGGACGTCACAAACATAGGATGAGAGTCCATTGAACAGGAGGAGCAAGGGAGCTACGCCATACTACTACCCGAGAAACATCTCAGCATAAAAGAAAAACCATGATACAATACTCATGGTTGCAGTTAAACACAAAAAGGAATTATTTTATAGTGAGTTTAAGGAAATGCCGCTCCCCCCTCACCATTTTTTAAATCTTTTAGATGTGTGGGGTATGCACTTCAAAAGGTAACTATATTCAGCTTATTCAAATAAAGCTGATCATTTGGAACAAGAAGGGTTTAACTGCAGCTATATTAGGTACAGATTTTCAGAGAATTAAGTACAAATTTATACTTGGCTCTATCAGTTTATATATAATCTACTGGTAATCCTTCCACAAACTTAATTTTGTAGAGACATCTAAAAGGACAGTTCTCTTAATGTATGGAAATAGGACAAGATGTTTAAAGCAACAGCCTTTGACACAAGGCAGAAAAATCATTCCTAAGCAGTGGAAGACCTTGAAGAATAACTGTTAGGTGAAAAAAAAAAAAACCACCAAAACAAAACCAAAAAAAGTCTTTACCCTTACTAAAGTCTTCCTCTCTTTTAAAACCAAAATCATCTCAGCTTGAAGGCCCCAGCCTTCAAAGAACATTGGGAAATGACTTTCATTCACACAGCAACATTGTTCCAGCAAGAATATAAAATTCACACCTACGCGGTGCTGTTAGCTATATATATATATATATGTTTCTAAAGACAAGAGGAGCTCATCTAGGTCAGCCACCGAGAAACCTCTGCTGAATACCTATCAACTTGGAGCCTCTTCTGCCCTCCATTCTTTTGCCAAACTGTCTCCCACTTAAGCTGCTTATTAGCTAGCAGTGGCTCTGGCACCTCCATTTCGTAATTTTCTTCAGAACCACCTATCAGAACAGATGCAGACTTCAGGCCCAGATATCTTCATTATCTTTAATATGTAACTAAACATTCCCTAGAACTGGAATTCTAGAGATCTATGTTCATCAGTTAGCAGAGAGAATATTCTTTCCTGGGTTTGGGGAAGAAACAGAAACATAAACCTGGTACCAATCTCCACTATTTTTCTTCCTTTAATGTTGCTATATGGAGATTTCTATGATAAAAGGAAAAATATTATTGAATGATTAATCCTGAAGTGAAATGTTAAGCCACAGCAGAAAGTTTTAAACCAAGATCTGATTTTTTTCAAAATATACACCATTTTTCAGAGAAATAAGATGCAGGACACAATGAGTTTTCTGATGGGAAACAAAAGACTAAGGAAATCTTCCAGAGAATGCTCCCAGGAAATCGACTGGAATTGACATCTTGACTTTCTCCCAAAAAAACAAACAAACAAGCAACAGCAAAAACAACCCCCAAGATCCCCAAGCCTATACTGAACAGGAAATAATTGAAGTCTAACTTCGCAATGAAAACAGGAAAGAGGAGACAATCTGGGATGCAATGTACATAACAAGCACCAACCAAAGCCTGGAGCTGAAGTCCAAAGTGATAGATAGATATATATGATCTCAGCTGACCTAATGTCAGAGTCCTGAGATGCTTTTTGAACACACACGAAAAAATTTCCACACATGAAAAGCAGCTGCTTCTGGAAGATGAATGAGTACGTTTACATCACATTTTTTTGTGAAAGGAAGTGAACATGTATAATAGTTTATCTAATTAACACTGGAGATAAGGCAGGAAAGGGGGACAACTGTCCTCACCTTCCTGGCTTCCATTTAATGTCTCTCCTTACATAAAAAGGTATCGAAGGATCGAATTTAGATGCATAGGTTTCATTCTGAAATAAGGAATGTAATAATCAGTCCCACCTCCCCCTCCCACTCCTTCTTAGCCATTTTTAGTACACACTTTGAAGCTTAAAAATTGCCCTATTACATAAAGAATTTAAGAAAAGAAGCTTTCATGATTATTCAAGGTACAAGTGATTAAGTAAAATCTGAATTAAAGTAACAACTCTGCAGACAGGTCCCCGTGCAGACTTCATTGCAGTGACCTCAATCACTCAGCACAGAGCAAATGGCAGGACCTATCCCTCACGGTGTAATTTCACAATCAGTTTGAAAGACTACTCCACCTATCTCACACACCAATCTGTTGGGGTTTTTTTAAATGCTCTTCAAAAACGTGTTTTGTTGCACTGAGTTTCAGGTGGATCAACTCCTTGACCTTGCTCACCACAGGGCTACAGGAATGTTAAGGTTAACACCGGTGAAGAAGAGAGAAAAAGTGACTCGGGATGAAAAAGATAAGCTTTGGAAATGCCAAGTTGCTCAGAATTTTGGAACCGCATCATTAGGATATTGCTTTTTAAACCCTAACAACTCTACAAGATAGCACCTGCTAGTCTAATTTCAGCCTGACAAGCAGATCTCAGCACTCAGTGCACATACAGTAGTACCACTTCTGTGTACCGTTAGTAAAGAAACCCACCAGTTCATTAAATTCAGGCATGTCCCTCCACAGACACGTTAGTAGCCCAAAGTCTGCATGCAGCAGTGCCAAAGTTTCTCAAGCTGGATATTTTATTTCAGTAACAACAACAGTATGAAATGAGCCGTCTTCTATTCTAATAGCAAATGCATGATCAACACGCTCATGCTACTAACATGAACCAGTGATCCAGATCCATTTAAGGATGCTTTGTTTTCTCTCACCTGCATTTGAAGTCACAGGATCCCGCAGCCAGCAAAACGTTGTTGGGGTGCCAGTCCAGGCTAAGGACAGTGGAACGAATGGGCTTTTTAATGTGTTTGCTCACCCACCTAGATTTAAAAAGAATAAAGAAAAAAAAAGGGATAAAATTTATATGAAAATATTTTACCGGACTCCCCCAAGTCCTTGAAGTACCCCTCAAAAAAGCACTCCCTTCCCAATGACTAAACACATCAGTTTTGCAAAACGCACATTATGCCCAAATCTTTCACATTCCCTTGTACTGTCTGTGAACTTTATATGGTTATCTTAATTAAATTTTAAATACTATGAACAAGCTCATGTTAAATATATCTTTTCACCCGAGTCCTATTCCCCTTCTAACTATTTTTTATAATGCATCAGATTGGGAACTCGTTAATGTGAATTTTGCACAGTAATTGCCTGGTCCCTTACATCCTATGAAGAGCTCAGCTTTGACTGTGATATTGTGATAAGAAGCACTGTTTTCTCAGATCACTAAGTAAAAGTCCTCTCCAGCTCCTTCCCATGAGTTTTACAGTCATTTCTCTTGCCTATCCACTTTTCTACTGTTCGATAATACACTAATTATAAAATGTAACAAGTAAATGGGTGAACTGCCAATGATATGACCAGCACATACATGCCAGTTACTTGAAATACAGTGAAAAATGATCCTGATGTTGAATGAATCAATATTAGCCTAAATACGTCTCAACAGATTTAGTTTGTTTGAACTATTTACAAAACAGTAACAAAATCTGAGTCACTTGATGGCCTTTGGGATGATGGTACTTTTTCTTTGATGGTACTTCCATCAGGCACAAGCAGTTTTAAGGACTGCATTAAATTATTTGTCTTCAACATATGGGGTTTTGATTCTTCTGCAAACAAGTGAGGCAGAGAAAATGTTAATAACTGAATGTGTTGGAAAGCATAAAAGTCCAAAACAATCTTTAAAATGTATTTTACAGATGGTATCACTGTTTACCATCTCCATGTGGAAGACTGCACACAGAAAGGCGGGCACAGACACCTGGGGTTTTAGGCATGTTTATGCTCCAACACGTACAGCTACAAATGTAGATCCATTAAAGATCAGAAGCACTAAGTTTAGATGCCAAAGAGAAAAAAAAAAATGTTAATGGTGGAAATATTTGTGATAGTCCTGTCTGAAACCTGTAAGCTATGATAAAAATATAGGACAGAATACAGAACAGGTAAATGACAAGCTCAAACATCTTCTAACAGAGCACCCTGGAGATAAGTGACAGACTTGAATTCTTTAATGACAAGAAATGGCCCAAAATAATCTATACGGAAGAGAACTCAAGTCAAGGTTTCTTCATTCATTCTGGAAGGAGGTGGGGGAGGAAACATTTTTCTTTTTTCAATCATACAGTTGTGGAAAAGAAATTTTTACTCTGTAGAAATTCTTGCACTTTTAGAAAAGCAACATATGTTTATGGCAGTCAGCCGGAACACGTCCACGCCAACATGTATAACCTGAAACTATGCTAAGTCAAAGGCCTTCAGATGCTTCATCAGAGTAAAGAACTAAGAGGGAACCTTTTCCTTAAGATGTAAAAAGGCCATGAAAAAACTAACGAGGCTTATCCCTCTACATTTCCTGCAGATTGTAGAAATTAGTAAAATAGTAACCTAGTTACCACCATTAAACTCCAGGCTTTAGCTTTCCTGTGCAGACCTTAAAGGCATAAATGGAAATTAAACAGCTCACCAGTCATTTTCAGATTCAAAGTAGCACACGGATATAAGTCGAGCTCCGCTTCCCACAGCAAATTTGTTCTCCAGGGGAGACCATTTCACAAAGGTAGCGGCACGATTAATTCTCAGGATCACAAGGGTTGGTTTCCACACACCGTCTTTCTGACTCCAGACATAGGCATTACGGTCTGCACCGCAGGTTACAATGCGATCGCTTTTGGGAGCCCAGTCAATACCTGAAAAGTAGAGTTCACATTAATAAACTTTTACCTTTATACCATTTGTTTTACTGTAAGCCAAACAGAGACAACTGGAACGATGGAAACTGCCTACTACAGAGACAGTAATTACTGTTATGTTAGTATTCCCCTTCTTCACTTATTCTCCAGGCACCATTTTAAACTGTTAGGGATATCGGTTTGTCCCTCTAGCTTTCATCAAAACTGCAGATCCCAAATTTCCCGATTCCACAGGGAATTTGCCCGCTGAGGAGGCCGGCTCTGGGTTGGCCAACAGATGGAGCTCTGCAGACCAGCTAAGGCCTCTCCGTCTGCATCGTTCAAACCACTGACTTCTGCTAGAGACCCGATTTGAGAGCAGAAACCCAGCAATTCTAAAACTACGCACAAACCTCTAACATAGATGTCTGTTTGCTGCCAGACCACAGTCGTGATCCAAAAGTTTAGATAGCAGGGTTTTTTTGTTTGGTTAGACATTATTAATCTTTATGTACTGATAATAATCCTTACATTTTTTCCATGCCTACTTGAGCTGTGCCATGAGAAAGAAAACGTTTACCAAGTGAAAATAACAAATACAAAGAATAAAACAAAGCCTTTGATAAGCCTGCCATTGCTTCTTTCCCTTCTTATGCAGTGAAGGATGTTCTCAACTGGAAAGTCTCACAGCAACATCATTTTTCACCTTTTCTTTAGCATCCCTCTTTGAGATGCAGAGTGCCATCTTTAACTCTCCTGCCACAAAATTGTATTTCAATGGCTTTCCATAACTGTGCTCGGTATTAAAAAAATTCCTTAAGCACACAAACTGAAAAAAGGATATAAATTATAGAAAGAATTTGTACTAATTTTACTGTATCGGTCACATATGGTCTACTCCAAAATAGGCTTACGCTTCTTTAGGTGAACAGAGGCAACTCGCCACAAATACCCGAATCAAGACACAGAAGGCAAGACAAGGGACCTTTGTCCCTCGTGAGCAGAAGCCAGAGTGGCAGCGGTTGAATCACTCCCGTCAGAGGCAACCAGCGGTTTGATCAGTCTATCTCCTGTGTCTAACCACAGTTTAAGTCTATTCTTTACGACAACCACAGCACTTAGTATTCCAAAGGTATACGCTAGGCAGGAAAGCGGAGAGAGCTCTTTTCCCAAGTCATGAATATTTGGCTTCTAACACTAACAGGTACAAGGAAAATGCAGAGAAATGTCTTTGGGGAACAGCACGTCATTTGTAAATTCAGCCCAAGTGACTCTTCACAAAAGGGCACGTACAGGTCTGCTCTTTGACACAGAATCAGATAAACTGAATAAAGTTTCTGCAAAACGCTGCTGGGCAGATACTTCCGCCCATTAGTGAGTTGAGAACAGAATAAAGGATACTGCTGTTTTGGGCAAGTGCTTGTATTAATTACTTTCATTTCCTTAGAGAATTAAGCCCTTATAAAAATATCACCATGAAAAAACCCCCAGTAATATAATCGACTACTGCAGGACAATCACATTTTAAAAATAACACCTTGTGACTCATCATAGCAGCTCTTGTTACATTTCCACTGTGGATCTACAGATACTCTGGGCCTGCAGTAAGATGTGCTCACTGACGGCCTGTCACAAGTTCAGGACTGACCACTTTAAGCGCTTAAACAGTCCCTAAAAAAAGGTATTTATTGCTGTCGGAAACCACAAACTGACACAACAGTTGTACACTTGATGAAGTTTTAACCCTAGCACTTGAAAGGGAGCAGCATGTATCACCAGGAGAGTTTGACACACTACCAGATTACTTCAGAAGACTGAAAATTTATTTTCATTATGTCTTCATGGATGAAAAATAAGCAATAGATAAGAAAGGCAGGCTCAGTTACTCTACCAAAATGTCTGGAAATGAAATAGGGCTTTTCCTGCTAACATTCATTGCATGTAGTCCAGAAAAATGCTGCAAAGCTCTCTGCAAGTGGGAATGCCAACCTATAAAAAGATCTATTTACTCAACACTTGCAGATTTCCTGTTCAGATTCTCAACTGGGGAAAGCAGGGGGCGGAAAAACTTCCTATGTGGCACAGCACAATTTTCTCTTACCTGTAATGTGCCCATTGTGCTCCTTCAGCTCGTGAGCCTTTACCCACTGGTTCCCACTCTTCTTGTAGATGTGGACTTCATGATTATTAGGGCTAATGGCAATCTCTTGAAGAAGAAATAAAACAATCCAATAGTACAGAAGGTTTTTTAATACCAAATGCTTTACTTGGAAAGGCTTTCCAATTTGAAAATTGTATTCTCAAATTTCAGAGCATTACATAGGTTTTGTAAATGAAGGGCCAACATTCCTGGATAATCTCAAGTAACATGGTCATGAGTATACTGCACAGAAAGACTTAACAGTCCACATTATAGTGGAAAACTAGGCTATTACAAGAAAAAGGCTGGTTTGGGGTATGGAAATAGAGGGTCAAAGAGGTTAAAAAGGGCAGGTTATACTCTCACGAGGTGCAGACCAAGAGGCAAAGCTTTCTGGAACACTCGTAAGACTAGATTTGCTCATATGCCAGAGTTCCAGTAACAGGTTTAGAGAAGTTCAGATTTAGAACACGAGGGCTTTTTGGATCCTGAGTGGAACTTTTAACATGTAGCACTATGTATTTGATCAAACCTTTCCTAAATATTATCCAGAACATTACAAGATCACAAACTGACAGCAAAGAGAAAACAGCAATTGGAAAAAAAAAAAATTTAAATTAACATATTACTTACGAGTACGGTCTCTGTTCCATGCATGGCAGGTGATTGGCTCTAGTAAAAACTGATGTAGAGACATTCCGAGTTAAAGATATTCCTATGTTGTAAAAATTGAAAAAGCTGAAAGGCGTAAAATTGAAAACAAAACACTTCAAAATTCGATAATCATTAAAACAAAGTCAGCCTTCAATATTTACCAAGGTTGTTTCAGTCCACTATTACAATTTTCTTACAGAAGATCACAACTTATTCATATGTTAAGGCACTAAAGAATAGCCTTTGCCAAACACCCCGATATCTTCAGTTGGCCAATGACTTTTAACTGTCCTGCTATTCGCGATTGACCTAAAAGCCATACACGCTTACTTCTTGGCATATCCTCACAGGCAAGACAGCAGGTTGTTAGGATATCTAACAAACCTAATAATTTTACTACAGAAATAGAACGCTTGGAAAAAAAATAAAAATTCTAGGGAGGTAGCTCAATGAATGGATTCAAGATCCTGACACGTATCAAGGCTCACAGGCAGCACTACAGTAAAATCTTTTTCTTCTTCCTTTTCAGGAGGCTAAATTGGTGTGTCCAGAATACTGATACGTAACTGTAATCTGCTGATGTATTATTTGATAAAACCATTTATATGTGTCCTAGGGGAAAATTATTAAGATTACTAATCAACTAATTACTAATTTCTTCAAATTAATCCTAGCACTTAACTGTTTTATAGTTAACCATTTGGCCCCATGAGATTCAAACACTAAAAGAACAAGCTGAATCATTCTAGTGTTTAAGTATTTTGTTTTTTTAAAAAGCTAAAACATCTAGTTTTTTTCTTTAACTTATAATTGCTACAAGAGAAAACGCTGAACATCGGCAATTGGAGGCACACTGACCCACAATTACAAAGTTGTTTAAAGTATCATATTGTATTCTAAGTCCTGTATTAATCAATGGCAGCATAAATGAATGGAAGATAACATCATAAAAACTCAAGGTCACCTGGAATAATTAAAATGCACGTAAATCAATACATATAACTTGGATTTTTCAATTCCTTCCATATATTCCACTAATTTTTCATAGTAATTTATCCTCGGCTGATGGTTCAAAGTCTTTTTACCCCTACATACACATCTAAAAAGAAATCTCTCTGTGATGTCATTCCAAGACATCCACACCCATTACAGCCTGAAATTACAACATACCCAAGTATGGCCATGTTAGCAGAGGGTGGAGACTTCAGGACAAGGTAGGAATTTGGAAGCAAACAGGAAACGAATGGCAGTCCAACAGAAACTCAGAAGTGAATGAAAGATGAGTACGTTCTTACGGAGCTCAGCAATTACTATCACTCCAGTCATTTAACAAATATGCTGAAAGTGCTGAATCTTGGAGCAGAGATGATACAGTACTTCGCCAATTCAAATAATTGGAGAGACTTTTTCTTTTCTGATCTACTTTTTTTTTTTTTTAAAGAAATCAAGCACTGCTATTTTGAAGAAATACTACTTACAGTTACATTTCAAATGTACTTCAAATACAACTTTTAGCTATACAAGCTTTAAGTCCAGTTCACAATTTTAACCAGCATGATTTTCAGGGTTCTTCTAATAATCATATTCTACCAATCAAATGAAGTTTTTAAATATATGCAGTCCTGAGCAAAATAATTAATTACTTTTTATTAATGAGAAAACGTTGACATAATCCAAGTTACCTTTGACCTTGGACAGCCATGATTTAAAATTCCATGTGTTAATATAAGCAAAACGCAACTGCAAATCGCTTTTTCCACGATCTTGCTTTAGTACATGCCAACATTCAGTAGCAGTACATTTCCATATACAGGAAAAGTTGAAGAGCTATTCTACCAACAAGGAATGCTCAGCTTTTTCTACTCTTTCCGAAATAAAATGTAAAAATATCCAACCTCCCCTCCCCAAGGAACGCAGCTCTATTTCAAAACACTTTCTAATACAACCCTGGTATTTACTCCACGGACTGGCACTACACATAAACCATATGGTCCCATCCTAACGTCTAGTTCAGAGTTTTCTACTAACCTACACGCTGTTCCCAAAGACAGACTAGACAAGCAATATCATTCATTCTTTCCCATTGATTCAGTTTCTTGAGCACTGTAACTCGTAGCAAGCAACTGTTTTCCATTTTAGTTTGGTAACAAACTCGTAAAAAACAACAGTGATGATAATCTCAAAAAGCACTACTATTTCTGTCATCTGATAGTTGCAGAGCTATTTTCTTCGGGAAGATAAATCTTACTGAAGTCTTCCAGTTATATTTATTCCTTACCAATACACAGACAAAATCAAACTCATATTTCACTAGAGAAACTGCAACTGGCTCTACGATTCTTGATATAATTCATATGCAGTAAACTCCTCAATGCCTTCCTGTCAGCCAGCCTCTGAATCTCACACAGGGAATATACTGTTATGGTAACTTTGTCAGCCAAGTACTTAACGCAGCTATCCCTGATCCTTCTTTCCAATGCAAAGTAACTGTCCTTGAGTTTCAATAAAATTTAAAAAACGAGGGGGGGGGAAAAAAAAAAGGAAATCTTGCAACTTTGTACAGCAGGGGTTCTTTCAGTACATAGACTGAAAAGATCACAATTGGGAAGTAGCGGACTCAGCTGCTGTCATCTCTCAATGGGGTGAGAAATATGTGGCACGAGGCCATCCCTGGACAAGCAACTAGCAAGCATACAGACTCAGAAGTGGAGATAACGTATGCGTGTGTGACAGAGAAAGAAAGGCATCTTTTTAATCCTTGCCTATTTTCAGAGCACCTACATCACTTTCAAACATCTGGAAGAGAAGTGCCTATAATTAAGCACTGCCTCCCACTACTGTCATTCCTTTCCAAGTCGCTCCGCGCAGCTTTCCCAAGAGGGTGACTCCTCGCAGGCGAGCCTACTGACACAGGACACCATTAGCATGATAAAGCCGACCGGTTTGGGATGGATTGCGGGCTGCGGCCCGGCCCCGCGCTGATAACGCAGGTGCACAGCGCCGGTGCGGAGGCCGCGGAGGAGCAGGGGCAGGGCAGGGGCTGCTCCCTCCCCGGCCCCATCCGTCCCCCCGCGCGGCCCCGGCCCTTCGGGTCGAAGGGGCTGAGGGGTCCCCATCGCCTCACCCTCAGAAGGATGTCCCCCAACGCCCCCCCCGGAGCTGAGGTGACTCCCCGCCCCCGCCATCCCCTCAGTACCGGCGGGCCTGCAGGCTCCCCCTCGCCCCCCCCCCCATCCCTTTCGGGGCGGGGGCAGGCCGACCCAGCGGCACGACGGACAGCCACCCCCCGTTCCCTCCCGCTGCAGGGACTCACCTGAGGCGGTGGGAGCGGAGCGGGACTCGCGGACTCTGGTCAGTCAACGCGACTCCGCTCCGGGCGGCGGGAGAGGGAGCGGCCGGCGGCGGAGGCCGAGGGGGGGGGGGGGGGGCCGGCACTGACAAGGGAGCCAGGAAACGCGCTCTGCGCCTGCGCCCCGCCCCGCGGGCTGCGCCTGCGCCACCGCCGCCCTGCAGGGGCGGGGGGGGGGGAGCCGGGGCGCGCCGGGGAGCCGCTCTGCGCCTGCGCAGCGGGAGGGCGGGGGGGGCCGTGCTCGTGCCTCAGACAAAGGCGGGCGCCGGGGGCGCGCAGGCGCAGTGAGGGGTGGTCGCTCCTCACGGAGGGGTGAACGCGATAGGGGATGGGGAGGTACTAAATCGTCTTAGGGGAGGGAGCTTTTGGCATCACCGGTGCTTTGTCGCTTTGTCGCTTTGTGAGGTGAAGGAGGTCGTGGCTGCTTTTGTTGGAAGGGGCGTGAGCCAGGTGTCTGCAGGTCCCCTGGGTGTGAGCTGGGGCTGGTTTGGGTGAGGCCTCCTGCGCTAGGGGCTGTGTCAGCGCTGAGGTGGGCAGCACCAGGGAAGAGCCACAGGTTTGGGAAGGAGTGTGAGGAGTTGAAGGGAGATCATTTGGGCTTCTTCAGCGTAGGCTGACTTACAGAGCTGCCATCTGAGGAGTCTTTGTGACCTTCCTCCCCTTTTGGGGGCTGCAGGGTGGAAGGAAGGTGCTCCCTGCTGCAGGGGATAACAATCCTATCCTAACTCATTCAGATGCTGTAGGACCTTCCCTCATATCTGTCTGGAATACAGAAGTGCGTTTGCAGTACTTTGCCATACTCTTAATCCCCTTGAGGAATTGCTTGCTGTTTGGGGTCTCAGGGTTTGGCTCCTGCGAAACTTCATTGCCTGTGGGGTTTTGTGAACTCAAGTATAACAACAACAACAAAAGGCAAAAGGGGGGAATGGGGAGAGATTAGTGACTCCCAGGTATACTAAGGAGCAATAGAGTAGTGAGTTTAATTTCAAGTCTGAGAGAAAATAAACAATTTATAAGCATCTAGAAGGAAACGAGAAGGTGAATGCTAGCCAGTATGGCTTTGTTGTGAATGAATTGAGCCAATCTAATTTCCTTTTCTGGCAGCATAACAGAGCTTGCAGATAAGGGAGAAGCAGTATAGGTCATATATCTTGATTTTTAGTAGAGCTTCTGACACTGGCTTGCAGGATATTCTAATAATAAACTGGGAAACCAGTCTAGATGATACCACTCTAAGGGAGTTGCAGAACTGGTTGAGGAAAAATGTACTTGATATCAGTGCTTGTACAAGGAATTATCCTGGGTCCATTACTCATCCATGATGAAATAGAGAGTGTAATTACTGCATCTCAAGATGAGATCGAGTTTGAAGGCAGAATAAACACAAAGAACTAGGTTTCAAAATGAGAGCTCTGTGGAAAAAAATAGGATGCAGTTCGGTAGCAGGTGCATGATGCACACTTTATTGTAACCAACTTCAGAATTGCGAGACTGGGAAGAACTGGGCAGCTGTTTGTACTGGGAAAGGAAAGGATGGAGGGGCTGCTGTGGGTCGTAAGATGAACAGGAGTCCATAACATCTTGCTGTTTTAGAAGGAGCAAACATCATGCAGGTCCATATAGGTAAGAAAATGCTATTAACGCATACACAGGAATCCTGCTTTGCTGAACTGTGCTAGAAGAGTATGTCCCGTCCTGGGCTCCACACGAGAAATATGGATGATTTGGAGAAAAAGGTGGCAATAATGATCAGAGTCTTTGAACACATGACTTTTGCTGAGCCTGTTGAGGGGACGGAAAACTGAGGAAAGATGTGGTAAGCCTTCAAATAGATAAAAGGCTGCTGCTATGAGGAAAAGAACAATCTGTTCTCTTATGTCCACTGGGGGTAGGGTGAGAAGTCGTAAGCTGAGATAAGAGCAAGGCAGATCTAGGTTACAGTGAAAAAAATTCTCGGTGATTCCTTTGAAGTAGTCAAGCCCTGCGTTGGACTGACGTGGCAGGATGCAAGGCTCTTCTTAGAGATTTTTAAGAATGGATCAGACAAATATTTGTCAGAATGGCAAAAGTGCCGTAAAGATCTTGCATTTGGGAAGGAGGGTAGAGTCGATGGTCTCCTAAATCAGTGTCACTATGGTTCTGTAACTGCGAGATATGTAATCATTGCAGCCCTTATTGGCTTAACGATGAAACTAGATCAGCTGTACAGATTAAAGATACACAACTAGGACAAGTAAAATTACGTAACATGAATGGAATTACGCTTAAGTATGGTTTTATGTTTACAAAACGATTTTCACCAGATGGATTGAAAGTATCCAAATGAGGAACTCTGCAGAGCTTTTAAGCATTAAAAGCTAAGGCTCTTTCTCCGCTGAAGATTTCCGGAGAATTTTCCACCATTGTTCCTGCTCTATTGCTGATACAATTCTGCTGTGCTAATCCAGAAAGGATGCCAATGTTTTTGAGATTAAGGCCTTGGAAGCAAGACTGAACCAATCTTAGTGAAAGTAGTTTAGATGCACTCTGACCTTAAGATATATATAAAAAAAAAAAAATTGAGGTGGGACATCCTCATGCAGTGAATGCAGGTGGATGGGGAGCGGCTACTCAAAAAGAGGTCTTTTTGGAAGCAGGCTGTTAGAGATACAAACAGGTAATTGCGGGTGAAAATACAACAATGTGTGTTGTTCACCCTAGTATTTGAAAATGTAGCAGTTTCCAGCACGGTGTCATGTCATGCCTGATGTCTAAAAGGAAGATGCAACAACTGTAATTTTTTCCCCTAATTGTATTCCCCATTTCCCTAGAACTGCCATGTAGATCACAGTAATTTGTCAGAATCGGTTTTCTTCAGTAATATTCTTGAATTATCAAGAACGTTGCCTTAAGATCACTGGTAAAGTCACTGATGATCTGAATCACTGCAAATTTGGGATTTTTAAGCAGGGGAAGACAATGTATCCCAATGTCTTGCTTGTTTGCTACTTAATTCTGTGTCTCCCCCCCCCACCAACTCCTGTTTTAGCTTTATGTGGAATGTGTGCAATGGTCATAACGCAGAATAAGATAGAAGGAAGACTGCTCCCACCGTGTGCAGCTTGACCAGACTTTTACTGGTGCAGTCTCTTTGCAATACTGGTTTTCTAGGTAGCGGTGAGCTTGATACTGACTGCTTTGCCCCCTGGAAGGGAAGACCAGCGGTGGAGCAGGTAGGAGCCTGCGTGCTCAGGCTGGCAGGCCCCTGGGCTCAGGCTGTAAATGACCACCTTCAGAGCAAAGTGTAAAGTGTGTGACATCTGGCAGCATCTGCACCCCGTTAGCCCGCTTTTCAAAGGTTGTACGCCTAAATGCGTTTGTTCCAGTTGTCTGAGCAGGGCTTGGTGAACAGCAGCAGGGTGTTTGGATGACAGCCATGTTTTACTCTAGCTCCTACAGAAAATGACCACTAGAAAAGAAACGGCAACAGTGATTATCACCGTTTTTTTAGATTATGGCAGCAAAATTGTATATTGGCATTGTTAACATTGGCTGGTTCATTGGCTGGATGGGGCTTTGAGCAACCTGGTCTAGTGGAAGGTGTCCCTGCCCATAGCAGAGGGGTTGGAACTCTATGATCTTTAAGGTCCCTCCTAACTCTAACCATTCTGTGATTCCTTAGGGGTCAGCCCTCTTAGTTCTGGAGTAATTTTCCTACAACGGACAAAGTCTCGTCCTGCATGCTGTACCCAGCTGCACTGCCACAGGAGCTGTTTCTGCCTCCCAGCTTGTCTGAATTTGCTCTTTCTGTGATGCTCTTCTCTCTTGTTGCAGCATCCTGCTATGTCTAACATCTTAGGTTTGAGCAGCAACCCTAACCACAATGTTCTGCTGTCTCACTGCAAACAAATTCAAGTTTTCCCCCATACAATAAGCTTTATTAAGGCTACGAATGAAGGCTATTGATGGGAGGAATTATTTGCAAGAGATGGCCCAGATCCCACCTCCTATCCTTTATGTGAAAAATCCCAAATCTGTGTTAACACAGATCCTTCAAGTAGTGTTGGATGTCTTCTACCGTTCCAGGTATACTTGAGAAATATTATTTGCAATTTTTCAGGTCCAACACACAGATAATTCTTCTATTTGCAGATCATTGCATCCTTTTTCTGTCTTCTAGCCTTTTTCCCATGTAGACTTAAACCTGTGTTTTAATCAGTACTAAAGCAATTTTTCAATGAGCAGCTCTTGGCAAGATGCATAGTATTCTGGAGGAAAAAAATAGATTGAAGTGGTGTTGCAGCAGTACCTTATTTACCTTTCAAAACCTTGTTAAGAAGGAAGGTAGAAACGCTACCAATGTGTAGGCACGTGCCCATCAGACCTCTTGCTGTGGAAAGAAATCACTTTTGGAAGCAATGATGTGCTACCCCTTGTTTTTAGCCCAGAGGAAAGAAAGGGTGGAGGAATTGCATACTTGCTTTGTGTAGTTTTGGTCCCTGTCTTCCCTGCTAGGCTGCTGGTGTGTACAGAAGTGTCCTGGAGTACCACGCCAGGGTGAGGTGGGCTTTTTCCTAAGAACGGTCCTTGCTGTGCAATTTTGGTGCCCTTGAGAAAAGACTTAGCCCTTAATGTGCATCCCTTTTGGAAGTAGAAGGATGCTTCTTTTTTCCCCTTTCTGTTTTATTAGTGAAAACACCTCTGTACTTATCTCTGTGCATAAAGGGACTTGAATATCTCTGTTCCCTTTTGTAGGGAATTGCATGAGTCAGCTGTGTTGAGAACACACCTATGTTTTCCTCATCTCCATCCCACGCCCTTTTCTGCTCTAGTAAATTCATGGCAGTTGGGTTCAAACATGCGAGCTCTGTCTTTGGTGCCTGTTGCTGAGCTGCTGACGCAGAGGAAGAGGGTTTAGGCACTTTAGGCACTTGGATAATCTCTCCAAAATTGAGCCCTTTGCTTGCTGAGACACAATGCCTGATGTGCAGTTTGTTTAGAGCTGATTCAGCCATCCCATCTCCCTCTCCTCAGCATCATCCACTTCATGTATGGTCTTCCTGTCCTTGGCCAGGCTTTGGTTGGCCTCTGGTTCTTGTACCAGAAAGGGTTTGATTGAGAAAGAGAAGTCTTTGCACTGGAAAAAGCTGACCTGAACGTGTCTGATGAGTTTCTTCAGCATAGTGACGTCAAGGTGAAGAGTACAGTCATGACCCTAAAGAATGGTAGTTAATAAGTGGGGTTTTAATTGTGTGTTCGTATCTATGCACATATTAGAGGGCAGGAAGTGGTTGCAAAGAAGGGAGAGGAGAGTAATCCTTTGTAAAGAGTGATGCACATTTGTGGGTAACAGTCTGAATAGGTGTGTGCAAGTCTACAATGGGCCACGTGTCTAGGGGTGCTGACAGTTTAAATTGAGTATGTGCTTCCTGTGGTACGGAGAGACAATATGCCTCCGTGCACAAGGTATGATTGTGTGACAGTTTGTTTTTCATAAGTTTTCAGTTTGTCCTGCATCTTCTCCAGCTGTTCCTGCATGCAACTGCTTGATTTTGTGGCCACCTTTTGTGGAAGACCGGCTCCTTTAGAGGCCCCTTCTTGTGCAGAATTTTCAGTCTCCACGTGGTGTTTCTGTTTGGAGTCTAGCTCCTTTTCCAGTTCCTTAATCTGAAAAGGAGCAGAAGAATAAATGGTTATGGAAGAGATTTGAAGTGTCGATGTGCAATTATGAGGATTAGAAAAAGAAATAGGAAGATGGTATTCACCCTGGGAATTTGAAGCTACTCATGCTCTAGACTTTTGTAGCAGCTGAAAAATAAACAGCAAGTCATGCCGCTGATGACAGTACACCTTGCAGATTCTCCTTTGTGGGTGTGGATCAGCTGCTGATACCAGGGGCTTGTTACCGCTGTACTCAAGCACCATAAAGATCCCGATCGATGAGTTCTGTGCAGGATGCAAAGTGCTGAAGTTCTGTTGCGCTCCAGTGGGCCGAGAGTGCCCTACATGCATCTTTTCTGCCTGGTGTGGATTTCCTTAAATTAGTGCATTCCCTTTGGGACGTGTTGGCTGTTAAATGATAATGTTTCTCTTCAGGTATTTGTGCTGAATGTGGGAGCTCAGATGCAGGAAGGAGTTTCATAGCTGCTCTGTTGGAATGATCTTTCTAATATATTTGTTCATGTTTTTCTTACCCTGGAGTTTCATGGTGGTGCTTTTTTTCTCCTTTCAGGGTTAACTGCTCAGCCTATTCCATCTTGACTTACAGGTCTTTTATTGCTATTTAATAGTGCTTCTTAATCTTTTCCAGATGCACGTAATGATCCTTCTCCTGACAGATTTTTTGCCACACAGGAAGCCTACGAAGAAGGTATGAAACAGATTGGCAGCACAGCTATTTATACAGATCCTTGAAAACTGGGATATGTAGATCTGATATCTATATGTTATCTTCTGATAAATTTTGCCATATCTTTAATTTTTCTGTATATTACAGGCTGCTTTTCTGAAGACTGGATCCACACTTCACTGAAATCAATGGAAGTGATCCCAGCTGCCTTGGAAAACTCTAGATCAGACTGTAAACCAGGTGATGGTATGTTCACTTAGTACCACTGGACTAGTCAAGGGTATTATTCCCACCTATTATTATGTCAATAGCTTTAGTTCTAATGACGCCTCAGGCTTTTATTTCTACCCTTCAATGGAAAGAAGGTGGCTGCGAGTTTGCTGTAGATGGAAGGTGAAGATATTGTCTGAACATGCGGTAGCTGAAAGCACAAAGGTGGCAGAAGGCTCAGCCCCACTCTGGGAAGAAATGCTGTGCGTTAAATCCACAGCTAGCTATGATATTTCTGAAGTGCCAGTTGTCAGCACAGTGCCAAAGGAGCAATCTGCTCAGTGCTGGCAACTTTTCTCCCCTCTGTGCCAATTACGAATACCATTGACTAGCTAGAGAGGGAAGCCGGCCTACTCTTTGTTGGAGGCCTGATAGGTGTGATGAGTGGAGTTGTGTAATAAGTGAAAGAGAGGACAAATCGAGAGGAAATGGAGGAATTCCTCAGTGAGCCATCTGTGATGTAGATTACCAGGGAGGCAGAGAGGAAGTGGATTTCTTCTTTTGTGGATTAATTTTGCCAGGCGGCTGCAATCAGTGAGCTAACATGCATTCTGCTTTTCAGAGTCATAAAAAGCAATGCAAGAGCTAACGTGTATTATTAACACTTTGCTTTCAAATCAGCACTGGAGAGAAGTAATGGAATATATACCTTAAGGTTTCCAGCTACGAACATAAAGGGCAGAAAGGTGAGGAGGTGACTTATATCAGCCGCAGCTTTTATTGCTCTCTCATCAGCTGTTCAGTACTCACTGATGATTTCCTCATGCTCATTAGTAGTGTGTTGGAAGGTCAGGCTCCAGCTTTTATTTAAGAGTAAGCAGATGGATTCCAGAGGGCAAAAAGCAGTCTTAGAGACTCAGAATGTCTTATCTGCTCAGCTCTTCCATTTGGCTCTCAAAGGGATGATTTGTGCATCAGTCTTCTGTAGAGTTTGTTTTTTCTCTATAAAATTGTGCACTGTTAAGCCAAGTAGGATTCATCCCCGCTGGATCTGCATTACAGAATATTAGGACCTGTGTATTTACTTGCACGCTAAATGAGAGCTAAAATGATGATACACCTCTGAGGCAGTAATAGACCCTGTTGTTTATGAAGGCCTTGAGTCTGAGTCTGTTTTTCTGAATTTCTGTGTGTATGGATTGGAGTTTCTATACCAATATTATTTATTTCAAAGTTATGCTGCAGCAGCAGCTGGCTTTAGACCCAGCTGAAGCTGTATTTGATTGCATTCTAAACAAACGTAGTCTGTGCTCCACAGTTTACAATATGTATGTGTCTCTTTATCTCTTGGAAAATATGAGCCCGGCAGCTCATTTAGTGCTTACTGTTTACTGATACGAATTATTGGAGTACTGTTGTTGCTGCTGCTGTAAAAATAATATCTTTTTTTTGAAAAAAAAAAAACAACCAAACACGCTAAGGAAGGAGAACTACAAGGGCTTTAATAGGAAAAACTGCATTCTAGGAACACAAGCTGCTCTTCAGCAAGACATCATCATGTAAATGTGCCATTGTGTTCCAGAATGCTGCACAAGTTCTGTGCTATATAGGTTTTGTATAACATTTAAATGAGTTTAAAACCCCAAATTCGCTATGGAGATAGCAGTTCACCTGCTAAAAATGTATCCTTTTATTATCAGTTGATTGGAAGTGAACGTGTTGGTTGCATTTTTTAACCTATTTGAATAAAAGCAACATTTATGACTCGGTTTTTATAGCTGATGTCCCATAATTGCAGCTGAGAAATGTTTCTTGTATTATCAGTCCTTTCCAGAAGTTATACGCTTCTCCTTGGAAACGTTAGCACGTGTGGTCTTTATGAAAAAGAACTGCAGACTATAATGGTCAATGTTAAAGTAGCTTCTCAAATCCATGCACAAAATGAAATGGCAGGTATATTATTTCATACTGCAATCTGTAACACAAGGTGCTTAAAATTTCACTAAAACGGATCTCACTGTGGGCTACAGTCTATGGAAGAAATCCGAGCACCATGGAAACAACTAGTAAAATTATAGTTTCAATGGAGGCAGAATTTTACATTGTCCCTTTTAAGGTAGGTTTTTCACAAGTGCTTGGCAGTGCCTTAACTCTTCCACCAAATTTGCTAAAAGTCTTTTCGTAGGCCTTGCTAGGAGCAAAGCTGGGCCAAGATGGTGCTTTTTTAAAAATCCTGCTATCATCGGTGTGATATCTCTAAAGACTGGGTGTTATGGTTTGAGAGAACCCATAACAATCTATTGTCGTTAGACAATTATTCTATCACCCAATGACCCCTTCCCACCCGGAAAGGAGAATTGGGGAACACAAAGAAACACAAGGGTTGAAATACAAATAGATTTAATAGACTAAGACTAAATAATTAACAATAATACTAAAGAACCAGTATTAATCCCGATACTGATATGAGATATACAGGAATTATACTCAGCCAACTATATCGGTAGGAAGTTGTGCACTCCCAGCAGTGGATAGCAAGTATTGGACACTGGGAGCGCAATGGCTTCAGGAGGAAGGGAAGGCCTCAGGGCTCCGGCACCGGGGCAAGAAGTTGTCTGGACCCGTCACCATCAGGGAGAGAGCCCGCTATGCAGCAAACTTTTCTAATTTATATTGGATGTGACGTTCATGGTATGAAATACTCCTGTTGGCCAGCCTGGGTCAAATGCCCAGGCCTTGCTCCTCCTTGTCCCTGCACCTGGCAAGGCTCGAAAACACTAACCTTGAATCACACGGAGCCTGGCTGGCTATAAAGTAAATATTTTCACAAATTCAGACACTGAGTCTTCTAAAAGTGCAATTTTCCTCAGCATTAGAAGAAAAGTTAGTCCTGTGTCTCTCAACCCAGGACACTGAGGTCTTCACGTTCCGCGGAGTTATCAGACCTATCTTAGAGACCACTGTTACCCGTTATTGGCCTAAGCCTGCACTTCTTACCCAGAATTAAGTCTTCTTACCCAACCAGTTGTACATAAGCTCTCTGACAAAGTAGTTCTAAATAGTTCTGCTTTCTCTGTGCATGGACATTGAGTTTATTATGTCTTCTCCATGACCTCTGCCTGCTCTAGGAGTTTGTAAGAGTGCTTGCTGCCCTCCAGGCTGGTCTGCACTTCTTCCAGCGCTGTCTGTAGCGGGCCGAGGCAGCATGTACTGCTCCTGCAGCTCCTCAGGCTGGCAAGCATCCTCATCTGTTTAGATCAGAAAACGAAGGATTAATGTAAATAATGAAGGGAAAGGAAGCTGAAAGATGTAGGAGGTCTCTCTGTGCAAAGCTGGTCTTCAAGGTGATGCAGATTTTAAAATAATTAAAAAAATAAAAAACCTCCCCCCCCAAAAAAATACCCAAAATCATCGCTAGATCCCATTATCATGTATGTCTGTTTTGGGTCTTTGAGCCACGCTGACTTCAAGAGAATTACTTCTGACTGAGACTGATGTAACTGAGGACAAGTTAGGTTTGAGTGTGTCTATATATATATACACACATGTGTATATAGAGAAAGAATCCTTGTTGTTATTCTTCAGGTTACTAAAATTGGATTTTTGGCAGCAGTTGTACCACTTTATTCCAACAAAGAGACTAGCCTTTTACTAATTGAATTACTTGGTTTTATTTTGGAAATGAAGAATCAAAGGAAGCTCCTTAGTTTTACGTCTGTTGGTTTCTAGTCCATTTCTTGGTTATCCTGTTCTAACAGCAATTACAACTAATCTTAAAAGCAAGACTTTTCTGTTTTAGCTACATAGGACTAGTTCTTTGGGTTTCTCGTTCAACAAAAGCTGATAGTAATGCTTGTCTCGTATAAGGTTTGTTGGAGCTACTGCAGACTGAAATTGATATGAGTGGGAGAACCAGGGCTTTTGAATATAAATTCTCAATTTGTTCAAAATGTCTGTCTAAACAAGAGCACGTAATCCACTGCTCTGTTGCTTAAGCTATAAAATAGAACTGGTTTGCTTTGCCATTCGGGGACCTGCTTCTACCCTCTCCAGTTTACCTTGACGTGCTGTTGCCGTTTATTCAGTTTCCCTACAAGCTCACTGTCGTTCCTGTTGGCGTGATCCAGTTGCATTTCCATTCTGGTCGGGTGAGTGTCCGTCGTCTTGAGCCTGAGAGCTTCAGCACTCCCTTTGCTTCAGCCTCCAGACTCGCCTGCAGAGACTCAATTGCGCGCTGGTGGTTATTGCTGTGGAGTCCAGCGAAGCATATGGTACAACATTCTGTTCTGTTGAGTCTGATCCAGCCTCTGTATCAAATTATTGCCCACCAAGTAATAAATATATAAGAACTTTTCAAACCTAGTTAAAACTGAGAAACCAGTATTTTGCACCAAGCCATTCATGAATACCTTCTTTTAAAACATAGGGCAGGGAGAGGCTTTCAAATGGTCATCTTGAAAGTCTGCTGCCTAAAATCTGGATCACCTCCTGCTAAACCAGTCCACCCAGACAACATGTGACCAGACTGCACCTAACTTCCAATAACGGGCACTCTACAAACTCCAGACAATTTGGTCTAAAGAGTAATTCTCCTTAATGATTATAAATCTTTCCCAGCGTCTAAGTTAAAACCTTTATTCTGCAACCTGAGACTTAATGTCATATCATCACTATACCTGGTTGTTTCACTTTCCTCCTTCTCATGTTCTTCTGTCAATGTCAGCTTTAACCTGAGCCACTTTCAGCTGAATACAAGTCAGTTTACTTTCTTCAGCCTGAAAGGAAGGATGCAACAGATGAATAAATGCCCTTTGTGGGGTTAAACATACAAAATCTGTCTGGTGGAATGTGGGCAGCAGCCACCCAGCTGGCGTGAGGCTCTCGCATCTGTGGCATTGGTACCTCCAGGGAAGACTCTGCTTCCTCCAGTGCCACCTGCAGTTCATCCTTCTCAATCTCCAGTCTCTGTCTTTTGTAGCTCATGAATGCTCTTTCCTCCCCCTCAGCTGATTGATTAGATCCTTAATTTCCTTTAGGGAAGAAAACAGATATTTCATATGATAGGTTTATTTCAGGACTATGAACTTTACCAACTGCACCAGGCAGATTCTTTGAATGGAAGTGGCATGAAATGATTCCAGTCACTTTATATCAGCTGCTCTTTTCTTTCATTGCTAAATATGATCCTGGATTTCTGAATGAGCCCCCCTCGCTGCATGTGTTCATGGAGGTGGAAGAATGAAGCCTATTAAATCAAGAGAATTTTTTTACAGTTTTTATCCAGCCTGCCCCTTTCCCCCTTTTCAGATGTTTGCTTTTACAACATGAAAACAGGGCACCACATCGTTTCTGTGGAACAGAGCGGGGCTCTCTGCCAGCTGATGTGGGCCAGAGCAAAGGGTTGGGGGAGATAGCCCAGAAAACACCGGGGCTGTGCCAGGGAGTCCATCGCTGTTTTCTGTTGGCTGCAAGGGCAGCAGATTGTAGCATCTTCTAAATATTTACAGTGTCATCTTCCAGCCTCCTGTAAGAGATCAATTTTTGCAATTTACAGAAGTGTTTTTAAAAAAAAAAAAAAAAACAACCAACCAAAAGCCAAGAGAAACACTCTGAGCAGGAGTTTAACTGACTTGCTCTGAACTGATTCCTGGAGATGCCTAATCCTCCCCACTGAGGTTCAAGGGAACATCTTCCCAGTGTAAAGCTGGCCATTGCTAATAGTCCCCTAAGTGAATTGCTCAGAATTAGAGAGAATGCTGGTAGCCAGGAACTGGGACTGCCTCTGTTTTATTTAAGCCTAATGCTATAACCAGTCCATTATTCCCTTATGCAGTGCTTTAGTGTTAGACTCTGCTGTCCCAAGAGCAGAATCTAACCTGTGACTTCAGGTGCATCAAATGTATGTTTCCGGAGAGGGAAAGTATTGCTAGGAATAAGAAAAGTGGAATTGGTGCTGGGAGACACCAGTAGGAATCAGGGGGCTTATGATTTGCAGAGTTTTTTAACACCAAACCAGTCCTTACCCTAAAAGGCCTTGTTCTCCTTCTTCATAGATTCCAGGTGCTCCAAGCATTCTTCGTAGACAGTCTTTAGCTCAAAATTTTCAGTTGTACGTTCCTCTTTGCATTTTTGTTGCCATTCTGCGAGCAACTTACCAAAGGCTCTCTGCTTCTTGTCCAGGGCAGCACAAGCAGCATTGACCTGGAAAGATAAAGCCAAGCATTCACCGGACACAAGTTTTCTTTACACTTCACTTCTCTGCCTGTGCTGCCAGCTAGTCACAGTTAAATTGGCAGCCACTGTAATGACTGGCAGAGCTTCTCTTGGTCACTCTGAATGGATGATTAAAATGTTTACGGGGCTTTCTTTCCTCACCGTTAGGAATTTAACAAGATCACCCAGTTCCCATCAGTGTGATAGTCTTCCTTGCTCCTGCGGTTATAATGATGCTGCTGTGGAGCAAATGTTTTCCACTTCAGATATTCCTTGTGCAGATGTGCTGTTAGTAATTGCCTGGGTTGATTAGTATGACTCTTTCTATTTCAAAGACAGTTCAGTTACAAACAAGATGTTATTCAAGACTATTTTGGACTGTGTTTAACTGCTTGTCATGAAGGGAAGGAATAAAGGTACATTTTTCTTCCCTAGGAGCTTTTAATCACAAATATTCTACATATCCTTATGATCCACACACGCGTTCAGATACCATGGTGACAAGCACACCACAGGAGCCATAGAATAAAGAACTGCTTCATTAAAGAAAGTGATGGTGAAACAGATTTTCAGCCCAGTAATGTAATGATGTATGTGGGATTTTCAGCTCTTGAGACCCTGTTCTAAAGCCGACTGCAGTCATTGGCAGATACCCAAGGACTTCAGTGGATTTGGAGCAGCCTTTGTGCCTATTTTGAGTAACATTTTTATTCAAACGCCCCACAGTTGCACTACTATTCATGCTCTTACACCAACATTAGCAAGAATAGAAATACTAATTTAATGAAGGAGCATTTGTTGCTAGTGTTTAAGCTGCATGTTGTTTAGATCTGCTTGGAGTGTGGTGGTTAATAACCAGTGGCCAACCCACTGGTACTGCAACACTGAAAAGTTCAAAGCAGGATATCATTATCCTTAAAAAGAAGATGAATACCTTGGCTTGCAGTAAAGGAGGGCTTTTGCTTTAGCTGTACTCTTGTTTCTGGAAGTCAGCTAATGAGCTTACCAGAAGCATGCTGTGTGCTCCTAGGAATTAGCTGCGGCTCTCATACGGGTTTTCTCTTGATGTGATAAATCTTACCCTTGCTTCTCATGGTCATACAGATTACTTGACGTTAAATAGAGAGATCTTAAAATATTAAGAAATAAGGGACCAGTCCAAAGCTGACCTGAGTTAACAGAAAGATTCCCGGGGCTTCCAATACCAGGTCTTAGGTCTTGCTGGGTCAGGCTTGTGCTGGATGCACTGTTGAATAGCCTCGATTTCTTGCCTTCTCAAGGTCAACAGTGAGGTCCTCCACTTCTTTCTGAAGTCTCTGCATAGTTTTCTCCATGTTGGCAACCCAGGCTTGGACTGATTCAGCTGTCTCCTCTGCTCCTTTGAGCCTCACAGCCAACTTTTTCCAGAGGGAGAGAGGGCAGAAATATCCCGGTGAGTAAGTAGTTCATGGAGTGAGGAGTGGTAGGAGTCAGGAGCCCTCATCTTGAGTACCATCACTGTTTTCACCAGTGAAAAGGTGAAAACCTGGCAGCAGACTCAGAAAAGGGACTGCAAAACCATTACTAGGATGTGGCTGGTTCATCCCCTCCACTGGTGGGGTATGGCATACTGGGCCACAGCTCAGCTCTTTATTACTGGGTTGTAACCCGGTGACAGACACTCCCACCTCCCATTAAAGTATCTGAAGGACTGGGATAGTGTCTCAGAGCAAAGGAGCTCCCTCCCTTGTGACTATCCCTGGGATTCAGTACAAAGTCATGCAGAGATGTACTACCTTATTCCATTTGTCTTAACTTGTTCAGGTGCATAGTGATGCCTTAACTTTTGTTGCTCTTAACGTGAAAGCATCTTTATGTTAGCTCTGTTAGAGAGACTGCTGCAAAGATTGGCTCAACTTCTAGCCTGTAATACCAGATCTCAAGGACCTGATTCTAAGCAATAGGGCTGCTGGAAGAGTAAAGTCCTTGTTGGAATAAAGAAAGGCTGTCCAAATCCAAACCTTTATCAGAAAGGATTGGTGTTGGTTTTCTGTTGTCAGTGTGTAAGTGTTAGGTCTGAATAGTCCCTGTTTATTATTGCAAGTATTATTTTCTTTCTCTTGGCTGGAGCTCTTTGCTTTCTCTCTGTCTTACGGAATTGAGTCCTAACAGATCACACCACTAAGCTGTGACTCAGCAGTCAAACTGAATAATGAGCCTGCTCTAAGTCCCATCCCAGATTCTCTGAAAGCCAAGTGCTCACTTGGTTTCTTCCAGCTCTTTAGTTCTTTCAGTGGCATCAGTTTTGTATTTAGTCCTACAGATTGTCACTTCAGTATTGAGTTTAGAGACCAGGCACTGCAGTTCAGCTTTGCTGTCCTCCTCTTCCTCCAACTACCCTTTCATTGAGTCCAAATCATGCTTGTTGTTGGCCAGACTCACTACAGCAGCAGCACAGGGCTCGGGACAGCACAGCTGTTACCATCAATCTGTCCTACTGGAAGCGTGAATGCACTGACCCCGCTCCCCGGAGCTGGAGTGTTGCACTTGAACAACCCAGTTCTGAACCAGCTAGAAACATCTCAAGCTTCAAAATACCTTCCTGGTCAGGAGCCAAGTTTCTGTTCTCTGTACCTGCTTTTTGCTGTACTGCAGTGAATTGAATTGAGTTCATACAACTGAAAACAGAACTTGGCTTGTCATCATGGCTGTTTTCTCTCAAACAGTGTTTCAAAAGAATTATGACAGTAAACCCATTTGGTGATTGTTCTGAACACACAGGCAATTCTTGCCAGACTTTTGATATACAGGTGCAGCACTAGAATTACTCTTTGGAGATAAGCAGAAATTTCCAAGACAGATGTGTCAGACAGACCTGAAATGCTGGTATATTTTGAGCCAAACTTGTGGGATCTATGCAAATAAACTGCTGTACAATCCACTGAATGGACAGTGGGCTGAGAATCAAGAGGTGTGCGTTCTGCTCTTCACTGCTGATTCATTGCAGATTCTGTATCTTATTTTCATATCCATGCTCATGCCCCCTTCCCCCCACTGCTTCCAAGATCAACTGGTGACAAGCCCAGAGATTAATTTGGATGAGAAAGTTTTCCTTTGTGAGGAAACAAAAGATTTGTTACTCTGCAGTGGACAGCATGCAAAAAAGCAGGCACTACATTTCCCAATACCTCTGTAGGCAGTTGGTGGTCCCCAGTACCATCAGCCCTTCATCCAGCTGCCTCTTGAAGTCATCTGCTTGCGAGGCAAGAGAAATCTTCATGTAGACAATCTGGTTAAGCCTGCTCCGAGCTTCCTTGTGCTCCCGACTCAGCTGGCTGTTTTCGTCTGTGGGAAAAGTGCATAACGAAGCAGGAGAGGAACTAATTCAATCTGACTGGAGAGAAAGAAAAGCAAAGGCTGGAAGGATTGGGCAGATTTGCTAGAGGAGACAGGGCAAGGCTGCCAGGGTTAAACGAAATGTAGGGGAAGAGGAGGATCAGAGTGAGGTAACATTGCACAAAGCTGTCAAGGAATTTACCTTGGAGCCTGATGGCATTAATTTCAGCTTGGCTCTTCTCCACCTCAGCCAGCTGGGCATTGGCTTCAGACAGGTTATCTTCCAGCTTGTGAACAAGAGCGTCTGAATTAATCTGTGAGAGGGAAGTCGGTCATATGATGCTGAGTAAGGCTTGAAGGGCCAAAATATCCTCCCTCTCTTGCAAACTCAAGTTTATTCCAATTGGTTGTATTTATAACAGGATTACTGTAATAGCCCGGGAGAGCGGAGAGTGTCCGGATCTTTAGTGAGGGGGATGCCCGCTTCATCAGCTGGGGCGGGCAGCGTTCGCACCACCTGCAGACAGCTGCTTGCTGGTGTGGGTTATCTTCTGCTGTGGAGGGCTGAATTCTGCCTTGCACTGACGGCTGCACCCGTGGCTGCATTGGTAGTTTGTTGAGGAATTCCCTCCTGGCCTCTCACCTTGGATTTCTGCAGGAATTCCATGCTTGCACTCTGTTTTCGTGACCTATTTGTTTGTCTGCAGCTTCCCTTTGACTCTGAGGATGCTCCAGGAGCTCTGCCATCTGCAGCTATGTGCTTCCTGGGCAGGGTAGAGCCTGTGGCCTTGATTTGCCGGGCTTCCTCCTCCAGCTCCAGGATCAGCTCCAGCAGCCCAGCTTCCCGCTTGCAGTTCTATTAGATCTGAGAAGGGGCCAAGTGGGTGTTGTCAGCTGGGATCTGGCAGCCCTGGAGTCTCGGTAAGGCCCTCGGGGATGCTTTATAAGAAAGGCTTCTGGAAGCTTTTTATTTAGCCTTAATAGTCTCTTTATTTGGGACAGATCCCATCTTTGGTATTTATCCATTAGAAGGTCAGTGGCTTGTCTCTTCCAGGAAGATTAACCATCTCTAGGCCTCCTTGCTAAAGCTCAGAGTAATTCTTTGGACTGCAGGCATTGTATTTTTCCTTGCAAAACAATAGAAAATACAACTAACAGTCTTGCTTCCTCTTTTTACTGTATGCTTCTGAATTAGCAACTTTCTAATGAATCTCTGATCACCTTCCACTCCAACTCTATAGGAATAACAAAGCTCGCAGTGAATTTCTTGGAGCCTCGGTGCTTTACCCCTTCCAAGGTCTGCAGGGTGAGGAGAAGGTTGGGTAAGGTCTGCAGGATCTCGCCCGCTTACGAGCTCAGAGAAGCTGCTGAAGAGGCTTTTTCTTTGGAGAGTCCCAGTGATGTTTGTCGTTCTCTGAGCAGAGACAAGATGCTCCGACATTGGGAATGTGTTTTACCTGAGCAGTTGTTGCAACACCAGCTTCTTCCAGGCAATCTTCCTTGTTTCTCCACCTAGTGGGAAAGAGGGGAAGAAATTCTTATTCCATGCCAAAGAGCCTTTGTAATTTAGAAGCATAACCATTTTGGAAAGAACGGTAGCAAGTGCGAGGGCATAATCAGAGAGGGAAGAGGAATTCCCCGGTGCTGTGCTCTGCTTTAACTCACGTTGCTGCTTTTTGTGTCACTGGACAAGTTCTTTTACTTCGTGTTTTCCCACCTGTGCAAGGTGTCTAACACTGACCTATCTCCTGATATGGTTGAGAATTAATTAGCTAGCATTTCTAAAGTGAACTGAAATGGAAATGTTTCTTATTATTGATGCTATCAATTTGTATTAGTCATTAGACTGTGTTCAGAGCATTCTATTAAAATATAACCTTTTTGGGGACTGAATTATCTTCAGGCTTTTCCATTGTTAATGAATCTGATTATATATTTAACAACCACATCTTGGCAATTTACGAAAGATTTATTAGAGTAGATCCACCCATCACTACAGAACTGTAAAAAGTGGATAGGGTGATTTGATGGCTGAAACACGGGACAGAGAAATCCCTGTTTTCCCAACCTGCTGCTCTCCTGCTCTGTGGAGGACTGCCCTATCCGTAACTGGCTTCCTCAGAGGTTGCTATGAAAGGAGTAGCATGTTCAATTTATAACGGTGAGTTTGCTTGGGCTAAAACTAGAGTTCAAGATTGTTGTCCATCTTACTACTCTTTCATGAGGAATTTTGGGTTTTTAATTAGTAGTTTAACGTCTTTAGGTCTTTTCAGAGGTGTAATCACTCCCCTGGGGAGTTTTTCCCTCCTTGGATAATGTTACCTGTGTTCTTAGAGCATGCTCGGCTTCTAGTTCTTCTTCCAACTCTTCAATATATGGGCCTGGAGGGTGCACACAAACACAGCAGTGGCTATGAGCAAGAAATGTGAGAGAAATCTGTGGAAATACAAACAAGAATTGTAATTTCTTCACTCCCTTTTCCGTATGTCTGTCAGCTCTACTGGATTTTTTTTTTCCCTGGGAGAGATCTACTGGGAATACTCAGCCAACAAAGCAGGAAAGACCTGGCGAGGTGTCTCAGCAGACAGCTGATGTTATCTGCAGCATTGTTACCTCCCTGTATCATGTTGGAATTGGGCCTTCAGGAATATAATCAAGCTGATTTGGTTACTTGAGGGAAAGAGAGGCTTATTTGTAGAAATAGCTGCAGTCTAGGTTTGTGGGTCATTTTTTTTTTTTGTTAAAACGCTGAGTTTTGGGCACTGAAATATGTTGGATGACAGAAATATTTGAATTCAGAATGGTAACACTGTGCATCCTGTGAGCTGTGGCTTCATTTCTGGTTTTATTTACCGCCTTTCCTTCTATGGTGAGAGGGAGAATGCCTTCCAGGAGCCTTTGGCATTAATGTGAGTGAAGAGATCTATCGGCTGTGTTTGCTGGCTGCCTGCAAAGAGAAGAGGGGGTGCCTGTAGCACATCACCTTTCTTCAGGCCATAGCAGCATGGCAGGACATCTGCAGTGAGCATACCGTTTCCCAGACTTCAAAGAAAGCGGAGTGTACAGTGAGTGGATAATATACAAGGCAAGCTGCATCTCAGAGCTGGCTGAGCTATTGATTCACTGGAAGCTAAAAAGACAAATGTTTGCAAGCTGAGGGGCTTCACAAGCTCATAGAGAAGTAGTCGGAACCTGCTGCAGAAAAAAAAAAAAGTCAAAATCTACCTGAGGAAAAATAAATACTAGATCTCAGCTGGTTCTATTATTTAAGGGTTTGAAGAGTGATAGGCTCCAGACTCCATTTTAACAGGGTAGGTTTAAAAGGGCTGTATTAATCTTTTATGCCAATTAAGTCTTATCAAAAAGATAAAGCTGCGCAAGCAGGCTACTGCCGGGTAAGGAAAGGAAGGATGTTACAGCAAATGAGTTAAGCCAAATAAGTGTTTCTGCGATGCAGTGAACACGTTAATCTTTGTTGAAAGCGGGTTGAGATCTAGTGTCCTGTCTCCTTGGTAGAACTGGAAGGGCACTTAAGTCCCTTTTTCCTTTGTGGAAGCTGCTCCTTACCCCATTATTAACTAGTCCGCAAGTAAAGGCACAAGCACCCCAGGAAGTTGAATTGTCTGTTTGCAGCTCAGAAGAACTAACACCAGCACTTAATTTTTCTTCTGTCACTTAAGCGTCCCAGTAGCCTTGCTCTGAAGCACAAGCATCTTGTACTCCCCGTGGAGCACTGTGTTAGAATTTGAATTAGCAAAGCTTGCCAGTATTTATTAATGATTGTACACATTGCCTTAGCTACTTAGCTCTTTAACTAGGTAAATTAGTGGTTTGGATAATATAGAGTTCCCAATATAGAGTTGGGAAGTTAATTTCAAAGGGGAGGTTTTTCAGAGAAATGCTGGCAGACCCATCACTAAAGCAGTCAATAGTGACACTAAAATAAAGTTCTAATTTGTGATAATATTTTGCATTTCTAAACCAGTTTTTATCTGGGGATCATAAGGCCTTACATAAACATGAATCATTTAAGCCTCATAACTTCCCGGTGATTATACACTTTTTATATGTGGGTGAGCGTGGAAGATGAATTACAAATATCAGACAATGAGTCAGAGAAAGACACAGGAAACAAAATCCGGTATTTCTGATTCTGCTTGCATGATCTACTGAACCGTACTTCTGCTTGTCATTAGGTTAATACTGAAGAGATCAGGCTATGACGCTGGATTTTCCCGGTGACTTTACGATCAAGTGACTTTTCAGGTATAGCTAATGCTGTCAGAGCTATGATGTAGCACAACTGCACCCAGTAGGATCCTGTACCCTGGGAAATTCTGTTACAATTGACACTTCTTTACAACCTCTTTCAAGTTTGGCTCATTTAATCTCATTGAGGTTAGCAATTGTCATTTTGAGGTCACTCTCTGCTTTACGATGGGCCTTTTCCACCTTGCCATGGATCATCTTTTCTTGTTCCCACTTGTCCTCCAGCAAGTTGAAAAAAGTGGAATCAGTGTGAAAAAGAGCTTTGTAACATACATACAGGTGATGTTTATCAGAAGGGTCCAAGATACCAAAAGCAGATCGAAGAGGGCCATCTAAAATACAGACCATGGCAACTGCACCTCACCTCATGCATCTGAGTGGTAGGTTTGCTATTCTTGGTTGGGTGGTTCACCTTGTTCTCCTCACATTGCAGTTTTCTAGGAAGGGAGAGACCAAGACTAGTGCACAGAGTTGGGTGAGAAACTAACTCAGCCTGAAAACCCAAAGAATAGATTCATCTGAGATGCCTCCCGAAAGCAGTATGCGCTTCACGTGTGTATTTTCAATAGGCCCAGAGGAATCTGGTCCAGCATTGACTCTTACGGAAGAATCCTGCTCGCCCTCAGCAATTCATGTAGCTCTTTCGGGCAGTGGCACAAGTTGGCAACACTTCACTGTGCTGCCATGAGTTAATACCTAGAAAAACCCTTCCTGTTTGTGCAGCAAACTGTGGTCTCGCAGTATTTAAGCAAGCAGACAGTGTTGTTTTTTTTCCTTTCCCCAGACTGGGAGAATGAGAATGGGAGAAAGTAAAGAAAAATGGAGCAGTTATTTCTGCCTGATGAACTTCCTCCAAAGCCCTCTTCTCCTTTTGGAATTTAGTGACTGAGTCATTCTGAGCAGAGAGATCTGAAGTCAGAGTTCAGACTCTGTGGTCTAATGCCTGGAGACAGGAAAGGGAACATCATGCAGGTTTTGTGGATCGCACAAGCCGTTAGCAGCATCGGGACAAAATGTCACTGGAAGCTTATATTCCTTTAGAAGGGATCTGAGATTCAGTTAATAAATTCTGAGACATATGAGGCATCTGTGAGTTTAACATCCTGTGGATGTTAACACAGACTTCAGAAGAAGCAGCAGACAGCCACATGGCTGCTACAGTACTGATTTAAAACTTCTCCAATTGCATTAAATCAAAAACAGTTCAGGTGCAGGAGAGGGAAAAGTATTCTCCAAAGCTAGGTGGAAAGGAGTTACGTGGCTGTGGAGGGGAGCATTTTATAAGTAGAGGCTGGCCAATATTGCCATGTAAAAGTGGGTATAATTAATAAAGAATGTAGAGGAGATGCAGATGTCTTTAGGGACATTTCTAGGGATCCCTAGAAATTGGTGTGAAATGAGTATTACTATGGGGTAGAAGGGTGAAGTGTAGAATTAAATCCATCCCAGGTTATATGAGATGCTGGAAGACAATATAAGAAACTCTGGGGATGATCAGCTGAGTGAATCTGAGCATCTTACAGGGTGCTCTGACTGGAGGAGCTGTAATGGATGTTGGGGTTCATTTCCCTGAAGAATGAGACAGAAAAAACCCTCTCTGTCATGCTTCATGCCTGCTTTTCCTTCTGAGTTTTAGTCAAGGTAGTCTCCAGCCCTTCCAAGAGACATTTCAGATCCCTGAGCTGATCCTCCAGGATCCGCTTGCTGGCACTTAATGTCAGCTCCTTCATATCCAGGATCTGTCTCTTTTGGGCCAGGTGCCCCTCAGCATCCAACAAGTTCTCTTGTTCCTAATGAAGGCATGAGAACCCAGTGTTAATACAATGAACGGCTGCTACAATCCTGTCTCTTACAGCAGGAAACTTCCATTAGCAAGAAGTGCAAGATTTTGCCTCTTGTGCAGAGTTTATTAAGATTCCTTTAACATACCTGTTGATCTGAATCTCCGTGACTCAGGCCATAGCTTCTTAAAGTTAAGCATCAAAAAATCTGTTTGTTTATACACGTACAGGTCCTTAAAGAAGAGTTTACATTGTAAAAAGATGCCACCCTGACGGGCTGTAGATCATGCTGTGCAACAGTGGTTGACAAGGAAGAGAACTAGGGACTTGTGACAAGAGCTCCTTTGCTTTACCCATGAGGCCTCTCAGTCTCCTCTGTTTTCTAAGGACTTAACTTTATTTAAGATACAGTCAGGCTGTCTGTGAATCTCATGCATCATCCCCATATGCTCTTTATTCATTCCATATTCTGAAAAGGAGCCTCTTATGAGTCATTTGAGAAAGATGATGCCCTGCCTAAGCGAATATGAAGCCTTTAACCACTGATAACACTCAGCCTGCAGTTGGATGGGGAGGTCATTCTTCTCCTCGCTGAGGGTCCCTGTCTGCTCCTCTGCTCTTTTGCGGGTTTTGTGGGGTCCCGAGTCTTTGACATGATGCTTCTCAGCTCCAGTTCCTTCTGTTACTTTTTCTTCTTCTGTTGGGCCACATTCAGCAAAGGCTTCACCTGAAAGTAAGGAGTTCAAGCAATGAGGTTCCCCAAACAAGCCTTTTCTATTATAATGGTCCCTGAAAGCCCTGAGGTGGTCCTTTTATTATCAGATCCTGGTGGTTTTTGCATACCAGTGGGAGACCTGGTGTTTCCTGAAATGCCTGTTTAGTGCAGAGAGTTTCATATCTATAGTGTGACTAATACCACTCCTAGAAAAGGTTGTTCTGGTGCACAGTAGCAGATCTGCGTGCCAGCATAGAAATCAGGACTGCATTCCAGATTCTGAACTGATATAAATGCAGAATGATTCTTATAATGCTCTTGATTCGTACCAATCCAAATGGGACCAGAATCCTTTGAAAGCTCTTTCTTTCTAAGGCTATGGAAGTTCATTTGGTTTGCACTGGAGTTGGGAAGGTATGTCCCCAGGTAAAAAGGCAGATTTTGTTTCACCTACGTGTGGAAGATTGACTTTAACATAGTTTTGTTTTACTTAAGCTTGAGTGTCTTGGTCAACACTTTCTTTCCTCTCTTACCAGAAAACCAACTGAATTATCCATCCTGGGACTAATTGAAGAGAGTCCGAGCTGGAACTGCCCCTCCGTGGTGACAATGTGGTCCTGCTTGAGAGAAGTGAACTAAGCAGCTTTATTTCGGCTTTTAAATGTTAATGACTAGTGAAATCTTGTAGTCCCGTGCTCATAACCTCACCACCTCTCTAGATGCTCTTTTGAGAAGTGGGAAGTCCAGGTCTTGAATTTGTAAGACACTCTCTTTCCACTCCCTGGAGGAAGCAGGCTTAGACTCAGATTTCAGGACTTTCTCTGTTTACTAACTTTTCTGACATTGATTTGGAAGGAAATCATTCAGGCCCCTTGCCCTATTAATAATTAACAGGAGTGCCACTGGCTTTCCCAGTGTCTTTACTTAAGTGAACATGGCCATTATATTTTTTTTCTCCCAGCCCTTATCTTTCCTGCCCAGACATCCCAAGGTTCTCAGTGCCTGTAATTGCCACTGTTTAATTCTGCAGATGAGGACAACCTCAGAGTACTTTCCTCAGCCTACCATACAATTTCCACCCTCCCCAGAAAAGCAGCTGCAGAAACTTCTGGACATTCCTCTGCATTGCCATCAGGTCTAGCCTGCAGCAAACAGAACGTGTGTGGCTTAGAAACAATTCTGTTTCCAGGTGCTGTATGTAGGGGGACTCAAAGTGTTCACTCTCAATTGTACGCAGCAGAATGCTGGAGTCAATATGTAGTCCTGGTCAAATGGAGTAGACCTTGATGCCCCACAATTTTTTAGCATGCAAGAAGAGCCATAGCAGCTTTCTGACATAGGAAAAGGGACAACAGCATTGAATTTGTTTAAAAAATTGTAGAAGAGCCAAATACTGCTGGAAATATACAAATAAAAATATACAAATATAGAAATAAACTGTAAGTTAATTGAAAGGGTGTTTTTTGCCTTCCATCTTTCCTCTCCTTTCAGTGACAATGAAAAATTGTCTCAGTGACAATGAAAGAATAATAGTAGTAATTTTGTGGCTGTTGTCTTTAAAAGTAACATCAGGGACAGTGTCTGGCCCACCTAAACTCCATCCATAAGATGAAATTTAAGGCTAGAATAGTCTGGAGAAGCGATGAATATTGTGTAATTATTATAAAAGTTGGGAAATGCAGATTTTAGGTTCATGCCAAGAACGGAATACTCCCTTTTGCATGGCTGTTACAATAGCTACTTTCATTATGTTATGACAAAAACATATATGCACAATTAATGATATATGCTGCCAATATTAGACAGCTACAACAGTCTCTCTCCATTTTCCTTTCCAGTCTTAAATTGGATAAATGATCAGTTAGTAGGATTTTTGCCTGACTAAGGAATAGTAAAGAGCAAGTGAGATTTATTGCATAGCTTAAGGTGCACTTCATTTGCATTATATTAACTGTACTGTCTGATTAAAAGTCAGTTTGGGGGAGCATGTGTAAGAGAGAACATTACATGCATGAGGAAGTGGGTTGCTGTAGAAACTCTAACTCTGCAGCTATATCTACACCAAAGGCATGCTGAGTCATAACTGCCAGCAATTTATTTAGCTCAATTTGGTAGGAGTAAACAGGACCTCATTATATCCAATTCTGTTCTTTCTCTCCCCCAGGTCAGCAGAGCAAAGCAGCAACTTTGATACCTTCTTATTGTCCACAGACCCTGGAGGGATTATGCCGGGATTCAGCCTTTGGTATCTAAAATGAGAAAGACAGGTATAATGATATAAGAGCTACATTTAGCGGTAGTGCAGAAAGGCTAATCGCTGCTTAAGATCTTCTCTGGTTTAGCTTCCTGGCCCCACGGGCATGGACTGAAATACGAGTGGTAAGGAAGATTGTGGACATTTCTATCCATCTGTGAAAAGTGGAAGTTCTCGGAGTGGGACGCAGAAGTGTTAGAAGTAGGCATTCATACCCACTCCCTCTGATTCCTTACGGACAAACCACTGCACAGGATGCACACCTCCGTCATCTGAAAGTGGAAGATGTGCATTCATAGTGTTGGAATTCAAACAACATGAGTAACTGCCTATTCATAGCAGATTTGTTTGCCGTTTTCCAACTGCTTTCCATTACTTGCCCTTCCACTTTATTATATGTCATAGGTAAAAACTTAGGTTGCTCTTCCTCTCTGCGATTCACTGTTTCTGCGGTTGATACTGAAAAAAAAAAAGGGTTGCAGGAGGCAATGCAGCCTAATGAATAATAGTGCCAATTTGTCTAGTTCCAGGTTGTGTATTTCCTAATTCTTCATGCTTCTCTCACAAAATTAGAGGTTTATTAGACATCCTGTCTCTAGCCCTGGCGCTTGGAAGCATCTTTCAGACTAACATTCCCTTGAAGGGGTACAAGGTAGTCTGTGAAGCGATGACCCAACTTCTTTCATTCCTGAATAAAGATCTGTTTTTCCACCAGCCACGGCTTGTGCTGGAGCCACGGTGTGGCTTTGCCTGAGGATTCCTCTGCAGTGCTGCAGACTCTTTCAGATCTGTGTTGGTAAAATGAGGGTAACGCCATTATCCAGCCTTAGGCAAGGTTGAAGATGAACTAGGGAGACTGAGCTGCTGCTGGAATACAAAGGCATTGATGGCAGTTTAAATACAAAGGCACAGATGATCGCTTACCCTGCAGAAGTTGGAGGCAGTCACAAAAAAGGACCCTTTTTCCTGCCACCAGCTAAAATCAATATTATTGCACAGAATATGGGAGATGCGATGCTCTTGAAAAGGAATCACACTGCAGTAGTATATTGGAGCCTCCAACATAAATCTGCCTTGACTGACTGAAGTTAACAGATCAGTGCTGTCTGGATAAACTACCAACCAAATAAAAATATGCATCATTTTACCTGCATTGTGCTTTGGTTTAGAGGTTGTTCTTTTGTTGTTTAGTACCCTAAAGAAATCCTCAAGCCAGAAGTGAACATCATCCTTGGAAAAGAAGAGAAGCTGCATTCACAGTATGTTGGCATTCACAATTTTTTGCACTCTAAGTTGGTCTCCTCTCACTTACGCTGGTGCTGCTTTGCCAGTTTAGCGTAGGCTGAGATGGAGTTGCAGATGCAGGAAGTAGAAATAAGATCCCACCCTATTTGATAGCTCGAAATCTGACAAGCAGTTTCCTAAACTGTTTCCCGTTCACCTTTCAGCTGCAGAGTCCTGGGCTGATGACAATCCCAGTAGGCAGCAAGTTTTTCTGGTTGATGGAAACCTGACATTTGTCTGGGCAGCAGAAGGCCGCTGACTGCCAGGAGGGGATTATGTAGCTCGTCATTAAGCCGGGCCTGCGCTCACGCTTCCATCTGTGCGAGCGTGTTTCTGTGGCAGCCCTCGGTAGTGCCTTCACGAGCAAAGTGAACACGGTGTGTGCCGGCTGCCTCTCGGTACTGGAGGGGTGGAATTTTCAAGGGCAGAACTAGATTGTCTTTCGGCACGGAAGAGAAGTCTGCGGAGGCAGACACAGGCTGTCACCTGGATGAAGAGAGTGCTATAATGACAGCCTTAATCCTTTCCAGGAAAGAATGATGGGGAAGCACTGGGCACCAGAACCGATGACATTTGCTTGCCAACACGTTGAGCTGACAGTATTGATTGTACCGCATAACATTCACCCTCCCTGCAGCCTCCTCCTCTTTAAAAAGGACCCAGAGCAGGGGCAGTGCTGGATTTCGGGAGCAAGCCCACCACTGCTTCATTCAGGGCATCGTCGTTCTTCTCTTACCACCCTGTGATACCGTGTCACACATGGAAAGGAGCAGGGGAGAAAAGGCCTGCCCAGTTCAGGTACAATGAGAAAATAGCCCAGCAGCAGGGCATGAGAAAGCAGATTTCTGATTGTTAACCTGTGTAGAGAGAGGGAGAAATCCTCCGTGGGTGCAGGGAAAGGAAACGAGTAAATGCTGGCACGGGAATAGCATTAATGCACTCCCTGGAGCCTCGGGACTCACGAGGGGCCCTTACCATGGAAAGCCCATTTGCCCTGAATAAAGGATTCTGCAGAACTGCCAACGGAAAGGATGTTGTGGAGAGATTATATTTTTACCTTTTAGGCTCCTACTTGGTTACGCTGACAGAGGGGACAATGTGGCTTATAGACTGGTATAACCGAGTACAATCAGAACATATTTTGGCACAGTCAAAATGTCACATTCAAAAACCTGCTCGGTAGCAAAGAAAGGAAATAGTTGCTGAGTGTAAAAAAGATAGAGCAAAGGGCCTGTGAGTCATGCTCTGATCGTGTTCTGTCAGTATGTCTGTGCAGTGGAGTATATGAATAACTGGTGGAGTTTGATAATATGCTTAAATACTGTTCCCGCTGGTAGGCATTAGCATGGCTGCTTGACAGCACAGCAGAGAGGCAAGTCACATACACCAGGAAAGACTCGACAAGCTGCAGCGAACTGCAGGACTCTGGCTCTTCCAGCAACATGTAAGCAACAGAAGCAAAAATTAATTTAATCCTTTGGCTGATGTGCCTTTTGGGTAGCTTTCCTATGGGTTTGTGTTACTAGAAACAAGCGTGGGCTTGAGTTTTTGGGTTTCTTTTCCTTTTCAGAATATCTATAAGGATTATATTTTTAATGGAGGCCAGTGGCAACATGTTGAAGATTCTGTGTACGTTAAAATGCTCAGCTGTTGCATCACTGGTCAGACATTTGCACAATCAGTGTTTTCAATTAATTGTTACTGGAAATTATTTCTGAGATGCACGTTTCTGAGCCACTCTCTGGCTGCAGTACTTCTTTAGGGCAACAGGGCCACATTAATTTGCACCAACAAAGTACTTTTTTCCAATGCTCTTGTGCGTTAAAACCCATGGAAGTTGGATGTGATCTCTTCATACAGAGGACTTGCCTCGTGTCTGCCCTCGCTCAGTGCGTATGCCAGCTTTCTCGGGGTTGGAGACAGGGCTGTGGCAGAAGCAGCCCTGGTCCGCACTTGCTGTGCCAACCTAGTGGTTTTTACAGATGGCAGCCTTCACTGACCATCAGTGGCCTTGGGGAACATGCACACACTGGCCAAATCCCTGGTCCTGGCAGTGTAGCCTAAGAGAGACTTTCTGCTCCAGCTCGTTCCCTGCTTTCACCCTGGGCCTGGTGATGGCCCTGTGGAGCTTTCCAGAGTTCAGACCCATGAGCTGAGCAACTTTGTCAGTTGGAGGGAAGAAGATGACCATGTTAACCTCAGTGAAAGGATGAAAATTGCTCATCATCCCTATCCCCTTGCTGTGTACTCGGAAACATGGTTCCAGACTCTGTCTTCAGGGGCAGGGCAGCTCTCCAGAAGGAGAGAAGGGCAGAAGGTCTCAGCTTTGTCCCTTCACACACACACCCCCCATCCAGCAGAGCTCGCTGTATGGAGCCGAGGCAATAACACACACCTCAAACAAGGTGTTACAGCAACTGCTCCGTGTCTGGGCTCCCATATGCTCTGGGAGGCATGTGCCAGTTTGCTCCACCGTTGGTTCCAAAAACACCTGCAAAGCAGGGCTGCTCCACAAAGAAGGATCAAGTCCTCAGCTGACAGCTCAGCCATCTGGTTCAGCCTGCTGCCCTGTGGCAGCTGTGAATGCCAGCTCTGACTCTCAATAGCACATCTGTTCATTTAAAAAAAAAAACAAACAAAAAACAAAAAATCAGTGTGTTTTTTAAGGTCATTTTATATTCCCTGGGAACGAGCGTCTGGTTTTAGCAGCTTTTTCAGTCTTAGCGAACTGGCTGAGCTCGTAGCGTATTGGCTTCGTCCTGGTTTGCTGTCACCAGGCGTGAGACCTCAACCTGCCACCGTGTTGTCCACCTCTGCCTGCTCCTCTCTTGGCTTCTGCTTGAACTTCACAGCGCCCAAGTGCACGATACCCCTCGTCAGCTTGGAAACACAGATCCTCTCTTCTGGACTGGAGCCCAGGACATCAAAGGCCACCTGGCAGAAGGGGTACAAACCCACACAAGGGAATTCTTAATCTGCACCATAAGCTGGAAGCCAGCCCGTAGTGCTAAACATCTAAAATCATTTTCCAGCCCATTGAAATTTGACCAGCCAGGTCCCTTCAGACTGGCGTGGGACAGGGTAGCTTAGTGTTGCTGTAAACCAGCCCTCTGCTTTTCTTTCGTACACTGATTTATGCCAGCTAAGAACCATGTGCTTTGACAGCAGTTGTTCTAAGTGTCTCCGATACCACGAGCAAAATGCATCGGGGATATCAGCTCATTCCACTCTTCACCACGCTTTTTAAAATCAGCAGGACGTGAGCAGCAACATCCCCTTGTAGCAATTATCCCACCTCCCAGGCGGCAGAGCTATGGAGGATGCGCAGCTCTGCAGGGAACACGGTGCTTTGCTCTCTCAACGTGCCCGGAGAAGGGAGAGCGCACGACTCGGAGCACACCAAGAGAACTTCGCAGCCCTGATTTGGGACTGCCTGTTGTAGAGGCTGTGAAAATCATATCTGCTTTGTACAAAAGGCTTGTTCCCAATGTACAAATCCTGGAAGCTATAAAATACCAACAGCTGCTGGAAGGGGCACTGTAAGTTCAGCAGCTGGAGACTGTTTGATCTCTCTGTAGCTCAAGTCCTGCTTGTAATAATAGTCTCGGGAGCCAACAGACATTACCAATAAGCTCTTTTCAGTAACAGATACTCTTCAAAATGATATTAAAAAGGAAAACGTGTGTCAAAACCAGACAAAGGGTCAAGTCTTCTTCTCCCAAAAAGGTGCTCCTTGAGATTACATATGTATGCGAGATGAACAGGTTTTAACCCATGGTCTCTGCTACGGCTTTCAGATCTGTCAGTTTTCAGGCTTCAAACAAACCCTATACTAGCTCGTTTGAAGTCCTGCAAACCCCAGGCCATTGAATGTTAACCAGAAACTCCTCCGTCAAGCTCATTTGCTCTGGAGCACATCTTTTACATTTAGCTTTCAGCTCACAAACAATTGGAAGAAATCTTTAGGTTATCCCTAGCTGCTCTTTCAGTAGCTTAATTATCCTCAGGTTGAAGAAGCCGAATTTCATTCCTAGGGGAAACTCAGGCTGGGGCAGCAGCATCCTGTTTTCTGTATTTTCAATTTCACTGATGTTCTTCCTTATTTCAGTAAGAAAGTGATTCTTCCCCATCTTCCGCGTTATCTGCTGTGATCGCACCTCGATGCACCCGGTGGTAATGATTAGGACTGGGCACAAGAAGCAGTTTCTGCAGCAAGAGACAGACCAAGAGGTGATTACACCAATTGCCATCAGTACAATCAAACATGAGCTTTTTGACTGGACACTGAGGGTTCTTCTCCCTCAGGTTTCAATATCTGAGCACGTTTTGAGTGCATCACTTCAGAAAAAAGCCTGTTATGGGATGAGTTGCTTAGACTACCTAGGAGATTTTGACAACAGCCGTGTCAAAGTAAGTGGGATTGAACACCCAAACCTTTTCAGCACTATTGAAAAACTTGTCCTGGCTGTCTTTCCTGTCCTGAGGAGACGTAAGCAATTGACGTGAAGCAGCTCAACACTTCAGTTTGAAAATTATCATTTTTACCTTAGTGGCAGCCCTGCTGGATCAAGCGGGACCTTCCCATGCATTGATCAAGATAAGGGAAGACAGCTTTCTTTTCTCACCCTGGCCTGCCTAAGGAAAAGTCACTTGCAATCCTCTTCTTCCTGGATAATTAGTAACAAACCCCCACTGCAGAGAACCTATTTCAATCTCCAGCCAAGTACAGTTCTGGTGAGTAGGTTTCTTATTCTAGAAAGAGCGGATTGAGCACGGATGTGTGCGTTAAAGGGAGTGAGTAACACACACAAAGTGCCGTACCAGTAAGTTCGAGTTTCTTCTTGGAGAGAATCTGATGGAAGATACGATAACATCTGTCAGCTGCTTCCTGGGAAGCGACATGTGACTTCTCCAGACCTGGAATTCTAAAGGAAACACATCCAGGTGTAGGAAGCAGCTGGAGATTGAAAAATCATGGCTCTGTGGATGTCAGTGAGAATTTTGCTTTTAATACCAGCGAAACCGTCATTTCACCAATTATGTCCTTTGGAAGTCCTGTGAGTGCAGCAAGAACCACAGTATCTTTCAGAGATACTGTCAGAGCATGCTTTTAAGCTTCACAACATTCCTCCTGGCACAAGTTTTAGTGCAGCTGTTTTGGCAGGTAGTGAAATGGAGGCAAAAGATGCCATGAATTGTCCAGTTATGTCAGTGCTGGGTTCAGGAACAGATCTCCAGACTAACTCATTGTACTTCTAAGCATCCTCTGAATTGCCAGTGCATGCTTTGTAAGATTGACCTGTGAAACATGTCCTTATACTGCCCTTTCCTTCCGAGAAGAGCTCTGGAAAATATATTTTGTACTTTGTAGTCACTCTGTCCATACTTTCTGTCAGGCACTAATGTGCTCGGTTTGGCTTCTGGTCTCCACAAAAACCGTCCTCCTCTAGATCTCATTGTATCAATTCATTCAGCTGCACCAAATCACCAGATCTCGCTGGAAGTCCTGGCTGGGCATTTTTCCTCCTTGCCTCTCAGCTGAAGTCTTCTGTCCATATAGCTCTGCTGGTGAACGGCATCATGTGAGTTCTTCAGACAAATTTGGGTTGACTCAAACAACCTTTATTGCCAATTTTAGTTAGTCCGGGTGACTTTGGGGAGCACTCATACAATCCCTGCTGCCAGCAGAGCTTCAGTGAGGGTGCAGAAGGACCTTGAGCCGGTGCTGCTGCTTGCAGAGTGAAGATCTGTCCATGCCCTTGCTCTCCAGACCAGGCTGGCAGAAGATGCAACCTGCCAGTAAACAACCTGAGACTTGCCTTGGCCCATTGTCTGGAGAGGCAAATCCAACATACGGTCTCTGGGTGTGATGCAAATCTGGGATGAGTTGAAAGTAGGAGGGATGCAGACAATCCCACATTAAAGAATAACCCGTCCATATGTTTCCTCTCTCTTTTTTCTGTGTGCTAAAGGGCTTTAGTCAGGAAACATGGTGGGGTCTTTTTACCTTGAGAGCTGGGATTTGTGGTTCTCAATTTAGTCTTGGATGCACGTGTGCAAACAGGGAACAATGCACCTTCCCTGGACAGCTATTTTTAGGGTCTTGGTTGCAAGACAATTATACCGTTGTAGTGACGAATGTGAGTAATGGTTGCAATATAATTGTAGAATGAAAAGTGCACAGCTTTTGGGGGAGGCATTGTGTCTTTTATGTGTTCACACAGAGTCTCATAGGCAACTAAAGAAATAAGAAATTTCTCATCTGAAGCACGTAACTTCACTGCAGAAGTGGGGGCAGATCTGGGGTTCATTTACAGCAGAGCGGATCCCTCAAGTTAACAGAATTTATTTCAGACCTGCACGTGTCTGATGTAATCAGAACGGGGTCCGTTCGACACAAGAAAAAATCCAAAAGCAAAATTAATATGAAGAACTACGCGCGTAGTTACAGCTCTCAGTGTTAGCCCCAGCCAGCTTCCCTGTGCTACCAGAGTGAATTCAGATAAATTTGCCCTAGATGAGAAAATAAAAGATGAGTCTGTTAATCAAGATTGCAATATCTGTAAGAAAACAGAAAGTAGCTGAGAGGTTCTGAGCATTCATCAGGGACAGACAGCATTGCCTGTAGGGGCAAATTTGCAAGTCAGTGAGAGGAAATTTAATCTTTTCAAAGATCAGATCTATAAAAAACCTCTTTCTTCTTGGATTCTGTATTAGAGCTTAAAGAAATCCTCCTTTCTCTGCAGCATATGGCAGAAGTATGTAGTGCACACAACCAGAGGAATGAGACTTCAGTTGAAAAGCCCAATGTTTTACATTTTCACTGACAATTTCAAAATTAAAAATAATTTGCAAAAACTGAAAGCAGAAGTTTACTGCTTTGCAGAAGTAAACAGTTGAAAGGGCATGGATTTGGGGTTGATGAAAACTGTTTTTTTCTTTTGACATATAAAAATACGAAGTCAAAACAATATCAACTGACAAACTTAGTTCAAGAAAATGGGAACCAATAATGCTTCCCGTGAAATGTTAGTAAATATAAACTATCTGTAGTGCTGGAGAAAGCATTTTAAAATAATTTTTGTTTCTTCTGAGGGAACATCTTTGTATGACCTACCAATGACCTATTAGTGAAGGGCTGGTACTTCCAAAACGGGAGGAATTTTTCTTCCTCGTAGTTTTAGGATTATCAAGGGTCTCCAGCACAGGATTCGCCTGGATTATGTGATCTTCCAGGGATTCCTACACAAAAATAAAAGAAGGTAAAAGTCAGCATCGGCAGGATGCTCAACACTGAAGACTTGGGCTTTGAGCACAACTACTCCTCACCATGCAAAGCAACCCAGTAAATACATTTTCTGGCAGCTCCCACAGAAAGCTGAGTTACTGCTGTGAGCAGTAATTCCTCTCCAGGTTCAGTCCTACCAAAGGCTCTCCACAGAGGTCCAGCCTGGTGGATTTGGGGCAGGCAGGAGTCTGGCTGATCTCCCCATTTCCAAGAAGCAACACCAAATGCAAAGTGCAATGCAGTTTTCAGTGCTTACAACTTTGGTCTTCCAGAGAAGAGTTTTTGGGATGTGCCAGGATTGAGAGACCCACGGGGGAATGGTAGGGCAAGGCTGGGATCTGCAGGCAGAAGGTTAGGAAAGAGGAGTAAGGTTTGTTGCTTGTAGGAAGAGGAAGGTTATTCCAAGGATAGAGGGCAGCAAAAGACAGGCTAGGAATGTGTGTAGGGTAGGGACAGCCTCGGGGGGAGAAGTTGTGGAGGAGGAAACAGGCACAGAGGTACAAGCTGGGACATGACAGTCCGGAGCTCTGGTGGTGAGGAAGCTGGAAGGAGAAATAGGAAGCCACCGAAGGAATCCCACATGGCTAGAATAACAGGATTTTTGCTGCAAGGCCAAATGTAGCTGCTATTTATGTCTTTAAATCCTGAATTGTTTTACTGACCCCCATAGTAGAGTCAGAGGGAGAGGAAAAGAGAAAGAGAGAAGAGAAACCACTGCTCTCAGCCTTAGAAGCTGCAATGCCTCTGCATGGTGAAGCAGCCATTAGCATGGAGAGCTTCTTTCTATTTGCTATGAAACAAACTTCTTTGCTATCATGAGAGAAAAGACCAGGTCTCACTCCCTGATTATTGATGCTTCTGTCTCTTTTATTATTTGGACAACTTGCTCTTCAGAATGTTTTACCCAGATAAACCACTTTTTACTGTGTTTTGTTTTTGCAGGTGGCAGGAAATAAAGCGCTGGGAAATCCCACCTGGCCGAGGATCCCTGAGGCTGCTCTACAGCACTGTTCTCTCAAGAATCTCCATGCTCTCTGCAAACACTGTGATTATTCCTCCCACTGCTGTTTATTTCAGTTTCCAGACCACCTGCAAGCCCCCAGAGCTCAGTGTGAGGGTAGATTCGTTGCAGCCACAGATCAATATCACACTGTTTTATGAATGGGAAAAAAAGAAATGCAGGGAATTCATTTGAAGACAGGGAAGAGGAAAGCAGAGCACTGAAATGTCCTGGTGCTTTGCCATTTGCTTTTAACGAGTGACAGACAGGCAGGAAAAAGGGGCTTGGACACGAGCTGACATTGGAAGATTTAAATCACACCCACCCACCCAGTTTACAGCAGCACAGGCTGGCCTTCTGAGTCAGGACCAGTTCCTGTCCTGCCATTACCCCATGCTGCTTTGTTTCTTCCCCTCTGCCCTTTCAAGTCATAGATCCTCACATGGGTGTACTGCTGACACAGGTTGTCCAGGACACTGGCCTTGTTCAGGAAGTTCATGTTTGCCATGTCATCAATCTGGGTTGAACTTGGGTGAGTTCATCGTCCACTGTTCCATCCATCTGCTGGACATTCTTCATGATGATGATCTGCAGTGTTGGGGAACAGAAAGTAAGTGGTGTTACCCTAGGTAGGTCTCCATGGACCACATGGGAAGATGCTCTCTCGGACATGCTTCCACTTCAAGTCTTGTTCTAGCTGCCACTGCCCTGGCTGGTGGCCTCAGAAAAGGAATCCCACAAGTCAACTGACCCACAGAGCAAAACAGGTCTGGACTCTGACGTGGTTGCATTTGTCTGGGGGCATCAGGCTACTGCTTCCCTGTTGAACCCATAAAGGAGAGCTTAGCTGTTGATTACCATCGTCACCGTGACTTTGTCATCCTTTTCAGACTGGATCTCCCCAGCAAGGAAGCCCTCTTTCTCATCCTTCACCCAGCAGGATGTCTTGATGTTATAGAGCTTGTTCATGGCCTCAGTTTTCTCTTTCTCAGGAGAAGCCAGGAACTGCGTGGGGTCAGCATCATCCACACACCCTTCCTTATAAGCATCAGACATCTAAGCAGAAGGTAAAACTAGAAGGAAAGGAGAAGGCGAACAGTGCTTCCCACATTGCTGAGAAAGCAGAGATTGAAGAAGCCTGGAGTTTCCTGTGGTGCTGTCCTCTTTATACCAACAATACCTTCCAGTTCAATAAGAACCTGCAGCAGAAGGAACAGGCAAGACAACTTCCCAAACCTGGGTGGTAGTTCCTAAGAGGGGCAAGGAAACAAGGGCTTAACTGGTGAGAAACAGGAAGAATATTTCCACTTTCTCTTCAGCCTTCCTTGTTGTCCAGTGCCAGGCCACTGGGAACCTGCCTATGCCTGAGAAAGGGGGCCTTTCTCCCATCTTTTGTTCCTGAAAACTCTAAGACCCTAAAGCTCAATTCTGGCCAGGGCAGTTCTTGGATGGGGGGTGCCAGTGGGATTTCGGGAGCACTGAGGGCATTGGTGGCTTTCTGTGATTCCCAGAGAAATCCATAAAGTAGCTGTAGGTCAAAGCAACTACAGCGCTTCTCACCCCCTCCCTGGGGTAAGGCAGCCCCCGTGCAGGTGCCTCCTGTGCAGTGTGGGCATAGACCCTCTTAGCGTGAGAGGCCACAGAAAAGCACAAAATAGCACAAACGCAGGCACAGCTGTAAAAAGGGTTCAGAGGAACCTGAAAGGGAGGACCTGGTTCGTCAGCTCCTGTCCTCAACCATCAAAACCCACCAGGGTAATGGAGGAGAGTCCATGGCACATCCACTTCACATGCCCCTTGGTGGTTTTCACCCTTGTCACAACCTGAGACCATACCTGTGGCAAAGCCATTCCACAGGAGGGAGCAGGAGAGTTCAAGGACATGACTCATGTCACAGGGCTTTGCATTTTTTGGGACCTGTTTCATCTTGGGAGCAGACTATGTCCCGCACTCCAGGCAGTCTTCCTTCCCCCACCCACACATCTGAACTAGCTTTAGTGTTGTCAAGGCAACAGTCAAACTGCTGATGGTGAGTAGTCTTTGTCAGTGTCCAGCTACCTAAAGACGTGCCTACAATACCTGCTCGACTTGTTGCTCCCTGCAGAGGCAAAGCTGATTTCATCACTGCCGTGCGTTACTGAGATTAAAGGGAACACGGGCTGTGCTGCGGCTTTGTTTCGCTGTGCGGACACACTGCCCAGGCCAAGGGCTGTTCTCCTTTCCACCTCTGCAGCCCCTGTGATGACAGCCCCAAGCAATGCTTTGTGCCAGCCCGGTGAGTCACAGTCTGCACAGGAGGCAGAGGAGTCCGTCTGGGGTAAGAGGAAGATGCCCCCGGGGTGGGTGGGGGACTCTTTGCCAGCAGGGTCTGGTTTTCGAGGCTGCTGCTTGGGCTTGGCTCTGCTTAGAGACGGTGACGGCGCTGGCCCTTCTGCTGATCTCATTTTCTCCACCATCCTCCTGAAAACCTTGGTGGTCTAAAAATATTCACGTGCAAGGGCTCCAAGGCAGCAGCTCTGCACCTTTGGAAACTGGTTTTAGGGCTCAAGAAGATCCTGGCTTAACGCTATCAATCGCAATCTGCTGCTCTGGGATGAATGTCACCCATAAAGTGGGAAGGAGAAGCTTTCCTCTCAATTTCCAATTCTGATCAGGCAGAGATAAGGAACTGTAACAGCTCAGCAGCCATTTCCCCCCTCAATCTATATACTTAAATCTAGAGACTTGCTGGTTCTAGATGGCCATATTTGCAATATATTTTGAGGAATTGAGTCTATGGCCCCTTTCCACAGAAGGCTCAGGACTACACTGTGTCTGTCACCTCTGTGAAGTCCACCAACTTGCATGGTCTCTGCAACAGATCAATGAAATGTTAAACCAAACACCTACAGCAGATAAATGCACGTGACTGGAAAAACTTCAGAGTTTCTTGGGTGCAGGTCTCAGATTTTTATGGAACTTTAGATTCTTTATGCTTCACCATCCTTTTACAGCTGGGGAAACTGAGGCACAGCATGACAACAACTTAAATCAATTTAAATCAGTCCAGTCTTTGGCAGATAAAGTACCTGCAAAAAGTCTGTTTTATTCTGGCCTTAAGTCAGTAGGAGTGACTGGTGCTTAGCTCCTCTAAGGGCAGCCCTCAGCTGTGTTGTTAGGTACCCAGAGACAATATATGTTCTTAAAAGCTTAGGCATAAATGCAGTCCCAAAGGCCCTAGGTCAAGGAAGTGGTAAGGCCATGCCAACAACTGGGGGCGAGTTAAAATTCTGACATTTCATTTCCCCAAAATTACATAGAATTTAATAAACTTAAGGTTAAAATACCAGTGAGTTCAAGTGTACCAGTTATAAAAAAAAACCCACAGTGAATATAGATCCAGATGGGCTTCATATACACCCGCAGGCACTGTGCTCTTCTCTTTCTGCCCCGTGGAGGTATGAGGTCCCTGCTGACCTCCACCCCACACCTCTTCCCAGCAGTTACACACAGCAAGTACCCACCAGGCTAAACCTGTGATCCTGGAAGATGTGATGTGACAAGGGCTCGTTCGGAGCTGCCCAAAGGGCCTGAGCCAACACTTTGGTTTTAAAAGAGACAAGACATTCCTTATCCATAAGTTCAGCAGCCTGTAACGCTGGGAGCCTGGTTGGGAAAGCCTTGGTCCCTCAGGAGAGATCAGATAATGCTTTTGTTTCGTGGGGATTTCTCCTCGTCTTTCCTCTCCTTATAGGGTGGTTTATGAACTCGGCTGCTGGAGTACAGGGACAAGAAGCTGAAATAGAAAGGCCATCTCATGAAGCCTTCATTCAAAGTCACATCTTTGGCTGCGCCCTTCTTGCCAAGGTGGACTGGCGGATTTCATCGGTGAGAGGAGCTGACCTGTGCCAGACAAAGCGAATCCATGCAGGAGCAGCCATAGAACCATAGAATTGTCAAGGTTGGAAGGGGCATTTAAGATCATCTAGTCCAACCATTAACCTAACTGATAAAAAAACATCACTAAACCGTGTCACTAAGCACTATGTCAACCCGTCTTTTAAATACCTCCAGGGATGGTGCCTCAACCACTTCCCTGGGCAGCCCCTTCCAATGTTTAATAACCCTTTCAGTGTAAAAATTTTTCCTAATATCCAATCTGAACCTCCCTTGGCGCAACTTGAGGCTATTTCTTCTTGTCCTATCGTCTGTTCCTTGGGAGAAGAGACCGACCCCCCCTGGCTACACCCTCCTTTCAGGGAGTTGGAGAGAGCGAGAAGGTCTCCCCTCAGCCTCCAGTTCTCCAGGCTGAACACCCCCAGCTCCCTCAGCCGCTCCTCACAAGACTTATTCTCCAGACCCCTCACCAGTTTCATTGCCCTTCTCTGGACCTGCTCCAGCACCTCACCATGTTGGTGATGGGATTAGAGTTTCATTTTAAAATAATTCCTACGCCCCACGTTTATGATGACTAAATTCTTTGGGTTTGCTACAAGCAGAGCGGATAAAGGCTGTTGTTGTGTTACAGCCTGGCTTGTTTCAGTCCCTCAGAGGATGTGAACTGCCCTGAAACAACTGCTTCTGTATCAGCTTTAAGTATTTCTCTGCTATCTTTGCCTCAGCTGGAGCGTCTGGGATGCGGTTACTCTGCAGCTATTGCCATTGTGGGTGTTTCGGGTGAATACGCTTGGGATAGAGTTTCCAAACAGGAAGATTCAGATAAACAGCCGCTTTGAGGTGAAAATTAGAGAGTTCATGTTAACACCCACCTCTTGAATTTGTAACTGACTATTCACCCTGAAAATCTGACTCTAAGAACTCGGCATGTTCCGTCAGGAGCAGAATAATACCACAGAAACCGGGGCCAGCTCGAGTCTCGAGTACTGAAAATTGTGATTAACTTCTCAGGAATGTATCCGGAGCAAGTCATATTTTCTGGGCTTTTTGAGGTAATTATTTCAATGGAATAAATTGGAATTTTTGCATGTGTGAATCCTTGAATCTGTGACTGAAGTTCGTACACAGTTCTCAGACAAACGGAGAAGGACCTGAAATGCATCAAATAAATAACGGGTTCTGGCCTGTTCGCTCATGTGTAATGTGCAGAACTGTCTGTTTTTACCGCACAGGAGGAGCGAGCTGCAAAGGGAGCAATTGGATCTCTCCACGGAGTGATAGAGGTCAAAATGGCAAACCTTAAATAGCTACAAGCTCTCTTAGCCCATGGACAGATCAGCAACGGCTAGAGCTCAGCCAAATTGCTTCCCGAGTAACGAGGAGGCCTCTTGCCCGGTTGAATGAGACGTCGTGGGAGTTTCCGTCGCAGAAACCCTGTCCTGTATCGTCCCCGGCCACGCTCTTCTCCGGCACATCACCCTGCTCTGTAAATCCCACCCGGTTCATCCAGCCACATCCCCTTACCACCATTATATTATCTGGTAAGGAGGTTTTGGAAGGTTCTCTCAGAAAATGAAGGAGACGTGTTCTGCAGTGACGTGTCCCCATAGCACTGCGCCATGAGCTCTGCAGGCAGCGATCGTGGGGAGGGAGGTATCTCCGAAGCAGGACGTTCGCCTTCAGTGTGGGCTCAGTTTCTTGCTCTGACACAGATTTCTTCATCACCTTAAAGTGAGACTAAGAGTCCAGCCTTCCTGCCTGGAGGGACGATGGGGAGCATAACTATGTTTCAGGTTGGAAAATGGTCTTCAGATAAAGGGCAAATCAGCCCATATGATACAGACCACGTGGCAGAAATGGTCTGCTCTCTCCCTCTTAGCACTGCCAGGGATCCCAGGCTAAATGCAGGAGCCCGAGTATCCATAATGCCATTCCCAGTTATAAAGAAGGAAGCTGTAAATGGAGGAGGGCAGGGAGGGGAACAGGCAGTACAAACCCACTTTTGACGGCTCGCTGTAGAGCCTCAGCCTTTGCGTTGTCATGACAAGCCTTGGAGTAACCAGGAGCTCGGTTCAGATGCTGAATTTTGGGGTTGTGTTTCAGTAGCAGCAGCAAAGTGATCTCTGGTGGTTAGGGGAGGAACGGGATCCGGATCAGAAAGCCCTGCTGAAGGGTCACAGGGTTGTATATAAAGGTCCGGCCCAGGAGACCGGAAGATGGTTTTGCATTTATTAGTCATTTAAAAAATAATGCTGGTTCTGTAGCAAAAGCTGTATCCTCATTCTCAGCTGTTGTCTGTTGCTTGCTTGGGGAGGATCAGTGTATTCCTGGGAGGGCTTGGAGGGGTATTGGCTGCACAGAGACACAACCAGGCTCTAACCAAAGAAGGGCAGATCGTGGCTCCTGAGGCACAGAGGGGCTGGCGGGGAAGATGCCAAGTGCTTTCAAATCCCACCAGGTGCTCGGTGAGTCATGGGTCCTGGAGAAGACAGTCTGTGTGGTTACACGATCAAAAGCTCTATGGGAAGTGTGGGCATATGGAAGGAAAGCTCAAGTCTTTCTGGTGTCTGAACTTTTCAGTGCTCAGCTTTCCAATTGTAGGACTCTCTTAATGCAGGGAATTATGGAGGCAAAACAAACAGCCTCAAAACTTCTAAAGATTTTTTTTTTAAAGGAAAAAGAGGGGAAAAAATCCCCTGAAATCTCTGGCATGTGGTGTCAAATTGATCCCACGTAGACCGTTGGCAAGGTTGGGAGTTTTTAATCTATTGCACAGACTTTGGCCACTTGAGCTCATGGAGAGACTCAGAGCTTGGTGAACGTCTCTGCCCTAGGTGGACCAGCTGTACAGAGGCCTAAGCCAACTCTTCTACCAGGGTTTAGCTGCGTCTGCCAACAGCAGAGTATCAACGGTCAGAAATCAGGTCTCTGCCCAGATCTGGAAGGGAGTGGGGATGAACAGCCAGTGCATCTGCCCGTCCCTTCCTCTCTGTCCTACCTTAGTTCTCCAGATGTGTCTGATATGGAGGTCAGGGGTAGCCAAAACCCTCAGACCCCACACTAAACCCATAGCAGGTCTATCATTTAGTCCTTCCCTAGCCCAAGCCTCAGGGCTTCATGTCTAGTTCTGGCCAAGGAACACCACCAAGCAAATCCTTCTGCTTGGCCAGAGACCATCAGGAGCCCCAACCCCTTCCTGGTCCTGGACAGGAATGTCTCCCAGCCCCCAGCAGTGAGACTGGGCCAACCCCACTCAATTCCAGCCCCTGGGGCTGTCCCTGGGTCAGTCCCTTCCAGCACAAGCCTGGGACTTCTTTCCACCCCCCTGAAAGCTCGTTACCAAATCAGTGTGTGTATGAGACGTGAAGCCATTAAAACAGAGACGAATATCGCCCCTGGGCTTGGCAAAATTTATCTTCAGCTCGGAGGATCAGGTGGAATATGCATGTCCAATCCTCTTTTTAGCATTTCCTAAACATGGCTTTCAAACAAGGGCCCCTAAATACACATTTTAAACAAAGACACTAATTTCTGTTGAAATGCTGTCCTCAGCTGTGATAATCGGAGGCGCCGGAACAAGGTGAGCAGCCGTCTGGCAGCCCTCCCCGCCGAGGAACCGCACTACGTGACACGGGAAAGCTCATCTCCTCCCTCTAATTAAGCTGCGTGTGGACTCCCTGACAGCAAAGTGGCATCCAGCAGCTCAAGAGCCCAAGATTTATTCGGGTTTTCTGGTGTTTTCATGGGGTTTCTCTTCCCTTCATGATTTACAAGGTACTCCACTCCTTTAGCGTGTGCCTTAGCCTGTCTCCCGGTAGGTGCCATGGAGCAAGGTCACACGTGATTTATATAAAATTATGTGTTTTATATGTTTCAGTAAGTCCAAGGCTTCTCCATCACTCCGTTGTGCCTCATCTCCAAATTCACCACAGATTTCTGTTCCGGTTCCCCGAGTTACAGGTTCAGGGACTAAAGGGATAATTATTACTGGGCCCCATTAGGAAAAAGAAAAAAAATCTGTAAGATTTTTGGCCATAGGTGATTATAGTTTCCGCAGCTGAATAAATCAGTGTCCCATAACTGACAGGGGATAATGGATTTAATAAATAGCTATGATTAAGTCTGATGTTATTTTTAAATAATTTCAAAAACTGTTACTCTAATCCCTCCGTGGCTGGCAGAAAGGATGCTGCTTAGAAGTTAAAATTAGCTCCTTAACGTTCAGCCTGGTGTGGAGTTACAGGCGCTCCAGGGTTGTGCTGGTTTTTCTGGGGCATCCGCTTACACCGGCTGCCTAATGGACATTCGCAGCTGCCTTTGGCAAGTGGGAAAGGGCTCCCGCTGCTCACCCTCTTGGCTCTTCTCCTTCCCGGGGCTCAGGGACCTCGGTGGGAGCTCCCACCGACTCCGGCCCAGCTGATGGGATAACCAGTTGGTGTTACACCTCGTGGTGTTATCCACTTTACAAGCTGCCTTCCCACACAGCAATTCCCTTCTCCTTAATTCCCAGGGAATTCCCAGCTCTGCCAGGCCTCTATCAATAAATATAGATCTCTTCTGTGTAATAGCAATGTGACTTTTTTTTTTCTTTTTTTACTTTTTTTCAGCACCTACGTTTCTGAGTGATGCCATTTCTTGGCTGGAAAAAGGCACTGCAGAACACTTTGCCTTGAGAAGCCCCACACAGAGGGACAAGTTTTCTTCTCCGCGTAACCTCGCAGAAGTTTTAGGTACGAATAGTGTATTTGTGCACCCAAATAAAAACTCCTGGCAAACTGGGATGGCGGGAATGGAGATGTCCCACAGTGCAGCGGGCGACCACGGCAGAGTTGGTTTTTCTCAAACCCACTGTAACGGACCAAATTATCAGGTATTTGGGAGAAAATCAAGCTGCCTTTAAGACAGGCTTCCCTTCCCTTGGTGCCACCCCACCGCAGAGCCCTGGTACATCCCTGTACCGACCACAGGGACAAAGCACTGGACTGGGACCAGTTTGCCATAACTGCTGGCCGTGGGAGATGCGATGCCGTGCCACCACCAGCCCCCAGGGCCACCTCTCCTCCTTGTCTACCAGCTCTAACAATCCCATGGTTCCAGCAGGAGCTGTTTCAGTCAAATGGATGGAAAACCACGCTTGTTGCTTCATTTTTGTGGGTCGCTTTCCTTTTGAATGAGCTGCCTGGACTGAGGTGTCCCCACGGCTCCCCCGCTGCAGAGGAGCTGGGGGAGAAAAGCAGGACCGCTTTTGTGAGACCGCTGCACTAAATTAGGGGAAACAACAAGATGCACCTTGAGCCTCAGAAAATCCAGCTGTGGAGCTCGGCTCAGCAGTAAGACGGGGATCACAATAAATCCCTTCTCCTACTTTCTGCGTGTCCTGATTAGACAGACTGTAAGGGATGGGGGCTGTCACTCATTCTGTGCTTGTTTAGTGCCCGGCACAAGGAAGCTCTGACCTCGACACAAACCCGCGGCTGCTGCACGAACCACAGGATTGAGAGGAATCTCCTGGCCAGCGGTGGAGAGGTCACCGGCTGCCTGACGTTCTGCCTCCCCGGCAGGGGACGGTGCCAGCTGTGGAGTCAGCGCTGCCTCCCTCTGGGATCATTGACCAGGAGGATGCATCCCAACTGAAAAAGGAGGAATTCCCAGGCTCCGTCCCTGCCACACTTGGGAATTGCCCCGCATCCACCTCGGCAGCTGGGTCAGGAGCCCACATGGGTATTTCCTTGGTGTTGCTGTAACTAATAAGTAAAATTAATTTGTTGATGTTAACTTAATGGACTAGATTAGAGCTGATGGAGAAAAATCTGCTGGCTGGGAGTAGGTGTTCGGGGTGTTGGCAGGAATCCCTACCTTTGCTCGCTCTCTGCCAGGTGAGGTTTTCCTTTCAGCAAGGGATCGCTCAGACCAGCTGCTGTGGCCGCACAACGTCCCACGATGGAGCCCGGGGTGTCCCTGCCACCGTGGAGATCCACGTGCCAACGTCTTCCCTCACCAGTGCCTTTTTCCACATGCAGTGAGAGTAAACCTATTAAAGAAACATAGAAAAAAGAACCAGAGGAGGAAAAATCAGTGCATTTATCTCAAGGCTTAAAACTGGTATTTTTAAATCTGCCACCCATCACTGTCAAACAAACCCGCAGTGCCCCGGTGGGGGCGCGGGGTGAAGGGTGGCCGGGTGGCAGAGAGCAGCCACGAAAACCTCTAAACTGGAACCGCAGCTTTTCATACCTGTCACGATGCGGATTTTCAGCTTGAGCACACAAGGCTGAGCTCAGGGGACACTGTCATGTAGATTTAGGGTTTTATCTCCTTTCCTCTCCATTAGCTGTGATACCCTCTTATTATGCTGAAAACCGAAACGGTTGGGTTTTTTTCCCTCCAGCGGTTGTCTCCTTTCCCGTTGGGCAAATATCGATCTGCCCGTGTCCTCGGTGTGGGGTTGAAATGGGCTCTGCTTCATCCTCTGCCTGCTCCTGGGTCTGAGCGCCCGGCGGTGCCACCTCTCCTGCCATCGGTGACCGAGGCGAAAGGCCAAGGAGGGGGGTTGCTCATCAATTTGCACGTATTTCTCTCTCCTCATCCTCTCCCTCCCGGCACTGGCAGCCGGGATGAACAGGACGGGTCTGATTGTGCTTGGCGGGGGGAGAGGGAATGGAAAGGGCAGAGAGGGAAAGAGCAGCCCAGGATAAGGATAAACTCACAGCCTTGTTCCACATCCATATCCTGCAGCACCGGGGGCGAGAGAGCTCTCCAGGCAGAGGAGCTACTCCTGGGGGGGCCAGGGGGGGAACCCATGCCAGAGGCTGCCCCCGCTTATCTCAGGGCGTGATTTTAAGCCAATTTAATTAAATTGCTTGGCAAGGTTGTGAGAACTCATCTATTTCAGCTTGAGCCAGGCCTGTTTTGATTTAACATTGGCTGATTAGGAATTAGCTGAAACAAACCGCTCGGGAAACAAAATTAGAGGGTGCACACTAACTTTTGCACCAGATTAAGTTGAATTAAAAAGCAATTGAAATGTAATTTTCCTGTCTCAAGCAGCCAAGAAACAAGATAATGCAACCGGTGGCACTTGAAGCTTAAAAATCCAGCATCTGGGATTAGCACAACTGGCTTTTTAATGCCCACAAACACCAGATTTATCCGAAGGTCTTCTCTCAAACCTCCCCCCCCCCATCACCTTCCACACAAAGCTCCGCACAATTCATTTCATTTGCCTTGAAAGGGAGAATTGATATGACCCCGGGATTTGAATCCATGACTTAAAACAGCGTCTTTCCGTAGGTATTGTTTGGAATACGCTGGAATTATTTGTTCCCTGTAACTCATATAACTTGGTTTGAAATGCTTCCCCTCTCCAGGGCTGGCGGGGTATGTGTTCCTGGGCTGCTGGGGGTGCTGAGCCCAGCGGTGGGTGCTGCTCCCTCCTGCCCCCCAGCACCCCCATGCTCCCCGCGGCCAGCCCCGGCCCCCCCGCCCCGAATGACTTACTGCGCTTCCCGTCCCCCTCGCAGAAAAAGGCGTCAAGAAAATTAAAATCGGGTTTTAATTAAATATTTCAATAGCCGCTTTCCCCACCCACTTGGCAAACGCTGCTCCTCCCCTCCCCATCGGCTGGACCGGGCTGGCACCTCGGCACACACGGAGGGGTACGGAGCGGGTTTTAGGGGCTTTGCCCAACGGGGCGATGGCTTGGGGGGCTTGCAAGAACCAGTATGCCTGCAGGACTTGAGGGTCCCCAAAACTGCTCGCAGCACTATAGCCAAGCCCCATGGCTGGTAGTTATTTTGAGGGCAGGGATGTTGTGGTCCCCGTTGGCCGGAGCGGTGGCACGGGCAGGAGGACAAGCTGCACAAGCAGCCCGAGCATTGGCCTGTAACTGGTGTTGGGACACCATAAATGCAAATGTTCTCTTGACAAAAGCTGCTGGGGACTGTGACAGCCACATCACGCAGCTTGAGAAGAGCTGCCCAGTAGCTCCTGGCCAAAATCTAAAGGACTCATGAAAAGAACAGGTTCCTGCTGGGTTTCTCTCCATCCTACCTCCTGCCACAACCCCCAGGCTCCCACCTGTGTCAGCAGCTCAGTCCCTGCTGCTGCTCCACGTTCCTTAATCCTGTCTCAGGCCTCTTGCAACCTCCTCATGGCTGATTCCCCTCTGCTCCCACCTGGCTCCATGGTCCTGGTCCCCACTAACCACAGACAGCTGCTCTCCTGCCCTGCATCCCCACCCAGAAGGTCCTTCCTGCTATCTGAACAAAAAAGGGGCATCCCTAGACTGCCCATCCCCTGCACATGGTGGGGAGGCAGTGCCCAGACTGTCCCCCATGTCATGGGACGTTGTATGTGTGCAGGATGGCATCTCCCGTGAAGGGTCTGGCTACAAACATGGCCAAAGTGGACAAAGCATAAATGTGTGGAGGAGATGGGGGGTGAGCAGGGTGGCCCAGGCAGGAGAGCAGCTCGGGAGGGAAGGCACCACCATCCATTCTTCTCCAGGTGCATCCAGGTGGCCATAGCAAAGGAGCAGCTGGAGATAACGAGAGGCTGTCCTGGGAAGAGCCAATCATGGGGGGAGCAGGGGGGAGGATGTGGCTCCGTGGGGGCAATAAAAGAGGCAGTTGAGGGTGATGGGGTATGAGAGAGAGTTTGGGTGAGTAATTTTCCTCTTCCTTGGAGTGGTGAGGTCTTTTTCCACCCTACGATGAGTATGGGGCTGCTGGTTGGACTCCCCTGGCTGTTTGGGGCTGTGCAGGGTCTCCTGCTTGGCTGGTGTCAGTGTGGGGGTTGTGGCGTACCTCTGCTGAGGTGGGGGTGGAGGAACCTTCCCCAAAAAGAAGAGGTCTTTTGGGGTGTTTCCCCTCTGTTGGAAGGGGAAGCAGAGCAAGGGAGGCTGAAGCAGACCTTGAGGTTTGAGCGTAGGGTTTGATGTGTAATTGGCTTGAGTGAAGAGGGGGCTCATCATGGTCCCACTGTGGGCTGGGGGGGTCTGTAGCTTGGTGGCTGGCTGGTGTGTTGGGGTAAAGAGTTGATGGTGCCGGTATCTAGCTTTGCTTGCTGGGGCAGAAAATGGGGAGAGAGAGGACCAAAAAAAAGCCCACCAAAAGCTTAAACTTAGAAAGCTGGATTAAGGGGAGCTCTTGGAGGCTGATTGGAGCCACAGGAGTTGGCTGTGAGCCTGGAGAAAGGGTGAAGATGCAGCACCTGTGTGTGCTTAGGGATTTGTGAAGCCTTTGGTGGTGTCTGGGTGCTCTGAAAACACCTCCACTTCTGCTGGGTGGAAGCCCTGCTTTTTCTGACACAAACTGTCTGAAGGCCTGTGCTTGGTTCTAGTTGTGTATATGTCTGTGGTCCTTACTAAGAGAGGCTTAGGGCAGGTAAAAGTAATTTCTACTTAATGCTTTTCACCTGGGAATCCTTAAGAGTAGCTGGGTTTCCAAGGGGAACCTCTTTGCTTGGTTGAACTTGGTCACTTCATGCCACTGCATGTGGCTTTGGGTCTGTCCTACTGGGTGGGGGGGGGCCCTGGTGCAGGAAGCCAAGCTGGGCTGTGTGGTGGGGTGAGAGGGTTGGCTTGGCTGTGGCTACTTCTCCTTAAATCAGACCTTAAGCTGATGCTGTTGGAGGCAAGAGGCCTTGCTGGGCTTGGGCTGCGTGTCTGAGTAAACCCCAAAAGCCCTGGGATCAGAATTGGAGGAAGGTGGTGTCACTCTAGGGATGAGAAGTGGTGTGTCTGCCTTCCTTGTGGGGTTACAGCAGCAGCTGTAATTTTTGTAGCCTGGTATTAAGTGATAGTTTGTGGCTGCACTTAGTTTGGTGGCTCAGCTGCACTGTGTGAGGATCCTACCGAGCTCTGCTTAGGGCAGGGAACCTCCAACATCTCCTGTGCTGGGGAGTTGGGGGGAGAAAATGTATGGGACAGGCTGTTGGTGGGAGCGTGGGGGGATCCCAGACCCCTCTGTGGATGGAGGTGGATGTCACTAGTGCGGTTATGACCTGACACTGCTCTGTCCTGAACCCTAAAAGCCCGTGAAGGTTTTCAGCTGACACCTCTCTCAAACCTGCCAAGATGCCAGTCGTGAACAAGTGTGATAAGAGGATGAGGAAGTTCAAGAACAAGGGCAAGAACATGGACGTAAGTACTGATCTCCACCACCCGTCTGTGCTGTCCCCTCTGGACAGTGGCCCCCACTGGGCATTTGCTGGTTGGCAGGACCTGGTGTGAAGGCTTCTGAAGGCCAATTGCCCCCAAATCTACCTGTACGAGGGAACAAAGGCGGGGGAATGGCTCTGCCAGTGAGGATGCTTGAGATGTGGTGTGGGGCTGGCTGGGCTGCAAGGAACATGGTGGCACAGGCAAGGGGGACATGAGCTTTGAGTGGGTGACTCTGAGCTGTGCTGGGGGAGGGAGATGGTTCAGCGCCAGCCTGCTGAGCTCTCCACAGCATTTATCCCTGCGGAGCAGGGGCTGGGCTGGGCTGTCAGACCATGGGATCTGTCAGCTTGCTTTAAGCCAGTCGAGCTGATGAGGGTTTGCCTTTCAGGTTCAGCAAATCTACTTTTTAAAAGCACCCACTGGTTGCTGCTCTTCCAGCAGCCCGTGTCCTTGGGAGGCACTAAGTGAGAGGCTTTACTCTGTCCCATCTCCTACGAAACCCTCAGGCCAGAGCAAGGAGTTGCCCAAGAGCAGATGCTGGTGCTCTGTACTCCTCTTGTATGGAAACTTGGGGCAGAGGGTTGTAGAGCTGAGCTTCTTGGTGAAGTGGGTGATGCAGACACCAGTGGGATGGTGGCCTTCTCCCCTCCAGGCCCTGCGGAGGCAGAGAGTGGAGGTGACTGTCGAGCTGCGAAAGGCCAAGAAGGATGAGCAGATCCTGAAGCGCAGGAGTATCTCGTTCAGTTTGATGGATGAGAGTCTCTCTCCTGGAGAAGACAAAAGAAATGAGGTGAGTGCTGGGTGCTCTGCACCCAGGCAGGATCAGTGCTGCGGCTCTCGTCTACCTGGACCACTACCAAGCCCAGCTCAAGTGACCTGGGTTAAATAACCAGTGCCATTCCTGACGGCCGTGCCCAGTGTTGGGGAACGTTTGAGGCTGCCTTGCCCTTTTTTCTGTGGTGTTTTGCATGGAGATGATGTCCCGTGTGGCTTCCCTCGATGGCAGGTAGAACAGGCTGGTGCTCCAGCTCGCTGGGAGCTGGCGAAGCTCCTGTCTGGTTCCTTGCAGGGTGAGGGGTAATTACCGAGCTCCTAGGCCCATTGTGGTGTGTCAGTGACTCTTTCCGTGCTTGATTATAAGGATTAGTTGCCTGGAAGGCTTTTGTGGATTCTCTTCCTCTGCCTCATCTCGAAACTGCGTTGCATAAAGAACAGACATTGCTTAGATATGAAGTGGTGACTGACTCGGGTCTAGACGGCTGATTGACTGCAGAGATTAAACCGGAGGGAGTCCTGGCTTGCCATCTGACTCTGAGTCATCCCCTGTGACACAGATTGTCCCGCTGTCCTTGGAGAAAATCGCCGAAGCTGTGAATGGGAGCAACACCAAGCTGCAGCTGCAGGCGACGCAGGCCACCAGGTATGCTGCCCGGCCGCCCTGCGCTGGGAGGGAGGTGGCTGGCGGAGCCGCGGTGGGTCCTGTCAGCAGAAGGCATTTCTTCCTGTTTGAAGAGCTTCTCTGGAGACATGACAAAGGGGGGAAGGAGCTTGGTAACCTGAAATGCCCTGAGGAACCTCAGCTGGTGCCTGTTTTGTGCCCTGTGTGCCTTGCTTGGCTCCATCTGCAGGGACCTGTGTGGTTGAACCTCACCAAGGGGTTGGCTGCGGCTCCTGGAGCTGCCACCCTGGCTGTGCCTGTGCTGGGGCAGGGACCATGCTTGGCTCCCACCACCTGGTGAGGTGGCTGGGGAAGAAACCAAGTGCCAAAGGCTTGGGCAGGACAAGGGTTGGAAAGCCTGGGTCTGTAAGGGTCACTGCTGAGCAGGGCTGTCCCCACCTGGGTGGGTGCAGCAGGGATGTCTCCTGAGGGTCCAGGAGAGGCTGAGTTGCTGCTGGTGCTCCTTTGGCTGGCTTGAGCTGCCAGATCAGTGACCTGCCCCTGTGCCAGGGGACCAGTGATGTTCCCGATGGCTCTGAGGGTGGTTCAGACATCCTGCTGTTGCTTCAGCATCTTCTTAGATATGTCTTCTGCAGGATCTTGTCTATGACAACTCCTCTGCCAGAGGGTTTGCTGACATAGGATGCTGAACTAGCATCTCTAACAGGTCCCGATTCCCTCACAGGCCACAGCCTTTACCTGGCCACAGGTTTATGGTGTATCATGGCTTCTTATGGTGGGCTGTGCTGTGTCTTCTCCTGCAGAAGAATACTGTCCAGGCAGAAGGACCCCCCTATCAATCAGATCATCGAGCTGGGGATCATCCCCAGGCTGGTTGAATTCCTGACCCGCGCTGACAATGCTGCTCTGCAGTTCGAAGCAGCCTGGGCACTGACTAACATCGCCTCTGGCACCTCCGACCACACCAAGGCTGTAGTGGAGGCAGATGCCATCCCAGCCTTAATCTCCCTCCTGTCTTCCCCGCACATGCACATCAGTGAGCAGTCTGTGTGGGCGCTGGGCAACATCGCAGGTGAGCAGAGGTCTCCAGGCTTGGGGGCATGTGGAGGGTTACTGCCCGAGCCAGTGCTGGAGGGCTAAAAATATTGATGTTCCTTGAGATAGACTTGTCTCCTTGCAGCTTTGTCTCCAAGCTTCTGCCCCTACTGAAACCCTTCAGTCCCTTCGTGTGGCCTGGCAGCCTTTGAGACCCTCTGTTAGCTAGAGAATGGTTTGGGTGGGAAAGGACCTTTAAAGGCCCTCTAGTCCAATCCTCCTGTCAGAAGCAGGAACGTCTTCAACTAGATCAGATTGCTCAGAGCCCCATCCAGCCTGACCTTGAATGTTTCCAGGGATGGGGCATCCACCACCTCTCTGGGCAAGCTGTGCCAGGGTTTCACCATTTTTTTTTTTAAAAAAAAAAAAAACAACAACAAACCAACCCTCTTCCTTATATCTAGTCTAAATCTCCCCTCTTAGTTGGTTCTGCAGGAGGATTTTGGCCAAAGCCAAGTGTGAGACTCTGTTGTGCTGGGATGATCTGACCCATAGCAGTGTCAATAGGGAGAACAGGACAGGCTGTGTCTGGTTAGCCTGGCACAAACTAGCCATGGTGGCACTCCAGTCTACCTGTTAAATCCTCCCCATCTGAAAATACTGAATGGTGTGTGGCTGGTAAGGGAGCCTGGTCACCCAGCCCTGGCCTGTGGCTGCAGGTCTGATTGCCGTTTGATGTTGACTCTTGTGACTCGGGCAGATGCACTAAACAACCCTTTTTCATCTGTACAGGTGATGGTCCTCTGTACAGAGATGTTCTTATCAATTGCGGTGTAATTCCTCCCTTGCTGGCTCTGGTGTCACCTGTAACTCCAGTAAATAATGTTCATTTTCTTGACTGAACAGCTCTTAATCACTTGGATTCTGGGTGAATGGTGGTCTATCATCTACCTTAAAACAACAGCTATTTGTATAATTGAACGAGACCTTGTCTTAAACTGTTTTTAATGACTCTGAGCTATATTCAAAGCTAGGGATGCCAAGCAGACATTGCACAAATCAATGTGATGTCTTCCAATCTTAGCTTTGCTATCCAGCTTTGACCATCTCAACCTAGGAATGGGATTAAACTGGCGCAAGACTTCCATATGCGCATGGAAGGGCTTGAACCAGGTCTTCAGGCTTCCTCCTGCTGCTCTTTGGCTATTACCTCTAAACTGCTGGATTTGTGCCTCGTCTCTGCCCTTCTGCGATGGTGCCTGCCCCACTGCTTTCTTGGTCTCTGGGAGAGAAGGATCTTCACTGAGAACCTCTCAGGGGTGGTGATGGTGGTACCACTGCCTCCTGGTTTCCTGTTCCTGGGTGTGGTGGAAGCTGCATGCTTTCTGTAGGCATAACTACAGCCTTTCAGGGCCCCAAGGTTTTCTGTGAGTTTATACTGCAAGATATTTATTTCTTTAAAAAAAAAAAAAGAGATATCTAACTTTTGTGGCTGCTCTGTTCCTAGCCCAGCTCACCCTTGTCTTTTCTTAGGGAGCCCTGTGGAAAAACATAACAAAACACTAGTTCATGGGTACGCACCCCTTGGTAGCTGCGATGGTTTGAATGTAGCTCCACTAATCTCCTGGGAGCATCCTTACTGGGATGAGCTGCCTGAGTGATGCAACTTAAATCAACTCCTCACAGTGCCCTGCTCTACAACAATGAGCTGCTAATATTTATTAATGCTAATATTTTAAAAAAACCAAAACAAATTCCTGCTCTTGTCCAAAGAATGGTCTGTAATTTGTCACAAGAAGTCAGCAAATAAGCTGTTTGGCACCTTTGTTAGTCATCATAGCTTGTCACACCACCAGAGGTGAAGTTATTGGAACTTAGTATTGGGGAGGGAGGGGGTGAATCTGTCTTAGTCACTTGCTTGTTTCATCTCCCTTCTTCAAATAAGCCTCAGCCCTTATTAAGAAGGCTGCTTCTGGCTACTTGATAACATCTCTGAGCCGCAGGGACCAGAAGCGGGGTGCTACCTCTTCCTCGCTCGTTGCCGCAGTGAGGATCTTACACCTCCATTGTGTTTCAGGTTGGGTTCCTGAGGAACATCACATGGACGCTGTCAAACCTCTGTAGGAACAAGAACCCCTACCCTCCCCTGAATGCAATGAAGAAGATGCTGCCGGTCCTCATCTGCCTCATTGAACACGAGGACAAGGAAATAATTTCTGACTCCTGCTGGGCTATTTCCTATCTGACGGATGGCTCCAACGATCGCATCCAAATTGTGGTGGATACAGGGATTCTCCCAAGGCTGGTGGAACTCATGGGCAGCCCGGAGTTGATCATTTTGGTAGGAAACAATCAGTAATCCCCAGCCTCTGGTCCCTTAACGTAAGAACATCTGAGAAGAGGGAAGGCACGTTTCGTTACTAATGTGGCTAGTGTGGTCTGCTGCCTCCTCAGACTGCAGGAGTACTTGGCTGTTGGTCAAGCCCCTGCTCTGTTCCAGCTCGCTGTGGCCGGCAGACTGGATAGAGACTGTAAAGCTACTTAGAACGTAACAGGAGGGCGATAGGTCTGTAAATACAACAGTAATCACCTATGATACCTTCCTTATTTGAAGGATCAGGCACTTAGTGGGGGATCTCGCTGGGCTTTCTGGTGTGTATCCCTTGAGGTAAGGATTCTCCTCATCTCCTTTAATCTCTGTCTAGACTCCAGCTCTCCGTGCTGTTGGGAATGTAGTCACGGGGACTGATGAGCAGACCCAGGCAGCTATCGATGCTGGCGTCTTGGCTGTCCTGCCCAGCCTCCTGCGACACACAAAGCCATCCATACAGAAGGAAGCTGCATGGGTGCTCAGCAACATTGCAGCAGGGCCTGGCCAGCAGATCCAACAACTCATCACCTGTGGGCTACTGCCACCTCTGGTGGAGCTGCTCGATAAGGTAAGGGATGAGTGTGGCGCTGCACAAGCGATGCTGAGGTTCATGAGGTCCATGATGTCTCCTTTGTGAAGCACTCAGCATGCACCCGAGAGCCACTTGAGCAGTCATTTGAAGCTGTTGAGATCCTTGGAACAGCCTTAGGTGCTCAGACTTCTCAGTATGGCTTGGGCCTGCTCTTGGCAGCTTTGTCAGGTGTCCACCCATCACTCAAAGTGCTAGGGAAGGTGTGTCGGTCCAAACTGCATACAAGGGAAATGGTTATACTCCCCTCGTGCTGATCTTAGAGGGATGCTAAAGCTTGGGAGTGCCTTCACTGTGTTGTTCTTCCAGGGGGACTTCAAAGCTCAGAAGGAGGCTGTGTGGGCAGTGGCCAACTTCACAACAGGAGGCACTGCAGAGCAGGTGGTAGAACTCGTCCAGTCTGGGGTCCTCAAACCTCTACTCAACCTGCTCTTGGCCAAAGACAGCAAAACTATCCTGATCATCCTGGATACCATTTCAAATCTCTTCTTGGTAAGTTCTCCTACAATCTCTTGCATCCTTTCCCCAGAAGAGCAGCAAGGTGTGAGTCATTGTGTAGTGAAAGCAGCTTCTACAGCAGCTACGGATCTTGCAGGAGTAAGAGTTAAACTTTATGTTGTTTGACTTGTTCTTGGACATCCTTGGGTTGCCCAAAGGGCTTGACAAGACTAAGTACCCAAAGCGTTCCTCTTCACCTCCTGTCATTTGTAGTCTCCTTCTGGAAAGGAGAAGAGGTTATGTGTCAATTCCCAAGCTGGACAGAGGTGAAGGTCTCTGTAGAAACGCAGCTGCAGAGAAATCAAGTGGTCCTGGGGGCATTTCAGCTCTGCTCCCTGCCAGCAGATGTCTATGTGCCTCTCACTTGAAGGCCTGTTCCTTGTAGCACTTTTGCACCAGTGAAATGGCTTTTGCAAATGAAATGGTGGGTGGCAGGTCACGCCTGCTGCTTCTCAGTGTGTGGCTGTGACCGGGTAGGGTTTGGCCAGCTTGTCTGGCTGGCAGTCAAGCCACTGTGCAGTAAGCCCAGCAGGGACTGGTGTTCCCCATGTGGAGTAGCCCTATCCCTGGGGTCAGGTAGGGACTGTGGTCCTTTGACTTGTAGATCAGGGCCTTACAGTGAAGGCTATCTTGGACCTATTGCTGATATAAGGTTACATTTTCCTGCTTGGTTATCTGGTGCTACAGACGGCTGAGAAGCTGGGAGAGACGGAAAGGTTGTGTCTGCTGGTGGAGGAGCTCGGTGGTCTGGAGAAAATTGAAGCCTTGCAAACCCACGACAACAACATGGTCTACCGAGCAGCACTGAGTATCATAGAGAAATACTTCTCTGGTGAGGTATGTGAGCTCTTGCTGTTCCTCCTCTGAAAATGTGAAGCTATTACACACTGGAATGAAGTGCAGACTTTAAGGATGCTGAAAGAGGGTTTTGGAAGAGACCTCTACATGACTAGAGTAGTCCTTGCATCTTGTTCCAGTTGCTTTTAAAGGTCTGTAAAAGCTCCAAGTTGTCAACTGATGAGTTGCACAAGAGATATGGATGCCTTGATAGCATCTTGCTGCTGGAATTTAAACTGGCATCAGCTGGAGTTACTGCAGTTGCTGATATGAATACCAAATGTGGAGAAGTTTCCTCCTTCAGAGCTGAGCTAGCTTGTCACTATGAATGGAAGCCTCCTACTCAGCTGATAACTGTGCTCAGGTTGCATTTGGATTACTTGACCCCCCTCATGCTAATGAACTTATGGAAAAAAGAGGATAGGACACCCGCTAGTTGTTCCCAGAGTCCCATGACTGTCACAGATGCCATGCTTGGTCCTAGCCTTAGTCTCGCAGATGGAGAAACATCAGGGGAGAGGCTTAGTGGTTTGGCAGGTCTCAGTGCTGAGGCTCGGTCTAGATGTGAACTGCAGCAGCAGGAAGCAAGTGTCTTAGCCCTTTGCCCGGAACAGTGTCTGCAGGATGTCCCTGTGAAAGGGTGTGGAGGAAGCTCTCCTCCACACCAGCACCTGCCTGAGGGGCTGGATGCTGGGGGAACATCTCTCCAGAGCAGTCCTGCCTTGGTGCTCTTCCAAGCAGGCTATTTAATTTGAATGAGTTCTGCCACTCCAGCCACTCCTTTCTTCTGTCTCTGGTGTCTGAGCCTTTGGACTCGGCTCCTTTTCGTGTGAGATGCCCAGGACACGACAGCTTTAGTGTGCTGTAAAGAACTGGAGAACTTGGTGCAGCCTCCAAGGGTCCTGTTAGAGTCAAGCTGATCTTAACAGCTTGTTCCAGCAGCAGAACTTTTAAAAACAGGAATAAACCAGCAAGCTGCTGTAAAAACCTTCAGGCAAACTCTGGCGTGAAAAGCTTGCGTTTATTAAGATGCAGCACCTTAACTGATGGCTGTCAACTTCCTCCCAGGAAAATCCAGACCTGCAGCCTGGGACTGGCCAAGATGGACTGTACGATTTCTCAGTGGAGAAGCAAGACTTCGACTTTTGAAGATGAAGCATTACACAGCTCCGAGCTGGTGCGTGAAGGTGTTCTGGTAGAGCTCAGGTCTCTAGACCAAGAGGAGCAAAAACACTGAATCTTTTTACTTCTGAAACTTGTCAATAAATTGCACTTCTGTCTTTGTACTTCTTGCCTTTGACTTTTTTTTTTTCTCATAAGCTGCTGTTGCAAACAGTATAGACTTTTTTTTCCCTCCATAGTGTCTAAGGCCCTGCAGAAATGTATTGGAGCTCCTGGGCGTGTTTTTGGGGTGGAAAAAGCAGTCAGAAACTTTCTGCTAGCTGTCTTAAGCTGCTGAAGAGCAGGGTCTTGCCACCAAATCCAGCTGGGTCTCAGGGCTGGTGCTGGACCTTCTAGGCTTGACCTGGAGTGGCTGAAGCAGCTCTGAAAAGCTGCTTAAAAGGTGTCTCACCCTTCTGTGGTTGAACACCCCTCCATGTGAAAGGAGATCCTTCTTGCAGAGAAGGAAATGGGCCAGGGGATGGTGGGTCACTCTTATCCCTGTGTATGGAAGTATCAGGATCTGGCCTTTTTGCAGGAAGGCGCTGTCAGAGGTGGTTATTGCCACGGGAGCTAATTCCCCTCCTGCTGCAGCTTCCCAGATGCTATCCATGTCTGGAGTCCATTGATCTGCCCCTTTAATATTGAGGACCTGTATTTCAGGTTTCCATTGCGTGTCACTGCCCCTTCCTGAGAGGAGTCCTCCCTCTGCCCAAGCCCTCCAGCTTCAGTCTCTAGCTGCAGGCTGAGAAGAAGGTGAGGATGGAGTCGATGTGGCTCTGGTGCCCTGTGCCCATCCCTGAAGCCATATGTACTGCTCTGCTCGTGGGTGCATCACACACATCATATGTAATGTGCAGCTGGACACTGCTCTATCTTTGTGGTTCTGATGGGTTGGGGAAGGTTCTGCTAGTTCCTTCAGTCCGCAGGGCTTGAAGCTATCTCAAGGGCTTTGCTCCATGCAAGATCGGGGTGGTAGCTTCCTCCCTCCTGCTGTGGTGGGGGTTTGACTCTTCAAAATAACCCTGGGTGGGTTCAGGGCTTTGCTTCCTTGGATGCAGTGGGAGCTGATGAGACAGATAAACTTAATCTGAAGGGAAAATCTTCTCTCCAGGAAGCAGAACCTCTTCCTCCACCCTGGATCTGTTCATCAGAGGATTTATGTGTTTCTCCTCTGGACCACCTAGGAGAAAAGGGAGTTAGGTAGTTAAAGTCTGGTTACACTCCATGCCCTACAAGGAGGTATGCAGCCCTGATGGAGCGTGCCAAAGCTGGGTATCGCTTATTTAACGTTAAAATGCTGGAGCTGATGAATTGCAAAGCGCTCCTTGGTTTTTATTTCTTGGATCCAAAGCCACGTACGTAAAACTGGGATAAAGCAACGCCTGAACACGTGGCTGAAAGAAGTGCCTGTGAAAATCCTTTGTCTGTGCCCGTGGGTTAACACAAAGGGCTCCGGCTCGGCTGCATGCACCCTCTCATCGGTGCTGCTGCTGCCAAGGCTGATGCAGCATCTGGAAGCGCTCAGATTTCACCAGGTAAAACGAATCTCAGGCAGGAGCTTCCTCAGTGTAAATGGAGATGCGGACCGGAGCTGGTGTCTGTGGTCCAGCCCGGAGCATCCCATGTGGCTTTTCCCACGGTCAGGCAGGATTGTCCCTTACAGGCAGTAGAGCTGCTGTTTGCTGATGCTCTGCTGACTTAAAGCAAACTAAAAAGAGAAAGGGCAGAACTATTTGACCTTTTTTTTTTTTTTTTTTCCTTCTTTCCTCTATGTGCCGGAGATGAGCCTGCGGTAGACGGTGTTAGGCAGAGCCCTGGGACCAAAGCTGCTCGCTTCCACCGTCGCATCCTTAAGCTGCAACAAAATAGTGTCCCTGTAGCCCTGAACGTGATGGAGAGAAAACCATGCCCTTTTTCTTAAGAGCGTTGGTGTGTGTCTACTGTCCTGTGCTGCGGGGCAAGCAAACTAGAGGAGGTGTTTGGAGTGGCCGGAGAACTGGGACCGGTGCCTGCCGGAATGGTGAGGCTGCTGCACGGAGGGCGTGTGAGCGACCTAAAGGCATCTGCTTCCCTGGTTAATTGGAGCTGCTCTCCTCTGATCACCAAGGGCCCTGGTTGTCCCACTCGAGGCGCAGGCACCAGTCACCGTTGGCGATTTAGTGTTCTATCCCAGGGGGTTTGGAACCACCAGCTTCGCCCCACGGGGTGGGATGGGGTAGCCGTGGGGACAAGGGGTCCGTGGGGACCAGCGAGGATGAGATGCTGCCGTGTCGCTTCCCCAGAGCAACTCAACCTCCCTCCAGAGACGGACAAAAAAAAGTCATTTTTCTAATTAAAGCGTCCTGTGTCCCGGTCCCAGAGGAGCGCGGCGATGGCTGCTCAGTCCCCATGGCACTGGAGAGCTGGAAAAGGCGCTGCCGGTGCCCGTGGTGGCCTGTTTGCCCCAAATTAGGATCCAATTAATTTATGCAGATGGGGCAGGGTCTCTCCTAAAGCGCTTTTATGCCTAATCGTTCGTTTCCTACCGCCACGGGCGCACCCCGCAGCCTCCCCGGCACCGCACGGACTCGTTACCCGGGTCTGGCTCTGCAGGAGCGGGTGGGAAGGGGGTGTCCCTGAGGCTGCACCCCGGAGCCTGCGGGAGCCGGTCCGGGGAGCTACCTGAGCCAAAACCCCGATGGTTGGTGAGAAGGAAGAGGGAGGGGGGTTTTAAGGCAGAATTTGGATGGTGAAAAGCACCGCCAGAGCCGCCAGGTCTTCTGCTGCGCCTGATGTTGGCCGTAAATCGTTGAGGCTTTCTCCTTTCCTCCACCTCTACTTTGCTTTCTCCCTGGAATTTATGAGGAAAAGCTTTTTCCTCCTCTCGCCCCTGGGAAGGGGTGGGCAGAGCAGAGAAATAAAAGCCAGGGATTTACTGCCTGTACCGGACCACGGGTACCCTCGGCACACGCCGGAGCAAACAGCTCGGGCTCAGCCGGTGGGTGACAAACGAGGCTGGTCCCAAGGGTTTGTCCCCGCACAGGGAGCCGGGAGGACGCTCCTGCCCTTGGAGGGGTTCAGGATTTGGGGATTTTTCCATCGGGATGTGATTTTTCTTTCTGGTGGGAGTGGGAGGGCTGGTTTATGGGATGCTGTGGGGGCTTTTTTGGCAGTTCGTAAATCAATCGTTGGGGTTGGGTCATGAGGTGGATGGAGGGATGGGGCACGGCGGAGCTGGGGGGCAGCAGCACCCGAAGTTAGTGGCTGTCAGCCTGCCAGGGGGGACGACGTGGGGACACGGGGATGTGGGGACCATTCAGGGCAGGTCCCAGACGCCCAGGGCTGTGGGTGCTGCTCCCAGACCCCACATGCTTGGTGCACACATGTTCACACGTGTCCCCTTGCCACCTTCCATGCCACCCTCCATGCTACAGCCACGTCACCCCTATGCCACCTTCCATGTCACCCCCAGGCACCCCTGTGCAGCCCTATACACCCTCCATGCCACCCCCCTGCCACCTTCACGCCACCCCCAAGAGGCCCTATTCACCCTCCATGCCACCCCCCTGCCACCCCAATGTCACCCCCATGCCGCTGCCCTGCCACCTCCATGCCACCCTCCATGTCACCCCTGAGAAGTCCTATTCACCCTCCATGCCATCCCTCTGCCACCCCAATGTCACCCCCATGCCACCCTCCATGCCACCCTGCATGTCACCCCCATGCCACCCTCCATGCCACCCCCCATGCCACCCCCCTGCCACCCCAATGTCACCCCCCTGCCACCCTCAAGAATTCCTATTCATCCCCCATGCCACTCTAATGTCACCCCCATGCCACCACGAAGAGGCCCTATTCACCCTCCATGCCACCCCCCCGCCACCACCACGTCACGCCCCTGCCACCCCGATGCCACTTCCCTGACACCCTCCATGTCACCCCCATGCCACCCCCGAGAAGTCCTATTCACCCTCTGTTCCACCCCCTGCCACCCTCATGTCACCCCCATGCCACCCCAATGTCGCCACCCCAATGTCACCCCCCCGCCACCCTCCGCCCCCCCCCCCGCCAGGTGGCGCTGTCTCCCCCACCCCTCCGCGCATGCGTCCCACCCACCCTCCGACCTTCCCATCATGGCGGCGCGCTGCCGCCGCGCCGCGCCGCGTGCTGACGTCACCATCACCGCCGGCGTACGCGGCGGAGGTGGGAGGGGGAGTTGGGGGGGGGGGCGTGGGCGTGGGCGTGGCCAACGCGCTCTCCGCGGCCGGGCCGGGCGGCGGCGGCGGCGGCTGCTGAAGCTGAGGCGATCGCGGCGGAGGCCGGGGTTGAAGGCGACGCAGAACGAGCGGGCGGGCCCGCATGGGGGGGTTCCGTGAGGCAGCCGGTTGATCTCGGCGCGGCTGCTATTGCTGCCGCCGCCACAACCACAACCACCACCAACCACCTACCGCCGGCGCGATGTCGAATCCCGGTACCCGCCGGAACGGCTCCAGCATCAAGATCCGCCTCACAGGTAACGGGGCGGCGGCAACGCCGTGTCCCCCACCCTGGGCCTTGGGGCCCGGCCTCCCCTCCCCTCACGCCGCCAGGCCGGGGAGGGGGCGTCCGCCCCCTCCCCGGCCTGGCGGCGTGAGGGGAGGGGAGGCCGGGCCCAAGCCGTTGAGGTGGGGGAGGCCGTGGGGCCGAGACGGCGGCGACTGAGCTCCGATCGTTACTTAACTTTTATCCGCCGTTTTCCCGGTCCCGCTTCCACCTCCGTGGCCCTCCGGAGCGTCTGTTAATTCTTATGTATTTATATTTTTTTTCCTGCCCCCCCCCCCCTCTTTTCCTCCCCCCCCCAGCCGGCTGACAGAATCGGGGGGGGGGGGGAGGGTGGGCTTTATGAGGGAGAAGAGGGGGTGCCCCTGTCTCCCCTCTTTCCTGCCCGCAGGTCATGGCACCCTGCTCCTTCCTGTGATCTCTTTTGCACCTTTCTCTATGGAGGGATCCCTGTGAGACCCCCCCCCCCGCGCCACCCTGCTCCTTCATGGGGTCCTTTTCTGCACCTTCCCTTTGTGTGTGTGGGGGGTTCCCTGTGACACCCTCCCCCAGCAGGCCAGGGCACCCTGCTTCTTCTTGGGGTCTCTTCTGAACCTTCCCCCATATGGAGGTCCTTGTGTGTCCCCCCGCCTTCCAGCAAGCCAGAGCGCCTTGCTCCTTACTGGGGTCTCTTCTGTACCTTCTCCACGGCTGGGGGTCCCTGTGACACCCCCCAGGGCAGGCCAGGACACCATCTCCCCAGGACACCCTGTCCCTTCCTGGGGTCTGTTCTGCACTTCCCTGGGAGGATTTCCAGGACCACCTTTCCTGCAGCCTTTCATAATCTGCCTTGCTCCGCTTTACTTAATAACCCCCTCCCAATCTCCCATGTGCCGAGGAGGATAAGGCGGTTGCTAATGAGAAAACGTGCATTTAGTTGCTTTTAGCTTTTTTTTTCTTTAGTGGGTTGGGTTTTTTTTCCTCCTTCCGTGCAACTTGCTGTTGCCTGGCAAATTGTGCATTAAACTTTTGAAGTTCCTTCCCCGAGCGAGAGGTGACACCAGAAACAGTGTGTGTCAGTCGTGCCTCTGCAAGGATGCACGTATGGATAAACCAATTTATGTTGCACCCTGAAAGATGTGGATTAAGTCTTCTGGAAGCTGCTCCGGTCAATGCCGAGACTGCTTCTTTAATGGGAAGAGACAGAGTTTCTGCTTCTGGAGACTGCTTTGTGAATTATTAATAAATAAGGTCCAATCCACTCTTCCAAAGGCAACAGGTGGATGCTTGGAAGTCTCTCGGGCTGAAGGAGCCACGGTGCTACTCTGAGTCGCTGGCATTGATCTATAGAGAGCTGTTTCTGGGGGTGCATAAAACATTGTCAGATAATGAGAAAACAGCGCTAGTTAAACTTCAGTTACAGATTAACTTGCTTCTGGCATATAAAGCAATCAATCAGAAGCAGCTCTTCAAAAAAAAAAATATCCCGGTTTTCTTCTAATCCTTTTTTTTTTTTTTTTTTTGATTCTGCACTGCTTGTTCTTTAGGAAGACCAAAGTTTGTGAGGATAATGTAAATCTGAAAATCCTTTTCTCGGACGTGAGAAGGCTGAAAATATTTTTAGGGTGTACGGATAACGTTTGATCTGAAATTAGTTTTGTGGTGATGTATACGAAATGTCAACTCAGTCATTATTGTGGCTTATTTTTGTGCAAGTCAGTCAATAAAAATGTTGTGAGTTAAGTAACTTCGGCCGTGGTCGTAGCCCTTCTTCTGAGCTGGAGGATATGCTTGAATAACAGACAGAAGCTGTTGGTTTTAATTTTAAAGGCTGAATGCTGCATCAAATGCTTTTTTCCTTTTAGCATGCACTAGTCTTCCCTCTTCCCTCCTGACAGAACATTTTCTGGAAGAGACTGAAGTTTCGGTTTGTTGAGCAACTTCATGGATTTTTTTTTAATTTTTTTTTTTTTTTACTTTCCTTTTTTAACTACATTGAAGAAATCTCCTGCTTGCTCAAACACATCTTCTGTTTTTACAAGCGAGAAACCTGGGTGGTGTGTGACAAAAAGTGCTGTATTTAATCAAAAAATAAATTGCTTTGGGAGAGGTTTAGCTTTAGAGCCGTTGGGCAATGCTGTATTCCTGGCTTCGCTGGAGACTGGAGTGCTGACTTACCTGGTTCAAAGAGCTGTAGCTGTGGCTTTTGTTTTCTCATCTGTTTTGTTACTGAGAGATCTGAGCAGATTTAAATCAAGACAGAGGACCTCTTCTGTTATGATTTACTACCTGCGTTGTGTTTCCTGTGATTAGAAACCATTTACGTTTTGCACTACTGAAAGTAGCTGTGTAAATACCACTTAGTCTGAAGGTGCCTGTGAGCGTTACTTTGTAAATGGGAAGCGAACAGTGGTAGAGTAATTCATGCTTTAATTTTAAAGACATGATTATTTTTTTCCTCTTATATTGGAAAAGCGTTTGTATTAGCAGCGTGTTGGGATTATTTGTGTGGATATATCTAAAAGCTCTGGATCCTCTGATGATTATCGGAAACGGTCTTCCAGCTTATACACAATGGTGTCAGCCCTATCCCGATACACATCATAATGAAGTAAAATGGCAAATAATGCATCCAGTTTAGAAATATTTAAAAAAAAAACCCAACAACATCAGTAAGTAAGTTGGCTGGCAGGTTAAAATGACTATGTGCTATGGACCTCAAACGTGCTAATCTCTCATCGTATCTCAGTTTCTCCAAAAGCCTGTTCCTCTCTTATTTCCATTGGAGCTTCCACCACTGCTGGTGATGTAGGAGCCAGAGATATTTGTGGCCTTGTCTCTTGGAGCGGTTCTAGGCAAAGTAAGGTAAACCATACTGTTAAGTCCATGGTCTGTTTGTGTCCATACTGTCATCAGGGTAGTGCAACGGTGGCGGAATTACCAAAGCAGGGATGGAAATTGATGCTGTGAGTGTGTGTGCTCAAAAAGTCGGGTCAGGATCTGCTGGGCCAGGGAGGAACACGACCCACGGGCCAGGGAGGAACACGACCCACAGGCCAGGGGACCTCCGCGGAGCACGTGTCCCTTTTTTACTGATGCGCTTCTCTGAAACCTTTGTTTGCTGCCGCAGTCGTGGTGGCTCCCTGGGGAAGTTCCAAAGGGTTCATCATCTCCAAGGTTTACACGCGTCTTGCTCATGCTGTTATATCACCCAGAAGTACTCGTGAAAACTGCAGTCTCATTGTGCTGGGTATCGGAGACGTTCCTGTTCCAGGTAGCTTGCAGGGGAAGGTTGCAGATGGAATTGGAAAGACTGTGAACAAGTGCACTAAACACATTAACTTTTCTACCAAAAAAAAAAGCTGCAAGTTGTGTTCTGGCTTCATCGGTGCTGGCTTTTTCAGCAGGGTCTCAGCTGAGGTGTTAAAAGCTGGCTGGGTTCTGGTACTGTTGTGGAACTGAAGAAAAATTGGGAAGGAAAAGGCATTAGTTTGAACTTCATGGAGAGGTTTGGAGAGTTTGGGAGTATAAAAACGTGTTCCTCCTTCCTTCCTCCTTGGAAGGTGCTGGGCAGCTGGCTGTCGGCGTTGGTGCAGTGTTGGAGGGAGGGTATAGATGAGAGCCCTCCTGGATGCGAGGGGAGAAAAGTGCAGTGTTGGAAGCATCGAGGAGGAGTGAGGAAGATGATGGGGAAGCGGGTGCATTCTGTGATGGAAGGGGAGGAGTCGGAGGGGGTTTGTAGGCCACAGGTTTGATTCCTGTAGGAAAGGTGATGGTGCTCAGCAGGGGCAAAGAAAGGGAAAGAGGAACGAGGTGATGCAGAGGAGTATCCTGAATGCCACTTTCAGTTCACTGCAGTCAGCACAGATTAGGGAAGTCCCATCTGCAAAACCTGGCCGCTTAGTAGCTGGTAAAGGGGTGGTTTTGGGTCTTTTTGCAGATGTGAATTTATAATTTAAGGAGTACATAAAAGAATACAATGACTTCAAGTAGAAAACGAAATATACGTTGCCTTAAGAGCAGTGTTCACATAGGACTATTACAAAGGCACAGGTTAAAATGTGTCACAAATGTCAGTATGTTTTGCTTCCCTTTCCTGACTAATGTCGTATCGATCGATGCAGCAAAGTTAACTGACTGATCAATGGCAACACTAATATTGGTGACCTGGACAGTTTTATGTCCCGTGTTCAGAAACAATGAATATCTGTGTAGGGATCTCTATATCGGACATCGTAAATACTCCATAGGCTGGCTGTAGTTTTATGGTCCTCCATTAGAAAATCTATGGGTTACAGGCTACCAGTATTCAGTATGGAGCCGGTTTCCTGCAACGGGGAGCGCGGCGGGGAAGCAGCAGTTTAGTACCTCCAGTTTATTTTGCGTGGCAGTCTGGGAGGATGTCGAAATCCGTGTCTCGTTCTTTTCTTCTGGTAAGGATTTTCTCGACTCCGCGTCTTGTGGGAACGTGTTGCCTGGTTGTGGTCGGAGCTGCTGGGCTGGAACGCGACGCCGAGCTTGGCCACAGATTTCCTGTGCGATGCCGAGCGAGGCGCTTAGCCTCCCTCTGCCTCTTCCCTATTTGTGTTGTGAAGAAGTAGCAGCGCTTTCGTGAAGGTAAATTTGTGCCTCTTAAGAGGCCCTTGGAGATGGGGATGGCAAAGAGGTTTGGGGCATATAACTAGAGGGGGGGGGGGGAAACCCAGAATAATCTTGCTTTCCTGGGGGGAAGTGCAGGGAGCAGCGGTTGCAGCCAGCCAGCTGGCATCTTTGGGCTGCCGGAGTGGGAATCCAAAGAGCAGCCTTTTCCTCTGGGCAGGCCATGGGTAGCGAGTCTCCCTTTTTTCTTTCTCCCAGTAAGTCAAAGCTGTGCCAGCACCATTGTCCTGGTAGAAGTAAATTACATCTCCAAAAGGAGTTTGTTTGACTGTCCCCCTCAGGAAAGGAAAGTAGAAACAATAACTACATTATTCCTAACTCGAAACTTTCTTTTTTGGGATTGAATGTCTTCATATAAAGAAATGCAGTTTGGGCTGTGGTTGTGCAGTTACTTAATTATTTCTTCCTTTCAATTCCATACTGCCCGCCAGTCCAAGACCAGTTTTCTCATCCCTTTCCGTAAATGGCTTTATCACATTCCTAAAATTTCGTAGGGTCGTACTTTCTCTTTGCGTTGCAAAATTAAGCATCAGTCCAGGGGTAACATAAGCAGTGCTTCCAGTTTCTCGGCGTGGAAGTCCATTTTACGCCAGGACATTACGTGTGATGGGTGGCTGCCCTCTTACCAACTCAGAAACTGCTAAAACTGCCACCGTAAATCAGAATAAATGAGCCCCCTCGGATGTTTCTGTGGCCGGAGCTGTGCTCGGTGGGGGGGGGACCGAATGAAGAAGTAACTGGGTGGAAATACCGCCCGTGTGTGTGTGTGTGTGTGTTTGGAAAGTTTACCTGGATCGCTGCCCAGCGTTAAGCAAGTCCAGTTGAGACGCTTAACGTTGGATTAATCTGGTTAGATTACTGGCTGCTATTTATGGTTCTAGAGTTAACTACTCGCTGGGCTGCCTCGTTGCTCGGGGCGGCGTTGGTTGAGGTGGCCTGATAGGGCAGAGCAGTTCGCAGAAGACGCGGTTACATCTGTTGGTGTAATATCCTTGTGAAGTTCAGGTACGTACACAGCAGAGCAGCTCATTTAAGACTTGAGTGAAGAGAATATTAAAAAAAAAAAAAAAAAAAAGGCTAGAAGAGACAGTTCCGTGTGCAATGTTTTTCCCTAAATTAGGAATTGAATCTTTTTTGTTATGTTTTTCCATTATGATTCCTCTGGAAATGGTTAAAATATTACTGTGAAAAGGACCAAATTCTGGAATAACACTGAAAGCTTTTACCTGTATTAGTGCTTTCACATTTTTCATGAAAACTGAAGCTGATTTATTCTCCCAGAGCGAAACAAACATGCATTACCCTGTTACTGAAAGCTGTTTGGTTTTTCCTACACCGGCAGTTGTGAGGGGAGAAAGGAGTCGGTGAGATCTTGAGCCTCGAGATACTTGTTGACAGCCACCACGTTGTTTCTCCTGTTGGGGATCCATTTAGGTTTTAGGGCACGTGTCTGTGCTAGGGTCCTCAAAGCTCTTGCCAACACCAAGATGCCTCCTCTGTTGATGGTGAGGACACCACTACAGCTGATGATCCACTTCCAGTGTTTTTTACCTTGATATCACCTCACCTTCTTTAGCACATAGACTGGAAAGCCTGAAGTTAAGGATGCAGGTAGTCGACGTGGACCACTGGTGTTATGGCTGGCAGTGAGGAAGCTGTGCTGCTCTCGGACCACGGTGTTTCAGGTGCTTGCAAATGAGTTCCTGCAGATATCGCTGCAATAACGTTAAGATGTTATCTCCTTGCTGGTCTGCTGGCCCCCATTGCCAAAAAATTTGTCACTCACCGTGAGAAAACTGGTGGAAGAAAACCTGTGCTCGTGCTTCAGCTGCTCCAGTGCAAATTCAGCTTCTCCCTGTAAGTCTAGCCCAAGAATTCAGGCTAAGATGCTGGGCTTTGAAAAGCTGAGGGATGTGCACGTGTTGCCTTCTGTTAGGAGGAGTTGACTTTGGGAGGAAAAACAGAAAAGAGAGAGTAGAGATTTCTTAAACCAAGCACAAAGCTTTGCTAGAGCATGTTTATTAGTATATATCAATTGATAAAAGATTTATTGAAGTATTAATGTAATACAAGAAGAAACCTGCACACGTTTGCTAAAGAGGAGTCAGTAGGTCCATAACAGGTTAAAATGCTACTTGCTTATAAACTTTGTTTCACATCTCTTTGGAGGGAAATTCAGTAATTTCTGAGAGGGGATCCCTGGGGATATTTTTCCTCTATTTTTTCCATTTCTCTCTTTCTTTGGAAAGCCGTAAAAACATAATGGGAGGACAGAGCAAAAATGTTGAAAGTTTTTCTTTCAAATATTCTCTTATGAACCGGGAACTACGTTGGGAATACGTGGGGGTATGGGAGCTGGATGATAAATTTGACGATACTCTAGTTGAATTGGCAGAATAAGCACGCATGCTGTTTTAGAAAGAATCTCTCCACAGGGCTGTAATAGCTTGATGCCTTCCTCTTCAGTAAGTCATTTCTGTCAAGTTAAAGGCCAAAATTCAAACTGGCTTGTTGTCAAGGACACTAAGCACAGCAGGCAAAAATCCCCAAGGCTACCCAATTCACGGCATAGATAGATAAAGCTGGCAGAGCTTGGTTTACTCTTCCTCCCCTCCCCCTTGAAAAATCCTCTTCCCTGGGTTTGGGTTTTTTTTGTTGGTTTTTTTTTTTTTGAGGATATGGACACTATTCTGCATACTAACACAATTGAGCAGAAAGTATTTCAATGGAAGGTTTGTTCATCTGCTTGTGGGTAAAACAATCCATTATTGTTTGGGGGTAACGCTAAAATAATGCACAATCCTCCCACCCCCCCCAGTGACGTCGTGGTGCTGGAGGATGCTCTGCACTTCCAGCTGTGCTCACCTCCTTCCAGCTGTGCTCACCTCCGCCACAGCTGGAGGGAATTGTCACTGGCAGAGGGACCTGCTCCAGAATCCCCTCCCGGTGAGCACCAGCCCTTTACCTTGGCTGTTGTGCGATGAAGCAGTTCAAATGGCTTAAGCTCATAATCCTAAATTGTGCTGTTATGACCATAGGAAATGATGGAAAATTCTGCGGAATTAGGTGTTTGTAATAGCTTTCTGTTTTACACTTTGGTTCCCGATTCTCTCGTAAGAATATACAGCAGCCCATTTAGGAATAAAGGGCAATGTTAAACCACACTATTAACTTCAAGTGTTATTGACCACTAGAATACTCCAGGAATATTATGTGTCCCTGAATGTCCTCACTAATGTGCAGTTTTAGCCATGGTTGGTTTTTTTTTTTTTTTTGAATGGTAGATGTTTCTTTGCCAATTGATTATGAAGAAGCCCTGCTGAAGAAAATAGAATTTGATTCTCTTTCTTTCACAGATAACACGTTACCTTTCTCTTGCAGCAGATTTTGCTTTTACTGGTGACCAGCAGTAGGTAAAGAAATATTTTTCGATAGGATGCAGTCTTTTTTTCCTCAAGTTGATGAGGTCTTTCTCAATAAATTTTATTATTTGGCGTAAAATGGCATTTTTTGTATGAGTGAATTAGGAGGAATAGCGTTTTCTTTGACCTTTCAATATGTTTGCATTTTTGTCTTCCGTAAAAATCTGCCTATTTCTCTAATGATTAGACCAAAATAAAATGCATATGTGTTTATCAACTTAAAGTTTCCATCTCTTGCTTACTTCACAAAAAGGCAAATTAAATTTGCATTTGTTAAAATCTATCCTTCTAATTAATCTCCATAATTTCCAGGACGCTATATTAAAAGCTCTCCTTTGTGTTTTTCTCCTTAAAATAAAGGTTAAAAGCCCACTGAAGATAGTTGCCTTTTTGTTTATTTTGAATTCAAGGCAAGCGCTCACATCAGTCTGAACTCTCTTTTTCGTGGTCTTGACTTTTCTTCCTCACACCCCAAATGTGGTGTGTTTTGTATCCCCAAAGTAAACTGGACGTTACAGTTGAGAAATCAATTCCTGTGGTCAGTATTTTTACATCTTTTGGTACACGGGGTGTATGACCCAAAAAGTTTCTTGAAAAGGAAACATCTTTTGAAATGCATGTGCTCCATTTTCCTGAAGAGCAAAAGCAAAAAAAAAAAAAAAGTCCAGACTACATATGAAAATTAATTAATTGAGTGCATGGATTGTGCTTTTGCTTTAATATGTATTTCTTTTTGACTACACAAGAGCAGAATTTAGAAAAGCAAGGAATTTCAATTTGATTCAGACTGGCAGTGATTGATGTACTTCCAGGAGAAGCCTTGTTCCTTATCCTTTGCAGCTGGTGTGGTTTGATGTTTTTACCTGGGCAGACATCTTTATAAGCACGTGGGAACTTCGGTTTAAATTCAGAATTAAAATGCAGAGGTGTCCTATTCTACAAGTGTAAGTCTAATTAGTGGATACCTCGTTGTTGAAAAAGGCTTCTTTAGCATTAATGGAAAGAGAATCCGTTAGATTTGGTAAACTTTGGGTTCAGAATTGAGTAGGTGAATGTAAGCTAAAGGTCTGATGTCAGCCGTTGAAAGAAAAATTGGGTGAATTTTCTGGGGTCTTGAAATTATAGTTACTTCAGCGTTACACAGTAGTAGAAATTCCAAGCAGTATCTCTTAGCTCTTTCTTAAAAATGTCTGTAGACAGGTAACCATCAAGCTAAGTACTATGATGGACATGTTGATATTTCATTTGTCTGTAAATATCCTATTAAACAACAGGTCAGAGAGAACAGAAATGGTTTGGTGCAAAAGAAAAAAAAATAAATAAAAATGTCTGAAGTGTTGGTGCTTTTGGATTTTGCAGAGAACTTCTGTGTGTCTATTTTTTCATCTCCCAGCTATTTCTTACATGGAGCAGGTTTTATGCTGTGATCTGCTGATGCATTTAATCCACTCCTGAAATTGTTTTTAACTGGAGTGAAAATACTTCTGTTGGGGTCCCCCTTCCACAGCTGAGTGCCGAAGTAAGGTGAGATAAGGTTACAAGGTGTACGTGAAGTTCAGGAGCTCGTAGGTGCCAATGAGTGATCCACCAGCCCATGAATATATTGGAGTCAGAAAAGTGGTCCAAATTATGAATTTACTCTTTGAGGTTGGTGGTTGTGTGATGTAGCCAAGTGAAACTCTGCCCTTGCACCTTTTCCAAGAGATCCTATAATTCATTAAATGATCCACCATTAAATTTGCTACTGTAAAAGTGCAGGCTATAGCAATAAACCTCTGACTCTTTATAAGACTGACTTCTGCGTGTTGTGCAATAATTACCTAAAATATAGTATGCTGCATGTACAGCTAATACAGCAGAACAGGAGCACCTACATCTTTTATTCCTTCTTCCCAAGATTTTTAGGGAATTGACTGTTAATAGACTTTTTTTCACGACTTATTAATTAGATGTGTCTGTACCAGCACAGGTCTGAGAGTCAGTCGGCCAGACTGACACCAACACGCAGCCTCTCCGTCTACTTAGGGTAATGTAATCACTTCCAACAATTGCGCTGTCACCAGCTCTTATTAGTAGTGCTTTTACCTGGTCTAGTAGGAGATTTAGGCAAACAAAAGAACCATGTAAACAGGCGCTTTTCTGCGTTGTGTTCTTCAGTTTGAAATGAAATACCTTCTCGGTGTGAGAAGGGTCTGTCTGGTAACAGGATAAATAGCACTTCAGTTTAATCCAACAGCCTGGCTTGGGTTTGCAGTCGCAAGTGATTGTTTTGTTCAATCACAGAAGTAATTTGCCTTGTCTACAAATAATGTTTTGATAAACTTCAATAGAAATTAGCAAGTCAGCCATCAAATGGGATTTATAAAAAGTTGCTTGGGAAAATGTGTTGTAAGTAGTCTGCAATTCAAGGCATTTCCTTCGCAGGATGCTTATCAAGTCTGCATGTGCTACTTCCAAAATGAACTAGAGCGTAGATGAGAACTATTTTTGATAGAAGGAAGAAAAAAAAAAAAAAAAAAAAAGGAAAATAAAGCCCAGTTGGAAAGTAGTACCAGTTTTTCTTTTTTTTTTATCATTGCCTTAGGATGTAAATCCTACAAGTGTGCCGAGAGAAAACAGGCTTTGAAACACCAGAAGGAATCAGATTAATCTGTGATGTTTGAGACGGTGCTGGTAGTGTAAACGTGATTGAAATAGTCATTGGAGGAGCGGTGAGAGAATCATAGAATGGTTTGGGTTGGAAGGGGCTTTAAAGATCATTGAGTTCCAACCCCCTGCCCTGGGCAGGGACACCTCCCACCAGACCACGTTGCTCCAAGCCCCATCCAGCCTGGCCTTGAACGCTTCCAGGGATGGGGCATCCACAGCTTCTCTGGGCAACCTGTTCCAGTGCCTCACCACCCTCCCAGCAAAGAATTTCTTTCTAGTATCTAATCTAAATCTCCTCTCTTTCAATTTAAAACTATTACCCCTCATCCTATCACTACATTCCTTGATCAAATGTCCCCTCAATGTACCAGAAGCCTCTGGATAAAATGACTTCTCTTTGATAGTCCATATATACTGAGTAAAGACTAACTGTACCTCCTATTTCTGTGATGTTTCTTCACCAGGGTGGTTGTATCAGTTTTAAGGATGGTCCTGCTTCCAGATGCCGATGTAGAGCATTTTTTGCTGGGTTTTTTTTAATGAAAACGGCAACCAAAGCCTTGTGCAGGAGGTCCTGGTCATGGCTGCCAGCCTCTTGTGGGGTGGTGGAATTAAGGTCTTGAAAGACCAAGGGGAAAAGGATCCACCAAATATTTTTGCGGGGATCTTCTAGATTAGAAAGCTGATATTAATCCATTTTCTAGGCTTTTGAGGTTTCACAAATCGGCAGTGAAACCTGGCACGTGGAAGCTGTCTACAGATTTTGGGAGACGGCACTGCCTTAGTTTCACCATCAAGTTGGTGGGTAAACTTCAGGGACGAGCTTAATCTTCTACAATCTCTTCAGAGACTGAAAAATGACCAGGCTGAAAATGGGATCGTACCTGTCATTCTCCTCTCACTGATTTTTGGCCTTTCATCTGATTTCAGTCAAATTTGATAAGGGCAGAGATGTTCTGTGTACTGGGTCTCCAAGACTCGTAGGGATGAGTAGCTTGGTGGAACGAATTCCCTCTCCCGTGGTACACCAGAAGCGGTGAGGAGGGGTCCCTGGTCCCAGTCCAGCCGTGTGAACAGGAGATGTGGAAGGAGCAACCTGGGAGAGTGGGAGAGGAGCTCTGAGGTAGGAAGGAGAGAGAAATCCATGTATTAAGTCCACCACACCTCTGCAGGTAAATCATGAATTAAACTCCTAAGTGAACAACTGGACTGAGTGTTTGGTTTTTTCTTCCCCCGAGAAGTTAACAACATTCTTCAAGGGAAACATCCAGATGACTTTATTAAGCACCTGTAATAACACTCTCTATACGTTTGTTTTGACTTAGGGGGTTTTGTTTTGCTTTTTAACCCAGATGAAATTGTGCGTTAATTCTTTACACAAAGATTCATCTGCCTCCTTGTGAGCCTGTCGCTCACAGCATCAGCCGATGCATCAACCTCCTACTGGCATTTTTTAATTAAAAGAGCAGCACTATCACTTCAAATTAGTGCCACACAGCTTATTTTAGTAAGGAGTGAAATAGTGTTTAAAGGTTGTTCTCTTATGAAAATTCTTTATTACATTATGCTGTCTTTTGATTCTATCTAGTAGTTTGTCATTCAGTGCTTGGACAATATCAGATTCCAAGGTGTGCGAGTTCTCTCAGTGATAGGAATGCAAATAAAAGGCTTGCATTTAATATCTCAACTATTTGATAAATAGGAATCACCTTCTCAAAAACAAACAAACATCACATTATGCTGTGGTTCCCACAAAGCAGCATTAGCCTGTTTTCGAGCGCGTTCTCTGTGTCGAGAAGGTAGTGGAGAAACAGATATTTCTGGGAGCTTCTGTGTCATGAACTGCGAAGAGATGTTTTTTGTAATCCCGTTCAGTGAAGTTGTTAGGCCTCTGTTATACTAAATTGCTGCGAGAGGAAGTAATCCATGGAGTGAGAGCTAGCCCTAGTGAGAATTTTCCTCATACGGCGTTACATTTTATCTGGAATATTAGCACTCTTAACCATCCGTGCAAAATGTAATGTATTGAATCTATTTAATAAATTTAAAATGGAAGGCAAGCGTCTTAGGCTTTGATTGAACCAGCTGTCCTCGTGTATTTTTTTTTTTTAAGATATTAAGTTTTGGACTTTGGATGTGTTCATACGTGGTTTGATAAAGAACTTTTTGTTAAGGAGAACTTTCTTGGTATTTTTTGTTGCGGGACCCTGCAGCGAGTGGTGTCACTTGCATAAAATCCAATGTCTAAATATGAAAGATATACATTAAGGTCGTATAGGAAGAGGCATGATATCTTTTCATTCAAGCTCGGGTTTATTTATATAATACCTTTGATGGAGGTATCTCAAAGCAGTAGTGGCATTATAATTTATTGATGTAATGGACGCTGGCATTTTGTACAAGGCAAAGAGCAAACAGTTGCTGTTGCAGGCAAAGTGATGAATGTATAATGTTGAGAAAATCGTAACCAAACATCCTGGTCAGAATAATGCACTAAAATGTTTTCATCAAGATCCGAGCCGTTGTGACTGTGGATTCACTTGGGATTAGAAAGGGGGTTTCCTTTATTGAGTAGCTTGCAAATTGTTCTTAAAAAAATTGCCGCGGGGTGGGGGGGAGATCCACATATGTTGCTGTTGAGCCACTGACTTTGCTAAGCCAAACTGACTTTGAAATGAAAGCACTTATTTTTTTAATTTAAAAATAATCTACGTGCAGGCTGTATGTTATCTGGGTTTGGTCGAAACTATTTTTATTTTGCTCTCCGAATCCAGCCTGTAACTAAAACATTCCTGGCGTCTTTTGGCTGGAGATGTAGTCAAGGACTTTTTTTCATCCTGCTTTCAAGAAGGTGGTTCCAGCCTTTCTTGAAGCTGCTCCAAAGGAAATTTCCTTCCCTAGCGGGTCCAGTGACAGTAAGGGAAGTCACCGCTTACGGTCTAAAGCCGGAGTGACGTCCTCTCGCTGTTGTCGTGTCCCACCACGCTTAATCTGGAAACAAGTGGAAATACGTAACGTAGCGAGGTGTTACAAGATAAGGGTTGGAATCACGCTGTATCCGTGATGTTAGTTCTGCTTGAGCTCACGCGACTCAGGAGTTGGTTGTTAGCAGTATAATACGGATAAATGTTTTATGGGCGTGAAGGAGAGGGCCTGTGTCAATGTCCATCGGCCATAGACGCCCCCCTCCCCACCTCCCGACTAAATCGAAGGGTGTTTTTCGTCACGCATTGGTTTTTCTTGCTCAACCATAGATTGGCTCTGACCAGTCTGTTTGTTTTGTTGTTCATCCCTGGTGACTGTCAGTAGCGCTGGGCTGAATAAACAGAGACTATTGATCAAATTTGAAGTCATTAACTTGGCAGTTTAAATAGATGCTGTCCTATATAATTAGAACAAGGGAGTAACACATAGGCTGATACGGCTTTATTCTGAATAAAAGCCTTCTTTTCATGAAATCTTGTTTGGTGCTATTCAGCTCCCAGTTTTGTGCCTCCCGTAGGTCACGCGAGAATTAGACATTTTGTTTAAAATACCTAAAGAGACGAGGGTGGCTTTGCTTGTGTAAGAGAGTGATGACCCTGGTATAAAGTGGATCTGCTGAACTTTGATACTAATTGGAGACCGTGTTTGGGAGAAGGGGGTGCTAACGGGAGGTTGTTTATTAACCACCTGCAGGTAGAGGATGTTTTGGGGAGGAATGCTGCTCGGTGCTACCTTCCGTCTCCAAGCGAGCAGCGTTAATTCCGGCGCAGTTTTTGATTGTCCATCTCGCTGCTGCTCAGCTGAGAGGAACACCCGCCTGTTAGATCTGGGTGTTTATACTCAAACACGACGGGTGATTAATTATTTCTGAAAGAAGACGTTCCCTTTTAACAGCGGCTGTCGCGCGATGTGCTTGTCGTCAGCATTCTAAATCGCATTTTAGACGGAGCACGGCCGCGGAGAGACAGGGGAGTATTTTGCAGAACGCGTGCCGGCCTCATGGCAGACCCCTTCCAGACGACCGGCGGGGTGGTGTGAACGCCGCGGCCGTGGAACAGCGATAATCTCATTAATAGATGTGGATGGTGCGCCCGCAGACAGCCCCGGCGCTCCTGAGTCACACTGCGAGTCCCTGGAGAGCCTGGGAACCCAGCAGCAGGATGCTCCCGTACTGACCCACATTTCCTGGGGCAGAGCCGCGGCCACGTGCAGCTCGTTGCTTGGAAATCAGATGAGAACTGATGTAACTTGGTTCATCCAGCATTTGCCATGACCCCAGCCAAAGCCCTTGTGGGGATTTACCACTTGGGTGACTAACAGGCGATTAGGTGGCTTGTAGGGAGCGTGTGTATGTGCTTCTCGCAGACGGGACTTACTGTGTCACAACGGCAGCAACAAAAAAAGTCTCTTATGCATCATTCTCTCATTGCAGTTTTTAAATAGCGCTGGTTATTAAATCAGATTTTTTTTCTCTACGTAAAAGCTTTCATACTAATTCCTAGGCACATTTGTTACGTAGGGATGTTTATCCTAGAACAGCTGGACAAATGACCTATAGAAGGAAACAGTGATTCTGTACTGGGGTTAATAGAAAAAAAAAAAAGTAGGTAAATGAATGATAAAAATTTGGCTTCCAAAAGTTATTAATATCTCTGTAATTGCAGTCTTTTTTTGGAACAAGCCTTCTTCCTGCCCTGTTCTCCATCCTCCCTCTGCCACAACTTCCTTATTCCCGCACACACATTGCACCCCCCCCATCCTTCCCCATTCACCGGTGCCACCGCTGTCACCTCCCGCTCCCCACGCGCCCCTGCGAGGTCGGAGGGGCTGGCACGGGGCCCGGGCTAATAGCCCGAGAGGAGCTGATGGATGGGCAGGGATCCAGCATCGGCGCGGGTGCCCTTCGCAGCTACACCCCAGCGTTTGGGGCCTCCTGTGCTTTTTCACTTGTAAACAAGGAGGGTTTAAGCTGAGCACTCTGAATAAATGAAAAAAAAAACAAACCACAAAACCTGCCTAAAGAAAATGGAGAGCGATTTGTAACGTCTTGGGCGGATGTTGAAAGGGATTATAACAGGCTGAATAATTAAGAAACAAACTACTGAAGATTTTAGAGTCGATGCACTTTATTCAAAATCAGAAGTGATGCCAAGAATTTAATTTGGGCGAACACAGTTTTTCTTTCCTCTTCCTGAATTTAAACTTTGCGCCTTTATTTTAGCTTTTGTATTGGAAATGCCTAAAGGAATTTTCCCCTTTTTGTAGCCGAGCGCTTGATCAGTCTGAATTATTTTTTAAACTTTACCTGGTCACTCAAGGTGTCATTTTTCCAGTTTTTTGCGTGTGCCTCTTGAGTTGTCTGGAACCTGGTGGATATAATTTGAATGTGGAATGGTAATGAAGACGGACATGGACGTGTGGCTGTGTTTTGCCCCATGTCTCAGCACACGGAGTTGCTCCAACAGGCTCAGGGGTGGTGGCTCCATGGGCCGACCGTGGGGCGGCTGAGCCCGTCCCAACACCCAAGCGCTGCTCAGCCCGGCTGAATGGATTTAGGAAAAAATACCGGATCGTGCTTTATGTGAAACCCTGCTCTTTTCTCAACAGACGGTGTCAGCTGTGTGTGACGAATAAAACTACTCACCTCCTTTTTAGTACAGATTTGCTACAGCAAGGTATCCAGGTGGTATTTGGAACAGCTCTGGCCCTTTTTTTTTTTGGCGGTAATAGCTTTACTTGACTGAGTATTTTTAAATCAAATGCAGTCTTCCCATTTCAGTAATCTATACTGTCTGTTCTGTATTGACAGCGGCTGAAACCCAGCAAAAGAACGGAGGTTAAAACCGTTCACTAAACATTCCGTGTACGAGAGCTGGTAACAAGGTAATCATCAAGAAGAGAAGTCAGTAGAACGTTTTAATTCCATCTAGCTTGGGCAAATCCCACACTTTTTCCCCACAAGACACTAAAAGCACCTCAGTACTAAGATCCAAGTCAGGATCAAAACATCATTTATTACAGGCTATTAGGCTATGCCACTTCTTTCCAGCACCACGATGATCCGTACGTTCGTTATCCTCGGGTTGATAACGACAGCCCGGGGAGCTATGGGGAGGAAGAAGTACTTCTGAATGAATTCCAGCTGGTTCCATTTTTGCCCGTCCATTCGCTAAGTAGCCTGGAACAAAATGAACTCATTGCTCTAGGCTTTTGTACGCCGTTAACTCTTCACCGAATATTGACTTTCACCGCCCTGGTTTTTAAATCTGAGCTCGCTCTTGGTCTGTTCAGCAAGTACTGCCCCATCTCATCTGTTTGTTATCATGCTTTACCACAAAACCAGCAACAGATTTGCAAATAAGGACGGCAAAAGCTGTAAGAGCATGAAAAATTTTCTTTGGGAGCGAGGCCCACGGCTTTGAAAAGCTTTATATGACAAAACTTTGAGGCTTTTTCTGTTTCTATCCAAACATGCCAAAAAGCACTGGGCATACCTCACTTAAAATAAGAGCAGGGGAAACAACTAGATGTGCTAGAAATTAGGGAAAGTTTGTAAGTCATTAGTTAACCTGAGATATGTGCTTTTAAAGCAGTGATACGGGTACTGATGCCTTGCTTGAAAGAAAAAATGCTTTTTAGTTACTTGCAAAAAAAAATCTGGGGTGTTGACTGTACCTTTTGAAACGTCATCCAGTACCTGGAATCCAATTACTGGAATTTGTTCCAGTAATAGTTACTGAAGATGTTAGTGGCAAAGTCGGTGCTTGGTGAGTGTTATCCTTTGCAGTAGATTTCTAGCAACTGCTTGTCATAAGATTGTCCAGTTATTAAAGAAATGCAAAATGTGTCTGAGTTACACTAAACCAGTTTATGCCCAGTGCACTGTTTTTTCCTGAGGTTTGTTCTTTTTATGTATCTAATACGCTGTAGGCTAAATTTCTTTTTTCCTGTGGAACTTCTGTGTTTGAGATTCTTCACTTGAATGTTTCAGAACAAATGAAAAAATGTGGATTCTTGAATATTGTGACCATGGTGGTCATCGGCGTTTTATACATTTAACTGCAACTTCTAAAAATTACTCTGGCAAAAATTGTTCTTTCTTATTTTCAATGTTTTCTAATGTTTTGGGGTTTTTGTTTTTTTCTTCTTCTTCTGGCAAATCATTTCAACATCAGCAGCATCCTGTCACCTAAGCAATCCCCTTGCCAGCTGCTTGTTCTTGGTTCTCGACGCTGAGTTGAGGAGTCCTACTTTGACCGAAGCCAAACCTGTGTATTTAGTTTTAAGGCAATGTTCCATGTGAATTGTTTAACTAAAACTCTTCTGCTGATACATTTAAGCCCTCATGGGATGAACTAATAGTTTACATAGTTTACAACTTACACATAACTTAACGCCATTCATTTTTTAAATAACAATGTTCTTGCTTTTAAGCAAATCTACTCAGCGCTTGATGAAAACCAGACATTAATTTTGTACTGTTCATTAAAATACCCCCACTGGAAAATTTTGTTCCTATAAAGTTGATTTTTGTACCTTATTTAATCACAGTAAGATATCAAAGAAGCTAAATACTGTCTGGAAAAACAAATCTCAGTTCTTAAATTGAGATTGAGAATGCGTTAAATGGCATTTATTTTTCCTCCTTCACAATAGTGTTTAACATTCAAATTGTTTTGTTGAAACATTGACATTACCTGTATGTGAAGGGCTGTAAATACCAGCCCCTCTTTGGAGATAAAAACCATATGTTTTAGGTTTTAAACTGAAAAATATGCTTAATGTTATTAGCTTGGAAGTTTCAGAGAAATTCAGTATTTCTATTGAAATGTTGCTTGGCTGTATCTAGTCAAACTTTGGCAAGATTTTCAATACTGAGGTCTCTGCTTTCACAGGTTTTTCGTGTTTTGCAGTGGAAGGACAGTCTTTTTTTCTGCTTTTTGCAAAACAGGCAGATGATTTGAGGCAAGACAATATATATATGAAGAGAGCAGGAGATAATACTGGGTTGGAAGGTACAAAAGTCGTGGGTTCTGCTCCTGTCATTTCAAAAACGTTTTGCTCCATGGACAGGAGCCCAAGGCTGGGTCTGGTTTAATTGGTGTGATTGCTTGGGCTTTCCACTAATTCTAGGTGTATTGGTAACATCCGCAAATGCATCGCTTCTGGTTTGGGTCCCTTTTTCTGTACTTTTTCCTCTTTTATAAAGCAGCAGAGAGCAGTTGTGCAGGTTTTCCTCCCGGACTTAGGAAATTAATGTCTTGTAAAAGCTTTAAGTCCATTAATTGGACGGTGTTTTGTCGGGGGGTGTTAATACAGAAATGTACTGGTAACTTGAGCCTCGCAAACTGGTTATAAAGCATATAGTTGTAGCAGGGGCATGGGTAGCCCCATAGAGAATATCTGAGAAGAAGGGGAATCTAAATTTTGGTGTTTTATAGTGAACATAATATTTATTGGAAAAGCCTTTTATGTACTGAATTAGTAAGCAAATGATCAGCTGCACGGGAGAGTCCTTATAAGCTTCTTTTTGGTAATGAAAATAAGGTGTTTAACACTTTACACGTTTAACTTATGAAAGTGGAGATCAGAGGCATGTTAAATTAAACACACCTAAACGAAATGCTGACGGAGCAGCAGAACGTGCTGCGCGGGGGCTCTCCTTCTCCGTTAGAGCAGCGGCGGCTATTTAATATATCATTTCTGCCTAAGTCGTAGCTAGAGTGTTCGGGGGTGTGTGTGTGTGTGTGTGTGTGTCTATATTTGATGAGTAATTCACTGGTTTTTTTCTCGCATTTTCCAGAGAACCAAATCTATACGTCTGAAGATTCGAATGGTATTTCTAGACAGGACCTTTTCTTTACTGGGAGTACTGGAGAAGGGCTGGGTGTGAGCCTGATGCCCAGCTCTGCCCAGGACCTACTGTGAGCAACGTTGGGTTGAGTGTAGGGGCCTCTTCGGTATTGACGCTTGTAGAGAATTGAAAAAGGTGCTTCAAAAACTCCCAAGTGTTAAAAGTGCAAAATATTTTTGGCAATCTTTGTAAAATTCAGTTTGGAATCTGAGTTATGAGTGCATGTGGGTGGAGGAACATGTTTTTCATGCTTTAGGAATTTTTTTCCAGATGCTTTCTCAGCGCTTGGGTAACTATAAAAGCTAAGTATTAAGACTTCAGCATGGATTTATTCCTTAGCTTTAATGTAATTTAAGAAAATTGAGCCACATAGTTCCGTGGCGTGTTTTTAATTGTATTATGGGGATGATATCGCACGTCACACGTTGGTGTCTGTGTCAAAATGTGAACACGAGTACGTGCAAGATGAGCGCGAGCCGTGCAGATGAGCCTATCTCGATAGACACTACTTGCTTGAAAATATGAATTATTCAATGCAAGCGTGTGTGGTTGGAGATACAAGAGGTGTAAGGGAAGAAATCCAGAATTGTGTTGATCCTGGTAACAACAACTTGCACAATGGAATGTGGAGTAAATGTAAAATGCCGTTTTGTATTTCCAGGAGGAATTTTGTCATTGAAATTGTTATGTTTAGCAATCAGCTAAGAGATTGTATTTGCCCTGAGAGCGGGATATTATTCTGTGTGCTTTTAACAGAAATTTTGAGTTCTTTCCAGATATTTCTATTTCTTACTAGTGTATACAGGAGCTGACACTATGAGCTGAAGCCTGAGCGTACTCTTTGTTTTCGGAGAGTTGGGAGCCCATTTGTGGACACTTTAACAAAGGAAAAGCTCGACTGAATTGGGGAAATCTCTCTCTACAAAGTTATTATTCCACTTGGTTGTGGTTCTGGCAAATGTGTTGGTGGGGGTGGAGGACTGAGTTTTAAAAGCCATACAGTGGATATAATTTATTTTATATTCTGTCAATGTTTTCTCTGGTAAAGTTGTGTAATTGATAGGGTGTTTTTTGAGAACGGCTGTAAAATGGAGGTAATAATAACTGACTTCCCTCTTGAATTCCAGTTTTCTAAGAAAGTGGTTGAGCTTTGAACATGCTGGGAGAGAGTCTGCAAAGAAAAGGTATGAGGATGGGAGAGAAGATGCTTTAAGGGCATCTTCTTGATGGCTGAGGAGGCTTTACCAGTTACAGTCCCGCTCTTGTCCCGGTGTCTCTGCCGTATTTCTTACAGCTGAGCAGTCGCTGTAAGAACGGTTACCTGAGGGTGGTGAAGCAGCAGTTTATGAAAGGTTTGCCCTAAAAAATAAACTTTAAAAAAAAAAAAAAAAAAAGCCCCCGGAAGTACAATTTGAGTGAGAAATAGGAACTTCATGTCGCTGGAATTTGCCTCATGGGATACAGGGCGCATGAATTCCATGGGCAGCTTCGGAGCTGAGGCTGGGCTGAGGGCACGTCCGCAAGACTCAAGCAGTCAGGGACACTTGGGGTTTATGTCTGTCTCGGAAATAGGAGAACATAGAGAGTATGAGAAGGTTCTTGGCCTGGATTAGAGGAAGGCATAGCAAAGTCATAAGAAAACTGATGTAATAGCTAGGATTTAATGAAAGATTTAATCTGGGAGGTAGCCTTTGTATCAGGCATTTGTTATGGGTGAGCAGAGGGGGAAGAGGAGAAAGAAAAGTTAATATGAGGGATAATTGGATATGCTTTTTCCCACTTCTCCCATTTGTGTGCCTTTCTCTGGTTCTGTACATCAGCATTCATTCAGCTTCCTATTGATCTCCCCTTTTTTTTTACCCCTGCAAAGTTCTTCAACTAATTCCATAACTCTTGGTGTTTCTCCAAGTTTTACATCTCAATCGCTTCATTCTTAAACTTGCTTTACTGGTCCTGTGTTGCACACAGTCTTAGTTAACCGGGAATTTAATGAGTCTTATTCTTCCAATAGTCCTATCTTGGTTTTTGTAATGATTTATGATATTAAGGGCTAAATCGACCCTTGTTGGTGTGTGTTTATGAAGATTTACTGTTGGTCGGTGCCCAGGAGGATTTTTCAGTTTGAGTAATTCGTAGGAATCCTGGAGAAGAAACTCTTGTTTTGTCAACTTGGTATTGTTTGCGCTACGAGGACTGACTCTCTCGTTTGTGACGGGTTTCTGCTTAGGTAGGATGGAATTTTTGGTTCCTGGCTAAGTAGATACTTTAATGACATGTTAATGGACTAATAAAAATGGCTTTTTCTGGGTGTGTGGCTTTTTGAAGATCTCTTCAAAGTTGTCTAGTGTTTGCAACTGGCTGCGCGAAGCCAAGTTCAGCCCACGAGGAAAGCATGCCTTGAAAAGAGGCTTTGATTTTTACTGCAGCCTACACAAAAGGGCCACAAAAAGGCTTCATGTATCAAATCTAGCAACTCTTTGAGAACTGAGGGGTTTTTTTTAATGAAGCATTGCTTTAATCTGGTAGTCAAGGTCTGTTTTAGCATGAGTTCAGGCAGAGTTGGGGCATGATGGTGTGGGCTGGTCCTGCAGTCTGAGGGGTCTCGGGGGGGTTTCTTTGGTTGGTTTACGTGTCAGATTGCAAATCTCGTTGGCACCACCATGCCAAGATCGTTAGTGGAGGCCACTCAACGTACACGTCCATACAAAATTAGTTCTGTACAGCTAATTGGTTTATTTGGCAAACGTAACGGAAGACTACAGTTTTGTTTATCTTTTTCTGCGCGCTGCAATGATTCAGATTTGGGTACTGAGAAGTTAAAGCAGTCTGTGGATTTATGCGTTTCAGTCTCAAGCAGACAGAGAGAAAGACCAAAAGTATTCCTAAAGCAAACAAAAAAAGGACTAGAATAGAAACCTTGGCCTTTGCGGTGACAATTTAAACTCCAATTTGTGAATAAAGCGGTATGTTTTAGTTCAGTGATGTGACTAGCTATAAAAAAACTGCATTTTTACACACTTAGTGCCTTTGGCCATCTTTCCTTTCCCATTAAACACTTTTTCTTGTACCCTACCAAGCATAAATTATTGTCACCCTTAAAAAAAACAGAACACTGAAAACCTTCATGGATTGCTCAGTAGTAGAAATAAAACCACACATTTATCTTCAGTGAAGTCTCGTTTAAAGTTCTGTGCAGAGCAAAGGAACCGTGAGCGGAGTCATTTGGAAAGGCGCTTTGGAAGAGTGGCTTGTGGTATTCGGAGTATTTTCCACAAAATACGCTGAACCGTTTGGACGAGACGTGATTTCACATAACAGATTCAGCAAAGATTTTAATTGTGGGCCACAGCGCTTTGGGGTGTGAGAGCAGCGTGTGGTAAATAGCTGATGTTTGCTTTTTTCCTTTTTTTCTTTTTTTTCTGGTTTTTTGTTTGGGTTTTTTTTTTTTTTTTTCTGGAGGCTTTTTTTACACGTCAAGCACATTATTTTTGCCTTGCAGCCTTCTGAAAACTGGTTTGTTTTTTTTTTTTTTTCAGAATGGCAGGATTTTTGCTGTGGAAACCAGCCTGTGACCAGGGTGCACGGGGGCCTGTCCTGCTGCCGTGCAGTAGAGCTGGAGCAACTCTACCTCCAGCACAGGTTTCCAGCTTCACAAATCAAAAACTAGGCAGACTTTGAACCATTAGCAGAGATGTTTCCATTACTTGGATGCATCAAATTTGACCTGCTTTGCGGCCTTTTTTTATTTTTCAATGGTGTGCAGTAACTTTAGTTTCATTTTATGTCAAGATCTTTGTTGCTCTTTCCTCCGAAGCCTCATTATTCTTTTTTCCTTCTTGTTTATATCTTAAAGCAAACCAGCCTGTGATGCTTTTAATCATTATGCTACATATCTCTGATTAAAGATGGTCTACACAGAAGTAAATATTAAGTAAAGCCCCTTCTACGTCATCGGCCTGCTGGCCTGTGTTTATCTTCTGTCAGAGAGGAAAACGAATGTATCCCGGAATCTGGCTGCCTGTTTGTACAAGCACAAATGATTAACCTGGGATATCAAAGGGAAGGCCAGAGATGGCTGAAAGGCGTATTTGCCAGCATCGTTCGCTACGACTTTACCCCCCCACACACACACCCCCCTTTCCTAAGGAAGATGTGGACGTACTGCTGGTTTGTCTGGTCTTCAAAATGAACTTCAGTACTAAATTGAAGGCCGTCGTTAGCTCAGATCCTGTCCGAGTGTAAAAGTCCTTAATTTGAGCAAGGAGACTCTTACAGTAATTCACAAAGTGTGAATTATTGCAGTCCCAGGTGCAAATTTGCCTGCTGTTTTGCATCGGTACAGGCTGGGACCTACGGAATATTTTCATCGCTTACTCTTTTTTTTTCCCTTTCTTTCTTTTGTCTTTTTTTTTCCCCTAGGTCCCAAAACACAACTAACTAGTTTTTACACTGCGTGGCTGAAAACGGTTGTAGCATCTCAGTCCTGTGCAGCTGAAATCCTTTGCTGTGAGGGTGGTGAGACCCTGGCCCAGGTTGCCCAGAGAAGCTGTGGCTGCCCCATCCCTGGAGGGGTTCAAGGCCAGGTTGGATGGGGCTTTGAGCAACCTGGTCTGGTGGGAGGTGTCCCTGCCCAGGGCAGGGGGGTGGGACTGGATGGTCCTTAAGGTCCCTTCCAACCCAAACCATTCTGTGATTCTATGAAAGTCAGTGTGGCATCTCAGCGCCGTGCAATGGGATGGGGCGTGTTGTATGTGGATGAACCCGGCCTTGGTGCAGGGACAGTGGTGTGAGGACTCTCTTGCAGCCCAGCCACCATCCATCGAGCGAGGAGGAATGCACGGATGAAGGCTTTGATTTTTGTCGGCTGGGTCTGTTTACTCAGGGACATTTGAAACAGTTCCTCATACAGGAGGGTGAGGGATCCAGTCTTTCCCTGGCTGCATTCTTCTGGTCCTGCTGCAGAGACGGGTGTCTCGATGGCCAAGCAGCAGTTTTCTGATGCAATTCCCGGCCGCGTTGTTGAGCCGTCGGGGCCTCTCGGTGCTTTTCTTTCTACACCCGTCTGTAGCTCGCTCCTGCGGCACCTCCTGAACCACAGCAGATGATTCATTTCTGCTTTGGAAACAGGGTGGACAACTGGGGGCAGGCAGAGGAACCACTCCGCTCGCTCAAGTTACATCTGCATGGGAGCCATCCCCAGGGTGAATACTGACTTTGTGTAAGGCTCGTCCTTTCTTCACCTCCTGCCAAATAGGCTTTCACACCAGTGCTTTCCCCAGCTGGCTCGTTTGGCCTTTGAAATTATCTCAATAATGTCAGGTACTTAGAAAAACATTCCCATCCCTTTATAAATATTACAATCTAGATGTAAAGTCGTTGTTTCGGTGTTGTTTGGGATCCGTTGTATTAAAAGAAAATAAAATAGTTCTTCAGCGCCGTGCTGCAGCAATCCAGAGCGGGGTATAAACAAATACTGCGTCAAGCCGAAACAAGTCAGTTGACTTTGAGAAGGCAGAATGTAAATGCCCGAGTCAGGAGAATTAGTGCCTTTTGTAACGTTGCAAAAAATGCAGGGAGATTGCTCCTGCTGACAAGCCCTAAACCTTTCTTGCTTAAAAGAAAGAAAAACGAAAACAAAAAGAAACACAAAGCTCTTTGGAAAGAAGGAAAGTGGGCAAAGACGGAGTTTGGGCAAAGTCTCAGTTGCCTGGTTTGCAGGTAAGTATCTGTCCCATTCCCCTACACCGCCTCAGGCGGGGATAAAATTAATCACTTTTTAAGCCTTTGTAGCTAAACCTTCCCAGGTTTTGGGGGCTAAAAGTAGCAGCAGTCGGATCCTGCCGGCAGGTTTGCTGAAGTCCCGTTGGAGACAAGGCGTTTCAGAAGCAAACCTTGGCACGTCCCCAGCTTCGCAGAGCAGGGAGAGGCTGCTCCCCTGGCAGGGTTTCACCTCCAGGCCTCCCGGTGCCGACCTTTGTCACCCGTTTCTTTACCGGAATTTAGAAATCTATGACTTTTAAGTGATAGAGCACTCGAAAATATTTATTTTTTTTATTTTTTTTTTGCTCCAGTGGGTTTAATACGCAAATGGTGGAGCAGAGCCAATGGTCCATCTCGGGCAGCCCTGATTCTGAAGATTGCTCCATAAAGGTTTATTTGGGCTATTAGCCGCTGTGCCAATATTTTTCTTACAAGAAAGAGTAATGGTTTTTGCAACCTAAAATTGAGGGTTTCACAGGCTGCAACCGGAAAATTGGCAGCCGTGCTCATCTGCTGTAGACTGAAAGCCCATGGCAGAGGGAGAAGAGTTAAATGAAAAAATATCAAGAATAGCTTTAGAAATTTGCGCTGCTGGTTAGCGCCAGAAAGCACACCTGAAACATAGAATAAAGGTAATAATTACATAGTCAGCCTATGTGCAGATAGTTACAGATGGCAAACTCTTCCAGCTCAATAATATATTCTTAAAATTAGGGATGGGGGGAGGAAAAATAAGTTGATTTAAAAAAAAAAAAAAAAAAAAAGAAAAGGAAAAGCTCCACCACTCACAGGAACTTTAAAATTCCTTTTGGCCAGTACTAGAACATAGAAGTTCTGATTTTACCTGTCCTTATTCCCTGTTTTTCCTGTTGTTTTTTGCTCTGAAGCACTCACAACAGGAAGAGGAAATTAAAGGTTGCTCTGTCGTGCTTCCATAGAGCAGCGGATGGTGATGCTGTAATCCTGTTTTGTTTCAAATTGAATTGCCATAGTCCTGCAGACTTCTCTTTTTCAGTCAGTTTTTAAAAAATAAAAAATACAAGAGAAGCTTTCTCCGATTATGCAGTTTGCCAATGTAAGAAATAAGTAATTTTTAATCCATTCTAAAAATAGTTTCCTGGTTCGGCCGCTTTAATTATTACTAAGATGGAGGATTTGTGTATTTTTTTCCATGAACATCTGGGTTAAATACTGGACTTCTTTGGTCTGTTTGCTTGGCATGGGAGGTGAGACGGTTTTTATTCTGCTCGCCGTGTTAGGTGGAGAACATTGCTCTGGAGTTGAGAGGTGTAAAAATAAAATAAATGAATATTTCTTCCTGTATGTTTGCTACCGTGTCTTCACTTTCCCCAGTATAGAGTTAAGGTGAGACCGAGTGTAAATCGGGAGCAAGGTGAGACAGGGATGAGAAGGGGTCCCTGCCAGGGGACATGCCCATTTGAGCATCTTCTGAGCATTCTTTCTCACCCTGAAAGATCAGAACTGGGTGGAAAAGAGACTACCTACAAAATAGTTAGGTCTTACAGTCATCTTCCTCTCTTGGATCCTGGTTTTAGATAAGTTAGAGCTTTAATATTTTCATCTTTGGCGCTGTAGTTATTTTTCCTGGCCTGTTATAAGAGTTTAATGGATACTGAACAGCTTGGGTTGCTGAGATTGTGCTGAGCCGTCCTTATTGAAAAGCAAAATTAGGCTTGGAGCTGGTAATAGACTTAGTAGAAATGGAGATTGATGCAAGTTTCCTGATCTAATTTTTGCTTAAACTACTGGGCTGTTTTGTAGAATTGGAGAGAGGGAAACAATGTCTCATTTGTGGCCCTTTCAAAGGAAAACGTATTGAGGCCATTTTTTTTTTTTTCACTCTTTTTTTTTTTTTCCTCCTGAGTGAGGTCCTGTCGTACTTAACCACAAAACCTTTCTGCAGTTGCAAACTGCTTGTGCTGCTCCTGGGCGCCCATACCTCTCCCATAGCTCGTCTCACAATTTGTCACGTACCTTGTGTGTGCAAAGAGCAGGAGGTTGCCCTGTATTTGATGGGATTTAGCATCGAGGTCTCCTCCAGGCATCCCCAAACCATTCACGGTTCAGAAACTGTTCAGTCCTTGCTCTAAAATGGGTGGGTTCTGAAAGAACACAGCAAAATTCTGGTTTAGCATTTGTGTGAGCCTGCAGTGTAGAAAATCAGGAGGTTTTAACAGAAAGGGACGTTCATGAAATCTTCTGTATATTGTAACAATAGAACAAAAGCAAAGGCATTTTTTTCTTTATGTAAATACATATTCCAGTCACAGATAAAGCAAACAATTCTCACATTTAATAATTGGGTGGGTTTTTATGAATTATGATCGGGTAGTATTGTAACTGGTATGATTGCCAGAAAGGGGTTTTTTATGGTTTTAAGATTTCTTTCTCTGATATTTTGTTTTGCAGTATTATGTGCCAAGAACCTTGCAAAGAAAGATTTCTTCAGTAAGTATGCCCTAATTGTATAACTTTCTGCTCTTGATTAATCGGATTTATTTGTAGATTGTGCATTACTGTTGTGGCTCATCTGTGTTTGTCGTCTGTTCTGTGATTCCATTCTCGCAGTAACGTTCCATTTCTACATGAATAGACGTTACACTGAATTTTATTTAGATGGTGTAGACTTTAGGGTTGGAAAGACTGAGGACTCAAGAATTCTAGTTGAAAGTCTGGCTGATGAGACCACAAGGAGGTTGCTGCTCACAATTCCATGTGGGGGGGTACCCAGAGCATCCACCTCGAAGATGCTCTATCTGTAAAGCGTTCCAGGGACGAGTGAAGTACCCCAGTGCTGTAGGCTCAATGTTATGTTAAGGACTAAGTAAAAATGCCTACTTATCAGTATGCCTGGGTATACACTGTTAAATTAAGCTAGTTTAACCTTTTATTTTCTAAATTTCACAATTTATGGCAGATATCAATCTGTATGACAGAAGTACAATATTTAATTAGGAGCTCAATTCTCTGTTTTGGATTTACTAAAATAGTTTCAGGATAATGGCAACTTTCCGTTCTTGTGGGGGGAGGAGGGAACAAGCAGGAGCTCACGTTAGCATTATCTTGGAAGAAACAAGCCAAAAAGTATTATTTTTTTAATAGCACCTTTTCCCTTCTACAGGACTTCCTGACCCATTTGCAAAAATAGTTGTTGATGGGTCGGGTCAGTGCCATTCAACTGACACTGTGAAGAACACCTTGGACCCCAAATGGAACCAGCATTACGATCTGTGAGTCGTTTGTAAGGTCATAAGTGAAAAATATTCTGGAGATTTATCTAGTAAATGGAATGCAAGGGTTGGCACTGCAACTTCATTTTGCATTAGCGAGAAGAGTCACATTTGCTGAGGAGGACTGATTTTTTTTTGCAACAAGAAGTTACCTGTTAATAAAGGAGTGGTACTTTGCTTTTAGTTGTTTGAATTTGGAAATACCTGTGTGTCAGGTACAGCACAACCGCTTAGAGTCAGCTCTGCTGGAGCAGTGCAGTCCAGCTTTTGTAAAAGATTGTCCTTGTTGTAGTGATTTATTTTCTTCAAATTATTAGAAACATAAATTTTATAGTTTTGTACATTAATCAGCTTGATGTGTAGCTTTTAATGAGGCTGGCTGTAGCTAAATTCATGCTGCAGCAATATCAATTTAACATGCTGTGTGAAATCATAGAGCGGTAATTCATTAATAACACCATTTCAGGCTTAAGCACTTCTGTATTTATAATAAAGCAGCATGACCAATGTACTAAAATGGATCAGAATTTGTACCAAATAACATGTAAATTGTGTGGAGTAAAAAGAGGTTATTTTTTCTAAAATGACTCTTCTGATATGTATTTTTCTAGATATGTTGGGAAGACAGATTCCATAACCATCAGCGTATGGAACCATAAAAAAATCCACAAGAAACAGGGAGCTGGCTTCCTGGGGTGTGTCCGACTCCTCTCCAATGCCATCAGCAGGCTAAAAGATACTGGATGTAAGAGCAATTCCTCCCCGGCGCGATCAATACCCTTCCGTGCTTTGGATCTGGGCAGTGAATACTGTTCCCACCCAGCCCTTCCCAGTGTTTTGTTGATCTTTCCAATTCTCGTTTGCAGACCAGCGTTTGGATCTATGCAAACTAAATCCCACCGATACCGATGCTGTACGAGGCCAAATAGTGGGTAAGAACACTCTGGACTAAACTTTCATCTTCTTGGCTAAATACGCTACGTGGACAAATTCTGTATTAAAAAAGAAACCTGCAGTGGTTATTTGCTCCCTTCTCTGTTGTTTCTTCTGACTTTAATGGGATTAAATTGCATAACCTGAAATTTTTTGTTGTACTCCTACGTAGGAGTTTGTTTTCACTCAGTTGATAATGGGAAACAATATTAAACAGAGGGAAAGCATCTGGCAAGCTTTCCAACGCAGCTTGGGAAGGGTAGATGTTGTTGTGAAACTGATTGCGTTTGGACCAAGGGGGGCAGGCAACGAGAATCTTCTCTGGTAAAGAGGATCTGGAGGAGTTAAAAGAAATTTTGCAAATTGCTGCTTTAATACCTTTGACTCCTGTAACCCATTTCTAAATTTCAACGAGGCAGTGCTAGTTTTACGGCTAATTTGACCCGTTTTCCCACGTTTTGCTGCCCCCCAACCCAACCCGAGCTTTTCATTGATGTATAAAAATAGTAGGCAAACCCCAAATTCTCACCGTAACGGTGACATCTAGTGGTGAGGAATTTCTCGCCAGCTTGCCTTGCTGGATCCTCATGAAACACAGATGTAGAACCTGACATCTTTGATATTTACAGAAATAGACTCAGCTTAAGGTTTGATGTGGGTTTTCATCTCCATTTTTAGAAAATCAGTAATGCTTTAGGGTTACAGAAGGAGATTTGTAAGTGGTGTGCTCTTGTGTGTAGGATACAGTTTTCCGTAATATTTCACCCTGTATAAATGTGGGTTTGTTTGGCTTTGTGTTGTTTTTAAGGGAACAGTTATTCTTTTATTATTGATTGTGTTTCTTTTTTTTTCATTTCAGTCAGTTTACAGACACGGGACAGAATAGGTACAGGAGGTTCTGTAGTAGACTGTAGAGGGCTTTTGGAGAATGAAGGGTAAGGATTGTTTTCTTTACACTTAATTAGTAAAAATGGTTTATATGTGGAAAGAATGTAATTAACACTACCAATATTAAATATCAGTGCGACTAATACATTGTCTGGAAATATGTGCCAGGTAGTAAGGTTATAGCTGGAGAATTCCGTGAAGAAAATAAGCTAAACTTGATATTTTTTGTTACCAGTGCTTCTGGCATTTCCAAGAGAAATTTGCGGTGTAAAAATGTGAAGAAATTGGCATCTCTTGGGTTAAAAGTTGCAGCACTTGAAGTAATGGAGAGAGAGAGAGGGAGAGAGAACAGTTATTTCTGCATTCACTTCTCTTGTGATGGAAACTCTTGAAGTTTCCCCATTTTCAGAACGGTTTATGAAGATTCCGGACCGGGAAGGCCGCTGAGCTGTTTTATGGAGGAGCCAGCACCGTACACGGACACTACGGGGGCTGCCGGGGGAGGCAACTGTCGCTTCGTAGAGTCCCCCAGTCAAGATCAGAGGCTTCAGGCGCAGCGACTTCGGACTCCTGAAGTCAGAGGTCATGTACAGACACCTCAGAACAGACCTCACGGTCACCAGTCGCCTGACCTACCAGAAGGCTACGGTAAGAGTTTTCCATAAAATTGAAGTTTTCTGTAAAATTGAAGGTTGGTTGTTTTTTTTTTTTTTTTTTCAAAAGACTTCAGAGAAAAATGCTCCCATTTTAATATATACATGTGGTTTACCTGTCAGAACATGCAGCATCCCCATGCATCTCATGGTCTGCATTTTGGAAAAGGAACTAAGCAGTGGAGATGGGTGCTTGAGATTGGCTAATTAGCAGTTGGCTACGCCAGGATACACTGAGAGGTTGATGGTAAATTAAACATGAGTTTGCGGTACGATGCTGTTACAGAGAATTCACTGCTAATCTTGGCTGTGTATCTAGGGAGAACGAATGTAAAGAGCTCTTTAAACTAGAGCAGTAATGCTATTTTTTCCTTCCCCTTGGCATGTTGTGTAGGTGTGAGCCCACATTTGAGAAAAGATCAGGAAAATAGAAAAGCAACAAAGCAGCCAGTAGTACAGAAGATTAGGGAGGATAAGATTAAGGAGAATTTAAATCTCGGAAAAGAGCACACCAAATCTAGGAGTAAGGAAATCCAGTTTGGGGGCTTGGGTTGCCTCAAAATCTAAAAATAAAAATGGAAATTAAAACATACTGGTGTGTGGATTTGTGAGTTTCAAAAAGAACGCTGAAATGTGTAGTCAAAGTGAATTTGTCAAGACGGAGTTTAAAGACCAAACAGTCCATGGTGCAGGAGATCAGGTGGGATGGCTCAAGCACTTTCTCTCAGCTCTGACAGAAAGACAATGTGCCAATGGCTGTGAACAAACTGTTTCTTCTGATTTTTTTTCAGATTTGTAATTAAGAATAATCTTTCTTCCCTTTTTCATAGAGCAAAGAACAACGGTACAGGGACAGGTTTATTTTTTGCACACGCAGACTGGAGTTAGCACGTGGCATGACCCTAGGATACCAAGGTATGTCTTCAGAGTTATGAATTCAGGTTTTTTCATATATGTGACAATAAGCTGAATCTTTAAGAGCAAAAATCTATGAAATGGCCTGTCTAAATTTAAAAGGAGAGCTGTGAGCAGAGGATCTGCTTGGATTCCCTTAATTTTGGATATTTCTAGTTATCTTTTCACCAAACATTAAGGATTGCTCTTTTCGAAAGAAAGAATTATCTACTTGGGAATCATGTAAAACAAAAGGGGAAAAAAATACGTAATCCTTCAGGAACTCCATTCTGACGAATTCTTCCTAAAATGTCAGTGGGACTTTTGTTTTGTTTGTTTGATTCTCTTTTGTTGTTTTTTGGTGAAGCCACAGATTTCTGAATCTTACCTAATATTTATTTTTTTTAATGAAAACAGTAAAACAGTGTCTACTTTATTAAAGCCATTGTTTCTTGGGTATTCAACCTTGAACTTTTGCTCTAAATGGCACTCACTTATGTAAAACTGAAGCAGAGATTACTTGTCTTCTCTAAACTTGAAGTGGTGTTGGGGTTTTTTATGCTTTAGACCAATGATTTGCAGCTAGAAAATTTGAATCCTCCACATGATTAATGTAGTAAAGCCTCTTTAAACTTTAACCTGCAGTTAATCCCGGTCTTTGTGACTAAGGTCTGGTGCTTTTCCTTGAGGAGCTCTGGATCTGGGCTGTTGGGCCGGACCACCTGCACACCAGATTTCAGAGTGAAACACAAAGTTTGTGACTCTTCAGCTGCTGCCCTGGCTGGATAACGCATGAATGTGATACAGGATATTAGAAAAATGATATAAAGTAGTGTAGGCAAAAGTGTTGATAAAACCACAGTATATGGAAGGATATGAAAAATAAAGTCGAGAGAGAGAAAATAGCTGATGTTAGATTAGCAGGTATCGTTGGAAGAAGAAATGACAATGCTCATTCTTCACGTCACTCGTGTCAGGCCTGTGTGCCCAAAGCCCTGTCCCTTCTTCGAGTGATGCTGGTTGATCTAACAAAAGGCATCGCTGCTTCTCTCAACAAATCTTAGAGCCAGGTTTTCAGGACCAACGATGTCAGTGGAGACAGCAGTGTCTTGTGAGTCCCTGGTGGCTCTTGTTTTAGTTAAAGGTGGCTTTCTTACTACCAAGTCGTGGTGCAAAAACCTAACCTTGGCATTTAGCGCAGATGTAGGTTAAAACTTGGTGTAATCAGATCTCGCAAGTACTTTCAGATGCACAGCTGATTGAAACAAATGGCTACAACCATAATCTTCTTTAAGGAGCCTAACAAAGGCTTGTCTGTCTGCTCTGCCTGTGTATCTGTCCCCCGCTGGCTTATATTCACTGGGACATTAATGAAGGCCTTGGTGTACAAAGTGCTTCTACCTTTCTAAAGCCTCTCTGTTTACTCATTTATACTGATTTTGTTGGGTGTTTTAGGTAAGGAAATATACAGAGAGGTGTCTTCAACCCTGGATAACAGATGAATCCGTGCCAGCTGTCTAGAGAATACTTTACTTAACAATAGCTTTCCTGTCTAAAAATAATCTTCAGGTTTCCCTCCTTACTTTTTATGCCACTCTGAGGATTTTTGCTCCCTTAGGTGGCTGGGACTTTAAGTGTTTTCAATTTTCTAAGTGTAAATGCATCCTACGTATTGAATTCAAACACTACCTGAAAGTGCCTACCTTTAGCACCACTTAAAATAATACACAAAGTATATCTAGGATGGCAGGGGTGAATGTGTTGGTAAAGCCTTACTCTCAATGATTTATAAGTCAAATAGTCAGGATTCTAGCCTTGTCTAACTAAAGAGTTGGATTTTTTTTTTTTCTTTTAGGTGATTTTTAGTATTTGGCTGCCTTGGCCTCTTAACTTATTGGGTGTTTGGGGACAATGGTTGGTGCAGAGGCCTTTGCTTAATTGTTTAGTTTTCTGCACGTGGATCACGTTAGTGTTAATGGGAATTCTTGTGCGAAATTTTTGCTACGAAAGAATGTCTCTTCCTCCTTTTACAGCCTTCAGAAGCCCTGTCGTCACCTCAATGATGATGTTGCATATTGAAGTTATTTTTAAGCTGTGTATGGATTTGTTACTTTCAAAGCCTTTCAAAGACAGAAGGTGCTTTGCTGATTTACCTTTCTGTCTGTGCTGTGCATACACGGGGAGCTGCACTGCTCAGATTGAGGATTCTAAAAAGACAGCATTAAAATAGCTGTTCTGTCTTTCCTAAGACTTTTATAGCCTAAAACCACTGAGCACCAAATTCATTCTCCCTTCTACCCTGAGTGTAAATTGGTTTCATCTTAACTTCTGAAGTGCTTTAACATTTTGTTTGCTTTTCTTCTCAGAGACCTTAACAGTGTGAATTGTGATGAACTAGGACCTTTGCCTCCAGGTTGGGAAGTTAGAAGTACAGTTTCAGGAAGAATATATTTTGTAGATCATAACAACAGAACCACACAATTCACAGATCCGCGACTACATCACATCATGAAGTAAGAACCTTGCCTGATAAATGATTTGTGTCAAGTTCGGATTCTTAAACCTTTTATTTTTGTCCAATTTTAACCACAGTCTGGGAGTCAAGGGGGCTGAAAAGCTGCACGATAATGATGTTGGGGAACTGATGCAACCAGTGCTCTAGGCAGGGTCCAAGCGTTGGTCCTCAGGGCTGGTTTCATCTAATCTTTTTGCAGCTACTCTTCAAAAATGCTTTTACTGTACTTTGCAGTCATGTTTAAGGGAGGGCTCGCTTATTTCTCTAAGCTGGTTTGACAGAATTGCACCAAGCTGTGCTGGAGCGAATATGGAGTTCTGGAAACACTGGGATGTGGGATTGAGGGTCTGCCAGGCGGTTCCACAGCTCACGCCTCTCTGCTTCAGCAGTTCTAGCTCTGTGCCGGCCCTGGACTGGCTTCATGCTCCCGTGAGCTCCAGACAACAGGAATATAAATCCAGCTGGAGTCTGGTTGCCCAATGCTGTGCATGGCCGGCTCGGGTTTAGCAGGATTTAATAAGCTCAAGCTCTGCATCATGCAAAGGCAGCTGAACTGTTACAGAACTGACCCTGACCCTGGAAGCAGCCTGGCAGAACGGACAGCCTGTCAGTGCTGCTTGTGCCCATGATTAGGCTTTTTCCTGGACCTGAGTTTTCTGTGGCTGTGGAGTCCCTGTATCTAAAAGAATCATTGCTCCACAACCCAAATAAAGGATAGCTGGATAATAAAAGATAAGGATAGTTGGATGTACGATACAGAAAGCCAACCGTATCCTGGGCTGCATCAAAAGCCAGCGTGGCCAGCAGGTCGAGGGAGGTGACTTTGCCCCTCTGCTCCACTCTCGTGAGACTCTACCTGCAGTGCTGCCTCCAGCTCTGGGGCCACCAACATAAGAATGACATGGACCTGTTGTGGGGCCACAGGAGGCCACGAAGACGCTCAGAGGGCTGGAGCTCCTCTGCTGCAAGGACAGGCTGAGAGAGTTGGGGGTGTTCAGCCTGGAGAAGAGAAGGCTCTGGGGAGACCCTACAGTCCCTTCCAGTCCCTAAAGGGGCTCCAGGAAAGCCAGGGAGGGACTCTTGATCAGGGAGGGGAGCCATAGGACGAGGGAGAACGGTTTTAAACTGAAAGAGGGGGGATTTAGATTAGACATTAGGAAGAAATTCTTTACTGTGAGGGTGATGAGACACTCACCCAGGTTGCCCAGAGAAGCTGTGGATGCCCCATCCCTGGAAACATTCCAGGCAAGGCTGGATGGGGCTTTGAGCAACTTGATCTAATGGAAGATGTCCCTGCCCAGGGCAGGGGAGTTGGACTACATGGCCTTTAAAAGTCCCTTCCAACCCAAACTATTCTATGATTCTATGAAGCTGCAACTATTTTGGGCATGTACATCTTTCCCTTTTAATAACTACAGATGCAGTAATTTTACTGTGTTAAGAATCCCCAGCTTTAGTTTGCATGAAGCAGGAATAAAATTCATTGCAGTTGTTAGATAGTTCCATTTATAAAGCTGTTGTTTGTTCCATCGGAGGTATCTTTTTGTGTTGTACTCTTGGAAGTTGTCAGTGTATGGGAGAAATACCACACAAACTTTTTAATTACTGCTCAGGGAGCATTCAGTGATCATGCTCCACAGCCTTCCACAATGTATTGACACATAAAAACTGAGCTGAAAATCGCTGAAACTCTTAATTTTAAATATCTGTACTCCTTACATCCCTGCATGTAGGGTAACGACGCTATAGAAGTTACCCAGCTGAATAAACTTTTCACTCCAGGTTCCTCTTGGAGAAACTTAATCAGTTCTTCCATCATTGTTTTACGTATTCCTTATTGTTAATGTTCCAGAATAAATATTTTACTTTTCTTTCAAAGCCATCAATGCCAGCTTAAAGAGCCCAGCCAGCAGCCTTTGCCAGCTCCAAATGAGGGGTCGCTAGAAGACGGCGAGGAGTTGCCTGCACAAAGATATGAAAGAGACTTGGTACAAAAGTTGAAAGTTCTTAGACATGAGCTCTCTCTTCAGCAACCACAGGCTGGTCACTGTCGCATTGAAGTATCCAGAGAAGAAATATTTGAGGTATTTGATTGACTTTTTACTACTATTACCAGCTTTTGTCACTCAGTAGTTAAGTAAAACTGATCTTTGATTATAGAAGCTCTGTTTCATGAAAGAGGTAGTGAAATCCACCAAGTATTAACAGAGTTGTCACTGGAATTTGCTTTAGATGAGCACTGTAGCAGGATAATGTTTTCTGTAGTTGAGTAGTAATCTATGCAATAAGTAATGAATCTTAGTAGACTTAGACGTTTTATTTCTTTCCTATTATTGATTGTAAAAATCCACCTATAGGAATCCTACCGTCAGATAATGAAGATGAGGCCAAAGGACTTGAAAAAGAGGCTTATGGTGAAATTTCGCGGAGAGGAAGGCCTGGATTATGGAGGAGTAGCAAGGTGAGATGTGGGGGGTTGTCTGACACTTTTTAACTGTAAAATTGTCCTTAAAGTGACCCGTGGCTGATATCACTCCCTTTCAAATTATCTGTTAATGGTATATATAAATTATTTGTGATCTAGTTTATAGGTAATGGTTGTAGCTTCAGTGTTTTTATCATGGTAGATTGGGAAGCGGACACATGTGATTTAATAATTGTCCCACAATCCCCCCTGGTGTCAAAGACTCACGCTAAATGACTTGGTATGTCTTGTATTTGGGAACATTACTGGAATTAACACCAGACTGAGGTATTTCTGTTTCCCCTCTCCCCCGTAGGAACTCTGTTTTTGTCACCATTACCCACTGAGCGTAAAAGGCTTTTTTAGGATAGGTTATATCTTCTTGGAGAAAGCGCTGATCCCAACAACAGGCCCCAGCAAGATGATAGGGATTCCTTTTTCTTCCGTCTCAGCCACATTCAGGAGAGTCTTCTGATGTGTTGGAGCAGGAGTGGGAATGAACTAATCCTAAACAAAGGCTAAAATTTTAGAGAAGACTTGCCTCCCTCTTAACAAATAATAATAATCCCCTGTGGGTCACATCAGATCTGAAGTTCTGGAGTTGATTGTAACATCATTACCAAATTACTCATCTTTGCGGTGGCTCAGATGCATCCTGTCAATTCACTGAGAGATTTCTCAAACCCACAAAAGTTGCATCACCCGCTTAAGTGTCTTTCAGTAACCCATCGCTGGACAAAGGAACATTCTGAGCTGCTTCACCCGGGGCAACCTTGAGTGTCTCCGCTGTTGACATCGTATATCCCTGATGGCTTTCATAATTGCCCATTAGCTGCAACAGTCTCTTTCAGATCAGAGCTGCTCCAGCTTCTAAGCCTTAAAGTTGATAGTTCTTACAGAATATTTTGCACCTGGGATGGATGTCCAAATTTAATAATAAAGGGGTATTTGTCACGGTGAGTTGGGAGGTCAGAAGTAGCTTTAGTTCCATTGCGGTCCTTGTATGTTACTGAAGTGAGAGAGTTTACCAAATCCCTCCTCTTTTAATGCCTTTCGTCTCTGCCCCTTCTGGGCTCTCTGCTGAAAGCAGAGATTCTCTAGTCCATCAAGCATTTGCCGAAAACCAGCTTTTCTAAAGAGCTTCACTGATTGAGCTGATTTTAAACAACAGATTATTTTTTTTAAATATTTCTTTATACCATACAGGTTGCAGAGGAGCAGATCTTTTAGTCTCCAAATATCTGAACTCTCTACAAAGTCAAGAATTTTTTGAAATGGTTCTTGTTCAGACTCAATTTTTTGCTGGTGTTGTCTAACAGCTTGCTGTAGCTTCTCTGATTGATGTTAATCCCTTCAGTACTTCTAAACTAAAACAAATCTGCCCGTGAGTGAACTAAGATGCTTTGTTGGTTTCTCAGCATACCTTATTGGTCTGCAAAGAGAGGGCAGTATGAGGTGATCTGATTTTGAAATAAGCATTTCATAACTGATGACTAGTTTGATGATTCACAATTGTGTTCTCCAAAACATAAGTGGAAGTTGCACCCTTCTAAAATCTTCTAAAATATCTTTTCTTATTTTTTTTTTCTCCTCTTTTTTGGCAGAGAATGGTTGTATTTACTGTGCCATGAAATGTTGAATCCCTATTATGGACTCTTCCAGTACTCCACAGATAATATTTACATGCTGCAAATCAATCCAGACTCTTCTATCAATCCTGTAAGTATTAACTTGTGAGTGACATACCTGCTTCAACAGGGGTCTCCTGCAGTTTTTTGTCATGGAAGAAGAGCTACAACGAGAGCATAAACTGAAGAGTAAAGCAGAATAAGAATGTATTAATGAGTCTTATATTGATATAGTGTGAAGCAGAGGTTGTTTTTTTTCTGAAATGAAAAACATGAAGGAGGAGGGATCCTTTGATAAGTGTCTGATCTCTTTGAGACTCCTCAGCACTGACCTCAGCATGCATCATGGGATGCATGAGGATTCTGAGAAGATACACGGAGGTGAAATCCATCTTTACTGTGAATGCAGGTGGCTGCGTAAGCAGCGTTGCATCCTGGGGAGGGACTCTTTATCAGGGGGTGTAGCGATAGGACAAGGGATAATGGTTTTAAATTGAAAGAGGGGAGATTTAGATTAGATATTAGGAAGAAATTCTTCCCTCTGAGGGTGGTGAGACACTGGCCCAGGTTGCCCAGAGAAGCTGTGGCTGCCCCATCCTTGGAGGTGTTCAAGGTCAGGCTGGATGGGGCTTTGAGCAACCTGGTCTGATGGGAGGTGTCCCTGCCCACGGCAGGGGGGTTGGAACTGGGCGCTCTTTAAGGTCCCTTCCGACTCTAACCATTCTATGATTCTGTGATTCTAAATAGTGATCCCCCCATGACTGTAGGGGTTTCTATGCCTTGATTGCCCTTTCTCAATAAGCTGCTCCGCTTGCTTTTTTTTTTCTGTCTGGAGGATTTGTATCGATGCAGACCCTGCAAAGAGCAGCAATTCTGTATTAGTATAGAGGAATTTTTCTTGACGTGACATTTCCTGACATTTGCTCTGTAAGATGGGGAAGAGAGATTGGAAGAATCTCAACCGTAGGACGACTCGGTTTTCAAAAGTCAGTTTATAAGCAACGTAAAAGACATGAAGGAAGCGAGTACTTGGCCTGCTTCCTCAAGAGCAAAAGGACTTTGATGGTTAAACAAAGAATAAGCTGATTTGTTTGGAATTGTCATATTTTGGACTCTGGGGATTTTCTTTTCCCGAGTTTTGCCCTTTGAGAGGTCTCAAGGACTTTCATGCAATTTAGTAGTCGGGTAATGCAGAGAGACTTGTTTGAGACATTTAATCGTTAAATGCTTCTGTTGTTGGTTTTGTTATGAGGAAAAATGGTGGCTCCTCTTGCCCGGAGGGTTGCAGGAAACTTGCACTGACCATAAACCGATGGCGCAGATATAACCACAAGATGTCAGTGTCTTCCCACGGCCTGATTTTCTCTCCTCTCCCTGCAGGACCATTTGTCTTATTTCCATTTTGTTGGTCGGATAATGGGTTTGGCTGTGTTCCATGGACACTATATCAACGGGGGGTTCACGGTTCCCTTTTACAAACAGCTGCTGGGGAAGCCCATTCAGCTCTCCGATCTGGAATCTGTTGACCCAGAACTACACAAAAGTTTAGTTTGGATCTTGTAAGTACTGTATTTATCGATTGTCTCGCTGTAGAGAAGATGGGGTAGAGTATTGCAAACTCTGTGTTAGCTCTCCTTGCAGCAAAATAGGTACTAAATCATTAAACGTTGCATGGGTATGGTAGAATATCACAGGATCAAAATCCGACCTCAGGACAGAGTTCTGAGGGGAAGTAGAGCCTTGTTCAAAACAAAACCAACTTTGATTAAAATGGAAATAAATGGAATTAATTTGGGTTTCTGTATGCTTACGGTTCAGAACAAAATCCCAACATCCAGTGTAGCTTTGGGACTCTTCAGCACTGCTTTGCATTATCTCGATTTCTTTTCCTAAATGCTGTGTTGAATTTTGTATTTAAAGTTACTGATGTTGAATTTCACTGCCTGTGATCTCTTCCGTGCTTCACACTCATACATGACAGCAGATCAGATTATTCTTGTATATATATGTGTGTGTGTGGTTTTGTGTTTATATAGGGTTTTATTAATTACCCTGAGTACTACTAGAATTAGACGGATGACTCATATCTAATCAAGTTCTTCAGCATGCATTAAGCTGTATAGAAATTGGGATTGTGGCAATATTCCTCCAGTGGTGTGAAATGTGGATGACTAGTTACTAGGTTTATTCTGAAGACTAATTAGCATTCAAATAACAAACTGTCAGCATCACCACTGAGAGTTATCAAAATACCAAAAATACTGGGTTCACCCTCTGTCTTTCCCTTGCCAGAGAGAACGATATCACCCCGGTTCTGGACCATACGTTTTGTGTGGAACACAACGCTTTTGGGAGGATTTTACAGCATGAACTCAAACCAAATGGCAGGAATATTCCAGTGACAGAAGAGAACAAGAAAGAATATGTCAGGTATTGCAAAACAAAAACATATCCTATAGATGCAGTGGAAAGAAGGTAGTAAACAGATGGGGTTTTTTATATAGTGAAACTAATGAAATAAATATTTTGGGGGGAAATACCTGAGTGGTAAATAACATGAGTGTTTTCACACAATGCGCTATTGTAAGACCTGAGAAGATGAAGCTGTGATTTGTACTTTGGTTTTTCTGTTGATGGTGCAATAATTAATTGTTGATGGAAAAAGGAACTGATAAGCACTTCTTTCATAATACAAAATGTGTGTGTTAAAACAAGTTCCTCTGTAAAACTAGGATTTTTCCAGCACTGCTATAAAAAGCCCAGTCCTGTCTAGCTCATCATCCCTGACTTTTTCTTTTCACCCCCCCAGGTTGTATGTAAACTGGCGATTTATGAGAGGAATAGAGGCACAGTTCCTGGCTCTGCAGAAAGGTTTTAATGAGCTTATTCCACAGCATCTCCTTAAGCCTTTCGACCAGAAGGAACTTGAGGTATCTGTTTTATCCACATGGAATATTGTTTTGTAATTTGTTTGATCCACAATCAAGCAGTGATTTAAAAAAAAAAAATAACAGAGGAACAAAAAACAAACCCACAAACCTTATTCCAATTTATGTGCCAGAAAGCTGTGTATTTGTTTAACCAAACCCTTTTTGGTTTATTCTAGACATTCTTTGGGCTCACACTATTGAGAGGGCTACTTAAACAGGGAAAGACAAACACACCGTGTTGTCTACCCAAGGGCTAACGCTCAAAGCAGGTGGTCTGGGCAGGAGGGAGCTCTGCAGGTGTGAGGAAGTGTTGGCAAGACCTAACGTGTTCATCTGCCCCAGAGCTTGTTTTCTTCAGTAGCTGTTTTCATGCCTGGCTGTTTCTATATGCACACAGGGCATGGTTTGCAGGTACTAAACTAGAAGTGTAGAGCATATAGAAAAGAAAGGAATGTCTTCTCATTTAGTCCTGAGGTGCAGAATAATTCCTGTTACAGTATATTATTATTAAAATAATTCCTGTTACAGCAATTTTTCCTCTGTTTTTGCCTTTTTAAAAAAAAAAAAAAGGCAACCTGTGGAATATCGGCCATTTGTGGTATTGGAAGCACTAGCTTTGTGCTAGTCGTTTGTGCATACTGATTAATCCCATGAAGTTATTGCATTCCATTTGTGAGCTGCTTGAAAAGGCAGATTAAAACTCCATTAAATATTTCAATGCTGTCTGCGTCACAACAGTCACAACTGTCCTAATAATGTAAATGAGTGTAAGCGGGTGCTGTCTCGGTGGCACAAAAAGGCAGCTGCTACATGGTCGCTCTCAGAAATGTGATCCTCAATATGGAATATTATGGGAAATTTAGAATATGACGCACTTTTTGTTTTGAGGGATGAGGTTTTCTCTGTGCCATTTGTTTGTCGTTGCCAGGGGAGGTGGTTAGATTCATGGCCAGCAGTGACTTCCTTTTACAGTATTTTGCAACCTGGTGTCATCTGGCAAAGAGATTGAAGTAATGTGTCTGGTCTGTGTCAGGGCCTCGCACAAACGGCATCAGAAAACAGATGCAAAGTTTCTCTAGTTTGTTGTAGAACAACAAACCGACCGGGGCGTTACCATAAACTGAGCAGGATTCTGTCGTAGTTGGTATTGGCACCTCTAGGACAAACCTGCACCAGGACACGGATGCTGTGGAGCACAGTAGATTGCGTGGCTTCTTCCAAATCTGTGCTGTGCCCTCATAAAGACATACTGTACTTCTCAGGTAGGGTAGATTTAACAAAGCAGGTCTTGAATGGGCTTCTGACCCCCATTTCTTGTGAAAATTCTTGTTCTGGTAGGTGTACTCCTTGGCCAGTTTCACTGCAGTTTAACTGGAGAGGTTTAGTGCCTGTTCCAAATTGGTTTGTGGCATTACCGTGCACCAAGAAGGGGGCTCAAGTGTGTAAAGAATGCTTAGCTTTGTGAAATAGTTAGATTTATGTTTTTATAGCTGCAAACCTGAAATAACTCTGAATGTTAAAGCGTTTTCTCATCCTTTAACAGTTAATCATAGGAGGCCTGGATAAGATAGACCTGAACGACTGGAAGTCAAACACGCGTCTAAAGCACTGCATGGCAGACAGCAATATCGTGAAGTGGTTCTGGCAAGCAGTGGAAACGTTTGATGAGGAAAGAAGGGCAAGGCTGCTGCAGTTCGTGACGGGCTCGACGCGTGTCCCACTTCAAGGTTTCAAGGCTTTACAAGGTGACTGATGTGGAGGACGAGTTAAATCTGGGGGGTGGGAGAAAGAGATAAAAATCGTGTGGGATTTACTTGTAAAACGCCAGCGTATTACTGGATAACTCAAGCACTTACAAACTTTGATCCCAAGAGCAGTTTTACATTTGTCAGTAGCTCTGCTGATGGCGAACACTTCAGCCATTGCTGATAGCGATACAAGCTGGTAGATCTGTCATCCTCTAGCACTTTGGTGTCAATATTTGCTTATCAGTCTCCTGCAACTCTGTGGCTTGATGTTAAAATCACTGCATGCAAGCACACACCTGATTATGGACTGACGGAACAACTCTTTTACTTGAAAATTGTATTCCCTTCATTTTTTGGCAACAAACCATTAGAGTTTAAAACAGGTTCCTGAAAATTGCAGGTTTTGTCATCAGAAAAGGTGGCAGTGTCTGTTGTCGTGATTTAACCTCAGCTGGCAACTAAGACCATGCAGCCGTTCACTCACTCCTTCCCCAGTAAAGCAGGGAGAAGAGGGAAAAATAGGAAAAAAAAAACCTTGTGGGTTGAGATAAAGACGGTTTAATAGCGCAGTAACAGAAGAGAAAATAATAATAATAACAGGAAAAGAATATACAAAATAAATGATGCAATACAATTGCTCACCACCCAAGGATCAGTTGCCCAGCCCATCCCGAGCAGCGATTGCTGATCCCTGCCCTCAGCCAACCCCCAGTTCTATCCTGAGCATGGTGTTGATGGTATGGTATATTCCTTTGGCCAACTTGTCCCGTCAATGCTCCCGCTCAGCTTCTGTGGGAAGCTGAAAAAGTCCTTGACTTAATATAAGCATTACTTAACAACTAAAACAATATGTATTACCAACATTATTCTTATGCTAAATCCAAAACACAGCAGCTACCGGGAAGAAAATTAACTCTATCCCAGCTGAAACCAGGACAACTGGTGTGATTCTCCTGATAAAGTTCCTGTTGGCTGACAGTAACTAATGTTCAAAGTAAACTATGTAGTTCTCTTTTACAAGGAAAACCTTTTTGCACTTAAGTACTTTCATTTTTGAAGGTGCAACATTGTTAATACAAAATTTAGCAGCTTTCCAAAATAAGAATCTGCAAATTAATTGTCATGACCAGCCTTATTACTTCTGCCATCCCTTCATCAGCAGAATCAACAGATTTAGCCTATGACATACTTGTGTTTGCAGCTGGAACTGTGATTTTCTCTCTTGCCTTTTTATAAGTAGCAAAATCTGTGTGCCTGAGTGATGTTTTGTTGAAGTGCATTAACTAGAATGTCTGTCTGTAAGGTTCTACAGGCGCTGCAGGACCCAGACTGTTTACCATCCATTTAATAGATGCAAACACAGACAACCTTCCAAAAGCCCACACTTGGTAAGATGAAAACATTCCGCATGTCAGTGCTCGCTTGCTCTTTGTCTTGCTTTAAAGGCGTCATCTCTGTTGGTCCCAGCTATGGATTAGTCCTGTGATACACACATGGGTGAATCCACATGTGCTCTGCTGGCTTGGAAATATCTGTACTCTGCAGCCAGCAAAATAATCGAGTTTTCTTATAACTTCATTTGTCTTCTATTCTAGCTGTGGTTTTCTTTTATCCCAGAGTTGATTATTCTGGATAGTGAGATATTTTTAAGTTTATTTCTCCGTGTTCAGCAAAAGCGTTCACCGAGAGGGGACTCACAGCGATGAGTCCATCCAGGGTTACAAAGAATAGTTTTCAGAGGTAAAAGGTAGGAAGGGTTTTCAGAGGTAAAAAGTAGGAAGAGCGTGCTGTTGGTACAGCACAGGCAGGAGCTGAGCTCTCCTGCGGAATTTCTCCCTCTCTCTCAGAGACAGGAAACCACTTCAGCAGAGGCACAGAGTGTCTGCCGGCAGAGCAGGGAGCCCGCCTGTCTGATGGCTCCCTTTATTTGCAATTCTCCTGCATCTGCCACCTGCCTCCTCCTCCCTGATGCCGCCCTACTAAGTCCTCCTGCTTTCCTGCTGCCGAAATACAGTTGTGTTTTACCTTTTCTCCCTTTGGCCACCGAAGTGGCTGAGGCTTTCTTTGATTTGCACAAATTCTATCTATACGTAGCTGATCTAGATTTTTTTTTTTTTTCCCCTCAATAAATAGTTTAGATTCATATTCTGCGATGTGTTGTTATTTTACCTCTAGCTTTAACCGGATCGACATTCCGCCTTATGAGTCATACGAGAAGCTTTATGAGAAGCTGTTGACAGCTGTGGAAGAGACGTGTGGGTTTGCTGTGGAGTGAAAAAGCAACCAAAGGAAACAGATGCTAGCTCATGGACCACCAAATCAAAAGCTAGAAGAAGCTTGCTGTGAACTTCCTGCTAAGCTGTCTGAAGCATCCGAACTCTAGACAACTTAGAGATGAGGCTGTTTCCCTTCCGCCGCTGGTGGATGAGGGTGGGGGTGGGGGGGCTTTTGTTGGTGGTTTCCAACTCTTATTTTCTCCCCTTTGTTACGATAACCCCTTCCCTCTTCTTCCATCCTCCATAAAATGAAATGCAGCCAAGTTCAGCATTTGGCTTTGGTTACACAGGATATTCTGCTAGATTTGTAACACATATTGTGATAGGGTCGGTGACTTGTGGGGTTTTTTTTTATAGGAGAATCAAAATGTAATTAAGAATGAGCTTAATTTGCTGAGGACTTGCAATTGGTACGTGTTCCTGGTTAGTTTGTCTTAAATCAAGCTTGAGCCCTTGTAGAGTCCGGCGGGTGCAGAGTGTCTGACTGGCACTAGAATTTGCATTGCACATTTTAAACACCTGTTTAAAAAGTAAACTTCTAGCAGAAAATACCTCCATCCGAACACTTAACTGAAAGGTAAAGAAACCCAAGTTCTGCCTTAGCAGGAAGCTCCCAGTGGAAGCTGCGGCTCACCTTGAGAAAAGTGAAGGAATCTGGGACAGCGTAAATGGTATTGTGCGATTTCTTTTTGGTTGTCCTGGCTGAAATCTAATTGTTTTGCACATGAAAACAATTATTTCCTCCTGCAGAATTACTTTCCATAAACGTCCGTTTGGATGTAAGTACCTCGCAGAGAAGCCTTGGAAGGGGGAGACAGAGGGGAAAAATCTGTTCAATCCCAAAGCTGTGATTTCTGTGCCACACTGTTTTACCCGCGACGTGTTTGTGTGACTTCAAATTCTAAGACTGAGATGGAAATCGCTGAGAGCTCAGTTAACAGAGCGGATTTTGTTTGGCAGGTTTTGGCCTTGGGAAAGGTTTATTTGGAGGTTGAGGTAAAAGGGTAACTATACAGTGAGTACATTTTAAATGTTATGGAAAGCTATTGGAAGAATTTATTGCTTCAGTTCTGTAGGGATGAAAATTTCTCCAGAGAGCCATATAAGGCTATTTTTTCCAATATCTGAAACTAATATTAAAAGGTTTGCTCTCTAACACGTTGCTAAAACAACTTCCCAGGGGAAACAAAAGCAAATCAAATACCTGAATCACTAACATTTTTTTCCAGTTTGCACACCCAAGACGAGACAGTGTTTTAACAAATAACACAGCTTCAGAAAGACCCAGTTATCTATCAAACGTGTCTAAACTTAAGTAAAGCAGACTTGCCTGTATAGGAGGTTTTTTTTTTTTTCTTTGGCAAGTCTGATTTTTAGAGATTTCATTACTGAAACATTTAACAGATGTTATGTTTATGGACTTAGTGCATTGAAATTCAGCTGTGGGTAAGAGATGGTTCTTAGGAGATGTCTACTGGAATACTTCTATTTTGTCTTTTTTTAATTGAATTTGATAATAGCTTTAAACTGTGATAGGACAGAAAGTAGACACTTGTCAAAACCCTGGCATCTTTCTCTCTTTTGTTTGTTCGTGGGTTTTGTTTTTTCCTCCATTGACCATAATTCTTGTGATTTGTCGTTGGAGTAAGGATTGCGTCGGAGGTGTAAAATTGTACCATGTTGTGGGATTTGCACGGGGTGGCTAAAGATGCTCATCCTGCAGGACTGTACAGGGATGGCGTGTTTAGACCCATGTCCTGTAGGAATCTTTTGGCACTTGGGGACCAGTTTCTGCAGTACTGGCTGTTGGGACGTAAATGAAACTACGTGACTTTTTTTGGGAGAAAAGACAGGAAATGCAGCTGTCTGCAGAGAAGCACCTGTACGGTCTTGGGCTGAGCAGCAGAATCCCCACAGCCCTGGCTGTGAAGTTGTACCTGTTCATAGAGTGTATTTAATCCTTTCAGTACGTTTGAATGTGCAATAAACCAGTCAGATAGGGGGGAAAAAAAAAAAAAAACAACCCCAAAAAAACCCACAGAATGGATTATTGCCCAAAAGCTTTGCATGCAGTCTCATGTGGATTTCTCACTAAAAGGAGTTGAAAAAAGAGATACTAAAGCCCACTGCGACCAAAAATCCTATCACGCAAACTCTACATGCAGCACAACTGGCTCAGTGAAAACCAAGCGAGGTGAAGGTGAAGGCCCTTGATTTGGAGATCTATAGGTCAAGTAGCTTTATGTCAATGACGCGGTTGACATATATGATAGTTCCTAATGTTTTTGCTAGGTCAGTGTTTTCTTGGATGCACAACGTAAGAATAGGCAAAGGATTGGTGTTTTGAAAAGTCCTTCTGTTTTTTGCTGTATTTAAAAGCCCTTGTCAAGGTACCTCCTCCGTGCTGACAGTAACGAGAATAGGGGACTGTCTTTTTTTAATTACTTCAGTTCTTTTTTAAACAGCTTCACCACCTCTCCCATCGTGTCGTCTTTGCAATTTTGTGCCACTTCGGTGACGACGAAGACATTTTTTTTGTATCGTTCCCTACATGCATTTGTGGCAGGCCTTAAAGCTGGTTGGGTGGAGGGAGGAAAATAAAAGAAGTGAGGTAGGATGGGCTTCAAGCGATGGCTCGTTCTTCCTCCAACTGGTTCCGAGGCCGGGGAAGGATGAAATTCCAACAAAGAGTTTGCGTGGCTTGAGCCATGGGCTCTCTGAGGTCCGGGGAGCCGTTGGGATAACCTCAGCCATCTGAATTTGTGTGTTCGTTCCCACTGGGTCTGCCAGCACTTGAACTGGTCGGTACTTCTCAAACTTGCCCAAAGAAATAACATCGAGTCTGGTGTTCGTTTTGTCATTTCGTGTTCCACCTTGTACCCGGATACTCTTGGATCTGACCCGAAGGAAATACAAGGTACAGTGTGTCTTTTGTTCCTGTCCTTAAAAGCAAACCTAAAAGCTGGTCCGTTGGCACAGACCTTGCCCTGATACTGCTCATCAGCCTAAACTCTATGCTCAGGGATGTAGGAAACCACCACTTTGCTCGTTGTTTTAAATCGGGAAGAAACGAGACTGTTTTATGAATGTTAGTGTTAACTTGGGCATTATGTTAGACGAGACCCTGCTTCAGAAAAAAAAAACAAAAACAAACAAAAAAAAACAACAAAAGGCTGCTGGAAGCTCCAGATGGTGAAATCAGCGTTTGCTCAGCAGTATGTGCTCCGTTCGAGTCGAGGTGGTTATGAAATCCAACAGATTTTGTAAATTAGTGATCCAGCCGCAGGGCCCTCTGGAGCCGGTGCCCAGGTTCAGGGCCGCGTGGCACAGCAAGTTCCCAGAAACACAGTATGGATCTGGTTTTAATTTGTTAATTTTTTTTTTTTTTTTTTTGTTCCTCAACCACTTTATAATGTATTTTTTTAATTTATTATTTTGTAATGTCATGTTTTAAGTATTGCTGCTATCCTTGTTATTCTTCCCACTGTTTTTATTGCAGATTTATTTTGTGAAAGTTGTACACTAATGTTTCATTTTATGTCTAAATCAAAGTATTTAAAGAAATACTAGTTCTATTTAATGTGGTTATGGAACCAGCTGGAATAAACAGTGATTGTATAGTAGGCTGGACCCAGGAGGTCATGTTCATTTTTGTTACATATGCAATAAACTCACAACTTTAAATTCTTGGTACCCGCCTTTTTGTTCGTTAAAATATTTATGGAAGTCCCAGGAAAACGGATACACTTTTAATCAGATTGTGGTGGTGCTGGGCTTAGCGAAGCTGGAGATGGAGGACGGTGCTGGTCTCACCGCTATCGAGCGTCGGTGTTTGCTCCCCAAACTGCTCACCCCGCTCCGAGGAGCGGCTCCTCTGCGGTGGGGCCGTGGCTGTGGCAGCTGCCACAGGGGACAAGGTAGGGAAATGCGGCTGATTTAACAGATTTATACGGACTGCCCGGATAAAACTCCTCCTTTCCGGGCGGAACGCTTTGTTTCATTCATTCTTTAACTGATTAATTACCAGCCGTTACCTTTTTCTCTTCTCACCTTACGATTTGTCCTGTGATTCTCCCAAACCCTCAGTTTTCAGGAAGGAAATTATAACTCCCCTCCCCTTAATGAGAGTTGGAGAGAGATTCATTAATGCTGATGAATCTCTGCTTTCCTCTTTGGGTGGTGTTTGGGTTTGTTTTTTTTTCCTAATTAGCAGTGGTTTTGCGAGTGGAGAAAGATGGGTACGAGTGTGAGGATGGGGCTGGCGGGGGATCAGCGGTGCTCGGTGTCGGTGGGCGCTGCAGCAGAGCCTTCCCTCTCCGAAGCTGAAAGCGGGGATTTCTTTAATCTTGTTTAAAAAAGAAAAAAAAAAAAGAAAAAAAAAAAAAAAAAAAGGGGATGGGGGGGGGTAATAATTCAATAACGTTTTTTATTCTTTGAGTAACTTCCCAATAGGATCAAACGCACTAAAATACAACAAGCAAACCACTGTGGAGCTGGATTCGCCCGCCCCCTCGTTCCAGCCGGGACTTGTTCAAGTTCTGCTTGAGGATTTGGAGGAAAAAATGCCGTCGGTCCCTCCGTGCTCTGCCAAACGCTGCTCCTTCGCCTTTCCTTTAATAAATCCTTCTTGGGGAGTATTCCTGATGGCTAGTGTCCTGTCGGTGCGCAGACACAGAGAAACGGAGGATTCCTGCAGCCTCCTCCAGCGGGTTCGGTTGGTTGCAGAGGGGCTGCTGGAGGAGCTCTGCGCTGTGGGAACCGTCTGAAGAAGTGATAAAAAATTAAATATTTCTCTGAAGGAAATCTTAGAGAGCTCGGGACCGTCTCTTTTACGGAAGCTCGGCATGTCAGTTAAATTCTTCCAAGTTAAATTTTCCAGTCTCTGCCTCTTTCTGCAGGACGTGAGCAGGAGCTACTGGTCTCCTAGTGGCAATTTGTCTCCTGATTTATGCTGCTGCTGCTCCTGTGTCCCGGGCACTCTGTCTGCCTGGGGAGGGACAGCCCCCGCCCTCTATGATCCGCTTTAAAAAGGCATGGCGGATGGCTTTTAATTCACCAAATTGAAAGAAAACCTCTTTTTATCTTCTGTTGGTGCTTTACAGCCCCATGCCTGGCTAAACCCTCCCTCTGGCTTCACTTTCCAGCCTTTCTTCCCATGTGGCTTGGGGTGAAACTAAAACCGCCGTAAATAATTACAGCTTAAATAAATCCTTTCAGGTGTGGCGGGGGATGGAGGGCAGGAGGAGAGGACGTTGCCAGTTTGCTCTTGCTGATTTGAAACAAGATCAACCCCCAAATTTATAACCCCCTTCTGCAATCTCAGAATTCTTCAATTCCAGAGCCCTGGAAGAGGCTGCCCAGAGAGGTGGTGGAGTCTCCTTCTCTGGAGACATTCAAAACATTCCTATGCAACCTGCTCCGGGTGGACCTGCTCTGGCAGGGAGGGTTGGACTAGATGCATCTCCAGAGGTTCCTTCCAACCCCAGATCATTCTGTGGTTCTGTAATCTCACAGCTACCTGCCGGATGGGTGGTGCAAACAACCCCCCCAGGTCCTGCAGACCCTCTCCCAGCCTTGGCCACAGGATGATTTTATCGCTTAAAGCATAAAAAGGCCCCTCACGCGGGACCAGGAGGTGACTGTGTTGCGCAGATGGGCAATAAAAGAAAAATCTGCCTGGAGAGCTCGTGGCCGGGCCCAAGATGATGGGGAGAAGCTCAGGCGCCAGCAGGTTGAGAAGGACAGATGTTTTCTTGCACCAAAACCTGGCTTTTATGGCCTGCAGAAGAGGAGGGATTGCTTCGGGGGGGGGGGGGGGGGTGTGAGTGGCTCCACAGAAGGCTGCAGGAGAGTCGTGCTGAGTTTGCTGATCTCCATCCCAGCTCCAGAAGCGGTTGGCACCTGGAGCGGAGGTCAGGCTGCGGCTGGAAACCATATGGGCTGAACCCCCATGGTTCCTGTGAGGGGAGCAGGAAGAGAAACGTTCCTGGAGAGATGAGGAGACCCTGACATATATGCTTCGTCACCCCATGGCTGGTGCGTAGGTCAACAAGGACCACGGTGAGGAGGAAGGCCACCAGCCACACCGGGCAGGTGACCGCCCGCCGGTGGTCCCCAGACCTGGGCAGGGTGTCCAGAGGGCTGACAATGGCCAGGTAGCGCTTGGTGCTCGTGACGGTGAGGATGAAGATGCTGATGTACATGGTGAGGAGGTCAAGGCTAAAGAGGAACCTGCAGTCCAGGTCTCCAAAGTGCACATCCCACACGAAGTATGTGCAGACCACAAATGGGATGGTGGGTAAGTACAGGAGATCAGCCAGGGCCAAGGTGACAATGTACATGCACAAGGAGATGGTGACGACCACCAGGGTGTAGATGTTTCCCACCAAACCAAACCATGCACATGGTGGCCAGGAGGCAGCAGAGGAAGGAGGTGACCAAGAGGTCGCTGGCGCTTTCAGCAGAGACAACAGGCTGGGTGGTGGCATTTTTGGGGTGGCAGGGCACCCAGACACATGTGCTCAGCTCCATCCTCCCTCACCGAGAGCTGCTCAGGGGAGATCTTCCGGAGGAAACCCCAACCTGCAGAAGCAGGAGCTGCCGGCTGAGCCATTTTACTTCCCTGCACACGGCAGGGGACACACACCAGCTTCACTGGAGGTGGGATTTGTCCCTCTGCCCCCACCGTGGGGATGCCAGGACACCCCAGCTGCCCCCACCTGCCCTTCCCGTTGTCTCGGGCACCTGCCCTGCTCCATCCGGGTCATTTTCTATGAGATTTGCACCCCATAGGGGACCTGCACACCCCCCGCATGGCAGAGCACCCCCACAGGGGACCTGCACCCCATCATGGTAGAGCACCTCCACAGGGGACCTGCACCCCATAGGGGACCTGCACACCCCCCCCATGGCAGAGCACCCCCATAGGGGACCTGCACCCCATAGGGGACCTGCACACGTCCCCCCCATGGCATAGGACCCCCATAGGGGACCCGCACCCCCCCTTGACAAAGCACCCCTATAGGGCAGCTGCACCTCATAGGGGACCTAACCCCCCTCTTGGGGAACGCCCCCCATAGGGGACCTGACCCCCCCCATGGCAGAGCCCCCCCATAGGGGACCTGCACCCCATAGGGAGTCTGTAGCCGTACAGGAGACCTGCCCCCGCCGCGGCAGAACCCCCCCATAGGGGACATTCCCCCCCACCCCATAGCAGAGCACCCCCACCCCTCGGAACCACGCGCAGCTCCTCGCCCCGCCCCTTCCCCTCAGGCCCCGCCCCCTTCCCCCCAACCACCGGCCGCCCGGAAGGGGGCGGGGCGGGGCCTCCTGGAGGACCGTCCCCCTTCCCCCCCCCCCCGCCTCTATGGTAGGTTTGGCCGAGACGGGACCGCTGGGGCCGCCCCTCTCTCTCCCTCGCCGCTCCCCCGCCGCTCCTCTCTATGGTGCGGGGCGGTGCGGTCACGTGGGGCGGGCAGGCCGGAAGGAGCCGGGCAGCGGCGGCTAAATGAAGCGGGACCGGCGGGGCGGCGGACGGGCCCGGTGAGTGCCGGCCGCGGCCCCTGCGGGCTCGGGGCGGTCCCGCCGCCCGGGGAGAGCAGCCGTAGCCGGCGGCGGGGGGAGGGGTTCACGCCGGGGCTCCCCTCCTCGTCCCCGGGGCCTTGCCTGTCCCCCCCCCGCCCCGGGTGGGGGGGCCGCTCGCTGCCCTCGGCTTGGGTCCTGCCCCGCCGCTTCCCCCCTCAGGGCCGGGTCCGTCCCTCCGCTCCCCCTCAGGGCCGGGTCTTTCACCCCCTCAGGGCCGGGAGTCGCCACCTCAGGGTCGGGTCGCTCCTTCCCCTCAGAGCTGGGGTCTCCCGCTTCAGAGTCGGGTCCTTTCCCCTCTTAGGGCCTGTTCCCCCCGCCCCTGCCCTGGTCCCTTCTCCCCCCCCCGGGGTCAGGGACTGGCCCCGGTGAGGCCCTCGCCTCTCTCCCGGCCTTGGGGTCCTGCTGAAGTCCCGTGTGTCCCCCCTACAATGGGGAGGAGAAGAAGGTGGGGGGCGCCCAGGTGTAATTTCGCGGTGCTGCTGTCCGTGGGCTCCTTTCCCTGGCTCGTTTCAGGTATAACCTGGGCTGGGTGTTTATATTCAGGAAGAAAAATAGCGTCGGCTCCAGAGCCGGTGGGGAAAGGCGGATATAAGCTTGTTCTTCGCTTCTGACCCCCGTCTTGTTGTGGAAACACTTGGTGCCGTTGGGACATCTTGACATTTCAGGCATCTGCTGTGGGAGCTGCTGCAGAAAAGAAACCTAAAACACAGCTGTCCTTGGAGTTGAGGGATCTGTGTAAGAGATACTCCTCCTCCTCCTCTTCCTCCCTCTCTATTGATTTCAGTGCCGGCTCGGCTTAGTGGGAGAGAGCTCGTTCCCCCCAAGCGGCTGGAGGAAAGTTGGTTTTTCAGGCAAAACTCCTCGGAGACTGGGGAACTGTTGCTAACTCCAGTGTGTGTGTGAAGAGAGGAGCGAGAGCTCACCCAGGCAGCACTCCTGGACCCGGTTTGGGATAGGTGAAGTGTAGGTCGGCTTAAAACGTCACTGTTGTCCTGGGGATCTGCTGGCTTTGCAGCTGGGCTCGCTGGAACCCCGGCATGGCTCTTGGGGGCATAACGGTGCCTTGTGTCTGTGAGTCTGGCCTGGGAGGTTTTTCTTTTCATCTCGCCTTCGCTTTATGACCTGAAGTGTTGTCTTTGAGTGTCTTCTAATACCTTACCATAGAATCTTATTGAAAAATACACCAGAAACATAGCTTTCATATCAATAAGTTTAGTTGTTGATGTTTCTATTCAGCTTCCGTAGTGCTCGTCGAACACGGTTCAGTTTCTTATGTGAAGTGTTACAGTTGGGTCACTGGTTTGAGACCTCTGATGCTTTTTAAAAAGAAAAGCTAATGTTGCTGCTCTGCACTTTCCGTTATTGAGGCTTAATGCTGAGGGACTTTAGCTGGGTTGTCCCTGTGCTTTTTCACAGTGTCTCTCCTTCTGTTTCTTTTCCAGCTTACTCACTGCCCTACAGAACAGCAGACTCTACTTACTTTGTTTTGGGTAGCAATCCTAAAAGCAATAGCTAATTGCCTTGGTGGCTGAAAGGCACGGGCAGCATTGGTGCTGAGACCTACAAGCAGATCCCTGTTTCTCTCTTCTGCTCTGTGGTGGCTGGTTCCTCTTTCTTACAGTTTCTGCTGTCTCCATCGATGGACTTTGGTGCTGTTGCAGGCTTCCAGCAGTAGCAGTGGAGGAGAAGGCGGAGGTCCCTGGTCAGGGGCACAGAGTAGCCTTTACATGCTCAGTTATAAAGTGGCCTCCTGGTTCCAGAGAGGATGGTGTGAGAGCTTTTTTCCTCCAGTGACCTGTTTGGAAGGAGATGGGGGGATGTTTTGAGACCCATCACTGCAGACCCACCTCTTGAGTGGGTTCTGGTATATCCCTGTCCAGGTACCGGCCGTAGGAGCCTGCAGTGCAGACCATATGGTGGGACCCGTTTTCTCTAGGGCTGGCAGAAGTGCAGGGACAGCTTTTAATTACTGAACTGTGGGATTTACAGCTTTGATCTGAGCTTCTCATTTCTAGGATGAATGCCGTGCAAAAATTCCACTGCCTTACACCAGGCTTTTTGATATTGTAAACATCTTAATAGATTTCATGTGCTGGGTGTCTGCGTGGTGTGACTAGATGTTAATAAACAATCATCTTGACAGGAGTTTGTGACTGGAATACCAAGACTTGGGAAAGGACTCAGACCCACTTCCTGAAGATCTGTAGAGACATTCAGCCCGCTTGGTAGTGCTGCTTTTTGGTAACGAGCCTTTTTCCCTCCCTTTTCCTTTCCTTCCTAGGATGTTTTCCTGTCAGCCTGGCTGCAGGCATCCTTCTCGGGCAGCTGCCTAAGTCAAGGCATGAATAGCAGTTCCTGGAAGAGCAGTTGGGGCAGGCTTTACTGATGATGAGGTACATTCTGGTTTCCAGCACGGTGCTGGCAGCCTGTTCCTGGGCTTGTGTTTCAGGAGCTGCCTCGGAAGTCCAAATTCCTGGGTAGTCCATGCTTTGTCTGCCTGAGAATGCAGTGGGCGTTACTGCCGCCGGCGAGCTATGATCGCTGGCAGCGTGGCTTGTGCTTTGAAATTGGACACAAATCACTAAAAAAGTCCTGTGGCAAAAATAGGTGGGGAGAGAAGGCAACTCCGGCGACTTCAGCACGGCTGGAGAGAGGCAGGAAGCGTGTCTCGGGGGCCAGGAGCTGATTAGCAAACCAGAGAAGCACAAACCCAAGCGCAAGAGACGTGGAGCCCTTCGGGTGTCTTTAAGCGCCTGCTGGAAGAAGCTCCCATTCATTAGTTTGGAATTGGTGTCTTTTATTTTTAATTTCTTTCTTTTTAAAGTCATTGTGAGTGGTTTACTGTGTCACGGTGCCGGCAGCTCGGCGCGGCGATGGGCGTCAGGGCTCGCCACCAGCCACATTCTTTTTGGGACAGTCAGAACTGCGCCGCTAATTCCTCTCATCAGAAGCTTGGGGTTGGTTTTTTTTCTTGGTGTGTTTTTTTTTTTTTTTTTTACGTGGATTTGGTCTGGAGATATTTTTACGTCTCCATTTAAATTATTATTGAATTCAGACATCTTCTTAACTACTTAAAGGAGAGGCGCTAATAGTCTTAGACATCTGTGTGAGCACTGAAATAATAGCGTGGTGTGTTGCCTGCCCTGGTCGATGGGTGAGCTCTTCAAGATGCTACATGTAACTTCAATTTCTCTCTGTAGGATCTGTCCCCGATGGCGTGGGTGCTTCCTTTTAATAGAGTGAGCACTAGAAGGTGCAAAACACGCAGGTTACTGGCCGCACCAGCTGTCTTTCAGTAGCAGCCCAGGAGATAAGGTTATCTGTGCAATGACGTGGTAGTTTGTGTTTGAAATTGAGCTGAATAACGTCCCGATGAGCACTGGTCTGATGCGAGGTAGGGTGGTTTTCTTTTAAACAGGTTACTGGGACAGGGAAAGCTGGGAAATTGGAGAGGGGTAGGCAGGAAGAACAGGAAAAAGAGAAAAAGGCCACTTAGCTGTGTCCTGGTGGCGTGAATAAGTGATCCTTGCCAAAGCTGAGATAATAAGGAATGTTTTACCGAGCTGGGATAATCTCGTTCTCAGCAGCCTTTGTGTCGCTTTTATAGAATTTCAGGTTTATTTTGGAATATCTCAGGAGTGATGTTTTTCCTCTGGGTCATTCCTTAAGAGCTTGCCATGGTTTTAAATTCGTAAGGATCCTTGATAAAGCTTAATTCCTGAGGACTAGAAATCATATTATTTCCGAATGACACCTTTCTCCTAATTACCAGCGCTGCTGTGGTTTCTGCCCTGCGTTCGTGAGGGGAACTACCAATGTCTGATGTAAGTGGGGAAAGCATCGGGCTTTGGGGAGAGATTTCAACACTGGGTTGATAGCTGAGTCCTGATGCCGTTTCTGACCCAGGATGGGCAAAATTTAAATTGTGTGGCTTCCTCGCTGGCTTTGGGGGAGCCAGACTCCTTTGCTGACGCCCAAGGTGCCGGTCTGTTCACAGGGTGACTTTTGGAGGCTGTCGTCATCACTCGTAACAAGAAGCAAAATTAATGAGCTGAAATCAATCTGGGAGTGTGTGTAGGTGTCAGGGTGACCTGAAATGTTTTCAGCTGGCTTCTGAGGACAAGTGCTGTGTTGCTCACGCAGGGTCTGCTCACCTCTGTATGGCGGCCAGGCTACTGTTTGTGTTATTTAGATAAACATTTGGACAAGATCTGGAGAGGCAACACGTGATACTACTCTGTAGTATGAGGTGATCGGGATTTGTACCAGCTAGAATTTTTCTTTGGGTAGTATAAGGATGGAAATACGGCCTCAAGTAATATATTTTGTCTAAATAACTTCTCACGCTTCTGGTACTGCTTTGTCAATGCCAATGTGCCCTTACCAAGCTGTAGGGGCTGCTACCGCTGTTTCTTGACTGGCAAAAAGAAGACAACAGTTGGCTTTTTGCAAAACCAGAGTTAGGAAGAGATTTTCCCTTCTACTTCCAAATACCAACCTGAAGATGCGACGCCTTTTTATGTTTGATGGGGGGGGGAAGGCAACCTCTCCCCGATGCTTCTTGCAGATCTTTTTTGCTTGAAGGTACCTGCTGGCCGGTAGTGGAAGGAGAACTTGCCCACACACCTGTGGCAAGTAAGAAATGCTGGATAAACACGTTGTGGTGGGACAGCAGAGCGGAACAGGCAGCAATGCTGACAGCAGAGTGACGGCGCTGCCTGGGAGGCTTTCCTCCTTTCCCTGCTCTCTCCGTAGCACTGTGATGCAATTTGAGGGAGATGACAGCAGCGGCGTAATGGGGAGGCAGGAAAAAAAAAAAAAAAAGCTTTTTCTCCCTTGCAGGAAACCAGCAGCGTAGGGCGTTTGGGATTTCCAGCTATAGAGGAACAAGACTGGCAAGAGCCATCCGCAGTAATAGTTCATGCCCTCTCTTCTATATTGTTAAACCGGAATCCTATTGTAGTGGAGCAGGCTTCATTGTGTGTAAACTGGGAGGTGCCCTTGGATCGGGCACGGCTGGCACAGACCAGCCTGCGACGGCGGGGACGCACCTCGGACTCGAGCACAGTGTCTGAAAAGCGCTCCTCAGCCTAATGTTTCTGTGTTTGTTTAGCAGTTTGTGGCTGTTTTTACTGACCCTCCATCCCAGATGGTTAAATAATCTGTTTGATGTTGTACTGTTGCAACACCCAGGAAAAGAATTTATATTCTGCTATGTGAAGGCTTCAGCAGTGTTGGACACTTGACTGCGATGACTAAGGGGTAGGCACGCAAATTTGCAGCCTGGAAACAGTTGTGTCCTTAGCAAATGGTCTAACTGCAGCCTGTGTAACCTCTTAGCTGCAGCCTGTAGTGCGTTTTGTAGTCTTGTATATGCAAAATATTTATTTTCCTTGGGGTGGAGTTGTTGGAGACCTTGCAGTCTCCTAAATCTGCATGGCTGGACCTGGAGAATTGATGTTCAGTGCTGCTTTCCTTGCGTTTACCCAGCCAGCCAATAACTCATTCATTTGTGAACTTTATTAGGCTCAGAGAAGACTCATGCTGGATGTGGAGATTCCCTAAATCTGGCCACAATCCGATTTTACCGTTACCGGTTCTGATGTAGGGATACACTTACCTCAAATACAACCTCTTCGCTTTTCTGCTGTTTTAACGCCTTTCTGCTTAAACCCTGCAACGGCTGCTGCCACGTGGTGTGGATGAAGCCAGAGCAGATAACTGTCCTGACCCTGGAAGGCTGCCCTCGGTTTCTGCCGCCGGGATGCTGCCGGCTGGGCTGGAATCGCTTGGCCACAAGGGCAACGCGTGGCCACAAGCAAAACCCACCCTGGCTTTACAAAAGCAGTTGCCGCCTGGCTTGAAAAAATCTTATAACAACTGGTTATTGTTGGCGCTTGAGCGTAGGACATAGGTACCGCTCTTCAGACGGGTTGGTGGCAAACCCTTCCCGTGCAGCAGTTTTGGGGTGCAACAGGCAGCTTTTTGTACTCTTTCCGGCAGGAATGGGTGCGGAGCGGTGACTTGCTCGGGTGTTGTGTGTGCCTTCCAAGGTTTCTCTCTACTTAAGGCAGTTTAAGACTCTTCACTGCAGAGTGAACTTGGCCTCTTTCTTTATGGCTCAAAGATGGCTTTTGTATGTATTTAAAGCCTTCACTTGAACGTGTAAAAGCATCTTTCAAAAGCAGTGTCTGATCTCAGAGTAGGAACACGTATAGTTTGAGGGCCGGTTAGGGATCTCAGCAGAGTTGCAGAGTGTCAACTGTTCGGCTGCAGTTTAAGATCTTCCCCCTTCTTGCAGTTTATTTTAGCATCTTATTTCCGTTCTCCCAGTTACGCTGTGGTGGATGTATGAGGATAGAAGGTATCTGATCTGAATCCTACAAAAAAAAGTTTTCCAGGGCATTTCTGTTCAAAGCCGTAACAAATGCTGGTGGAGCTCGGTGTGAGAGGAGGTGACAAGCTGTGCTGTGGGAATGTGACAGTCTTAAGCAGCTCTTGCGCTGAAAACCTTCTTAACGTGAAGCCACAGCTTCTGGCCACCACTGGCCACTGACCTTTGCAATTATGTCAAGTGCGGATGCTTAACATGGTTCAAAAAAGGTATGTCCGTAATAATCGGAATATGTGACCTGTGAAGTCATTCTTTTTGGAAGTCCCTAATTCAGGGATGTTTGACACCTAGGATGGTTGGTGGCAAACTTTTAAGTCAATACTTCTAAAAATACTGTGCAGATCGACACAGAAACCTGCCTTTTTTTGCTAAGGTGGGCTACTGCAATAAGGCAGGGATTTATTGTTTTTTTTTCCTTCTGTGCCACCTCGAGGTCAAGCCTTAGCTTTTCTATCGTCAGCAGCTTTGTGAAGCGAGGTGGGGTGTGCTTTGCGGGCTGCGGCCAGCCTTGAAAGCAAAGCTTCTCGTGATGGGTTCAGGTCACATTTAAAATAAAATTAAAATTAAAAAAAATCCCCTGTTTCTTTCCACGTTCGCTCCTGGTGGTGCACTATGGTTCTTTTCGGGAACACGACTTCCCAAGTGCAGTTTAGATCTTTGTTTCCAGGGTCGGGCAGCAGCTTAACATCTAGGATGCCATCGCAACCTGTTAATCCTTCATGACTTTAAAGTCCTCTGGCTGTTACTGCGACTAAAACTAATTCTCTGTGCTTTCCAGCCCTGTTGATTTTGGTTTAATTCGTCCCTCGCTGCAGCTTGTAACAGTGTTTTGTTGGTTTTGTGCAGCCTGTCCCTCCTCTTCCTCTCCCGTTGTGCCCCACAAACTCATCTGGGAGACGAGCAGGCTGCTGGGGGCTCATCCAGGTGAAAGTCGTAGCTTTTAGGGTTATTCCCCCCCAAAAAAACCTTAAACTCCTTTATTTCCCCCATTTCCAGTCAAAAAAGGTGCTAAGATGGGAACCTGAAGGCTCCTGCAGACCTGCATCCAACTTGTTGAATAACTACTTAAAAGGTTGCACTTGGTTTTCTTTGTTGCGTTATACCTTTTAAAGGTGACACTCTTTTAAAAAAAAAAAAAAAAAAAAAAAAAAAAAGATAAAAGGAGAAATAACACTAAGGATTTGGAGGGGAAACGCTGTGTCCTTTCTCCTGGAGAGCTCTGTGAAGTCCAAGTGACAGAGGAGCACTCTCGTATGTGTATCCTGGGGCACAGGGGGCATTTCTCTTGTTCTTTTCCCCGTGGCCGCTGGGTTGATGGGGAAGAGAAGGTGGTTGCAATTAATGTTATGTAGAGCAGCAGCAAGTATGTGCGGCACCTGGTAGTCCGTGGCGTCCAGCTCTTTCAGGCACCGGTAGGTTTAATGATGGTGCTGCTTGGAGAAAGGAGCCTCTGCCCCTTTCTCCTGGCATACGTACTAGTTCGGGGCAAGAAAACGGAAAGTAAAACTTGCTCTGGAAGTGGCCGAGCTGTAAATCACATGGTTTCACGTGCTCTTCCGTTCGTCCCCACCCTTATACCACAAAATCATGGCAAAAGAGTTGTTTAAATTGATGGTTTGGGAGATAGGCTGTGTGCCCGAGGAGGTTGGGTCCGTGTGTATGTGCTGCCAGGGTGAACTGCGGAGCTGCCAGTGCCTGAACCGTTGCTTGAGCACCAAATGCCCAGCTGGCACCTCTGTTTGTGGTGTGGGAGGGAGGTTTGGGATTTTGGGATTATGGTGTATGATCCTGCACGCGCCAGAAGTCTGAAGCAGGCAGAGAAGAACCCTTTACAGGAGCGAACTGCAGAGATGCCTTCTCCCCCCTCAAAGCCTTGAATTTTCACTTTTCTCTCAAAATGAGCCACTCAAGGCAACGGTATTAACTCCTCTTTCCATCCAGACTTCTTAAATTTAATTTTTTTAATTTTTTTTTTTAGGGCTCAATTTGTTAGGGGAAGCAAATGATGGATCCAAAGCTCCCCATCTCTTGAGCCGAGCGTGGGGTTTTTTTGCATTCATCAAAATTAGCAGTCTCGTGCTGGTCAGAAAGATCATAGAATCATTCAGGTTGGAAAAGACCCTTGGGATCATCGAGTCCAACCATCTTCCCTATTCTACAAAGTTTTTCCCTACACCATATCCCCCAACATCACATCTAAGCGACTCTTAAACTCATCCAAGGATGGTGACTCAACCACCTCCCTGGGCAGCCTGTTCCAGTGTCTGACCACTCTCACTGTGAAGAACTTCCTCCTAATGTCCAGTCTAAACCTACCCTGTTGCAACTTGAAGCCATTCCCTCTTGTTCTATCGCTATTTGCTTGTGAGAAGAGACCAGCACCAACCTCTCTACAATGTCCTTTCAAGTAGTTATAGGGAGTGATGAGGTCTCCCCTCAGTTTCCTCTTCCTCTAACTAAACAGTCCCAGCTCCCTCAATCGTTCTTCATACGACTTATGCTCCAGGCCCTTCACCAGCTTCGTTGCCCTCCTCTGCACCCGCTCCAGCACCTCGATATCTCTCTTGGATTGAGGTGCCCAAAACTGGACACAATACTCCAGGTGTGACCTCACCAGTGCTGAGTACAGGGGGACAATCACCTCCCTACTTCTGCTGGTCACGCTATTTCTAATACAAGCCAGGATGCCATTGGCTTTCTTGGCCACCTGGGCACACTGCCGGCTCATATTCAGCCGCTTGTCAATCAGAACCCCGATGTGACGATCTGGAGCCCTGTTATTCAGCAGAAGGACTGACGGGGGTCGTGGGAAGGCACTGAAATGTCCAGCAGTTGACCTTGATGCCAGTCATCAGGGAATAGCTTGAAGGCATCACAAACTTTCAGTGGAGTTGAATTAATAGCTGCCCATTTTTGGAAATGAAGAAGTACATCTGGTTCAGAACAGTCTCACGTTTTAGAGAAGAGCTCCCAGAGCGGAGATGGGATTTGCAAGGAAAACTGGTATCGCTGTATGTGGCCAGCTGTTAGGCGGGTAAGATAAAACTGGACAGATTTCTTTCCTCTTGTACTCTGTGTTAATAGAAGCAATAAAGATGGAGTATTTAAAAAAAAAACTATGATTAAGTGATACTGTCACCTTAATGGAATGAAGAACTGCAAGTGCGGTTGGTTAAAAGTCTTGTGATGTACAGGCCGTTTCCTGTAAGTCCTAAACTGACTTGAAAATGGGAAAAATATAGTTAGAGATTTGAACCCCTGTAATCCCTAAAAATCTGCTCTCTTAATTGCTCATGACAAAGCAACTTTCATTAGTCCAGAGCAATGACACACAGATGTAGCTCATACCCTGTCAATCTGTAGCCTCTCTTTCCAAAACATCTTCTGATGGGTTCTTGGTAACGCGGGTGACTGAGAACCGACCGTAAAAATACTCAGCGGAGCAGATGAACGTTCAGTTTTGATTTACTTGCCCCGGAACGCTTCTGGTGTTATATTGTCTTATGTTTTGGTGTGACAAAATCAACTCTCTGGCTTTCTGCAGTAGGATTGTGTTACCTGGCTCTTAATGGAAAAAAAATTGTTCTCTTTGGCTTCTGTTCCTTCATCTTTCTCAGATCTCGGCAATCCTGTCTTCCTCTTAGAGGGTGTGTGTGTCTGTCTAAAATCCTTTGGTAAACCAACCTGGCTGCTAATGGCTTGTGACACATTTAGGGAATACTCCAAAACTTGTAAGCCAATTCTGTTATTAAATGATCTTCTAGTTTATTGTTCCTCTTCAGCACATACTATGGGTCCAAATATTGGCAGCGGAGCTACGTGGATGCGGTTGTCGTAGTTGTACCCCTGTTCTGTGCTCTTTTGTGTGATAACTGTAGCTGGTTGTGCTGTTTTCATAGCAAATCAAGCCGCTGCTGGAAACCGGGTGGTCTTGCCTGCGAGGCACTGCTGTCTTCAGGAGGCGGGGGGTAAGGCTTTTTGGTTTTGGGGTGGTTTCCCACTTCTGCCTGAGCTGGGGGCAGCCCTTCGTGCCAACCTGCTCAGCAGCAGCCCTGCTGCGGGTCCACGTCTTATTCTCTGCCGTTTTTCCTTTGCGAGGTGTGAGGCAGTGGCTGCCTTGTGTGTGGCAAATAGGGCTTGTTTGCGCACAGCGGTTCTCGACGGGCTTATGATCAGGGGACTTCTAATTTTCGGTTGGGATGATGCCACTTAACACGATCGACCGCTGTTAAACTCTCCCTGCTTTTACTAAGTGGCTGTTCCAAGGAGCAGCCCCCAGCAGACCCTGAACCCTTTGAAATGTTTCAGTGAAATGCTCGACAGTAAGTCGGGCTGGTTTATTTCCCTTATGTTGTGCTTTGTGTGGTTTTTTTTTTTTTTTTTTCTTTTCAGGGTTGAATTTTTAGCTTTTCATTTTGCTGGTTGTCACAATCCATGCATTATTTAAGTAGCTTCTCTTTGTTTTAGCAGCTTGAAACGAGCCAGAAATTCACCTTGCTCGCAGGCTACCAGCAGACGCCTTTGCTGCCCGCAGGCAGAAAGTAGGAGTTGATGCTCTTCTGTCAACGTAGGTGAGCAACGGTGGTGTTGCTGTGTGGGGGAGAGGCTAAATCACACTGTGATTTGATGGTGCTGACATCTCTTTCAAGTTGCTCTTTTATTTATTTCCTCCCCCCCCATTCAGTTGGGATTTCAATTCCTGCCTCCCCTGCAGTGCTTTCTGTGTAGTCCCCTTGCCTTGAGCTAGAGCCAGAAAAGAGCGCTTTGAGCCTAGTCCTGTCTTGGGTATGTGGGAGCTCGAGATTTCAAATGCTGTAAGTTGGGGGGGGGGGAAATATACATTACACAGTCTCTAGGAGGCGGGGGGGTCTCCCCTCCACTGTCGCTTTAAATTCCAGCGCTGTCTGAAGATGCTCATCGCAGCACAAACGCGAGGTGGAAGGAGCAGATTTGAGTTCTGCTCCAATTACTGCAGTCCAGAAACGCTTGCATATACCAGGAGTTTAAATATATGCACCGTACCGATGCCTGCTATTTTTAGGTCAAGCTAAAAATACGTACCCTGGTGTTTGCAGGGATTTTGGATGGGTTTTGGAAATCCTTGTGTCAGCATCCTGGGACCTGCTTCACCTCTAAGCAGCTGATCCGTCAACTTATAGCGGTGGTTGGGACCAGTGGTTTTGTAGGTTATATATTTGCATTTATGAGAAGCTTGTTCGGGAAATACGTGTGACTTTGTCAGTCTGAGAACTAGTCGGTTCGGAGAACAGTTATACGTAAGTCCCTGATGGTCTCTGATTTTTCCGGTAACTCTTCTGTTAATGGATTCTCCTCCTCTCAAGTTGACGGAGGAAAGACCTAAACAGGGAATATTTTATTGTCTGTGCAGTGAAACAACTTGGATGGTGCAGAGTCATGATTACATGGAGTAACGTGGGAAAACTGAGGGGAGATTTGGTGGAACCGTATCATCAGCGTGGAGGTCTTCACTGTGCTATCAATGGGTGGCTTCAAGGACGTGACAAGTTTCGTGTCACCCTGGTGCTATACAGGGACTCGGATCCTGTGTGCGTGCTGTAGTGCAGGTGGGAATCTTTAAGAAAAAGGAAGGAGAAAAATAAAAAAAAAAAAAGGTTGCAAAGTGTATATCTGCCTGTTGCCAGGCCTTTTTCTTTTTAAAATGGTTCTAGTATCCTGTCCTTGACTGTATTGCAGAAATGCTGGTCATGTCGGAGCTTGGTTATAGGTAGCCTTATTCTTTACCTATAAATAGGCACCGAAATCACTGAGGTAGTGTAGGGTAGCTCTTCTTTCCATCTGTCTTCCTTACTTTTTTTATGATGTTGTTTATGTAGGGCAAGACCCCAGGGTGGCTTTGATCTTGTTACTTCACGTTCTTGGCGGCCTAGTGCTATAAACATGAATAAATTTCTTATTCGTGCCACTAGGTGGAACTGGCCTGTGCTTATAGATATTTGTTTAAACTTGAGCTCTGTATTGAGTATTGACAAAATGAATTGCAAGCTCTCGGTGAAAGCTTGGCTTTTACCCTCAAAGCAGTGCTTTATTAAGCTGCTCAGGGTTTTATGCAGTCTGTTTTGAAATAGAAAAATGGTACATTGCCAGTTCTTTCCAGGCTTGGCTTTTTGTTGTTGTTGTTGCCTTGACTGTGTATTACAGTTAGTGCTATTTATTATATTCCTGCTTTGAAACCACCGTGACTCTTTTGGTGATATGTGGGCATCTTTCTCTTGTACAGAGGGGTAGACAGTCTGTTATCCCAAACTTCGTTTCAGTTTATTTCCTGTACCTCTTTCTTGATGCTGAAGGTCGAAGTGTGCATGTTCCTCTCTACGGGAACCGGAGTCGCCTGAATATGGTCTTAATGTTCGTCTTGTGGCTTCTCCCTTGTTTTTGGGTGCGAACTGCTGTGGTTTAGCCAGCACTGGCTGAAGCACTGTTTGGGAGAAGACTTTTTGGTGTCTCTGAGCATGTGTGGTGTTGACCCACCCATGTGTACACACACGTACCCAGCTCTGCTAACGCACTGCGTGCCCCTGGAAGGGAGAAATACCCAAGCCACTTAGCTCTGCTCAGCACAGACCCGAGCAGACGCCTGTCTGGCCTCTGTCTGTGCCTCTCGATGCTGCGAGGGGTGACCTGTGGCTTCCACAAACATCCCCGTTCCTCCCCAGCCAGTCTTGGAATGATCCTTCACCATTTTTCCATGCCGAGAGGTTCCTTTGGTGAGCCTGAGCCTGCATGGAGGTACCTGAGATGAGGTGGGCACCGGCTCTGTAGGGGCTGGTGGCTGTCGCAGGGAGCGCTTTGTAGGACCAGAAGAAGTGGCTGGCGTGGACAGGTGAGCTGAAGAGGCCTGGGTGCCACTCCTGGCTTTGCTACTAGCATGCTTGGTGGCCTTTCCTGCGCTGGTCCTTTCTGTGCTTCCATTTCTCCATCTTTTAAATGGCAAGAAGTGGATTGATCTTCTTTTGTAAAACATTGAGAGGGATGAGGATGGGGGAAATGCTGTGCAGGACTAGGTGGTAGCTATTTACAACTACCAGAGAAAATACAACTGTAATAATGCGGCTGTGACCTTTTAAAAAGGACAAGGGTTTCGCCAAGCACGCTTACGGTGATCCAGCTACTGAGCTGCTGCTCCAGCACCTGTCTGCAATGATGAGATTTCATGCCATTCTGGCAAATAAAGTAAGATTATTTTTTTTCTTCTTGATAAGGCAGAAACCAAAGAACCTTGTGGAAATGCTCCCAAAATCTTGCTCTTGAAGCATTTTCAAAGCTTCAACATGCCCATGAGACTTCCTTGGAGCCGCTTCCTGGAAACAGGGTGTGCTACTGAGGTTTCAGGCCTCGAATATAGGGCTAGTTGTGTATTTTTATTAATGCTGGTTAGAAGAGGCCTCTCCAGTTCCCTCACCCAATGTCCCACTCAAATTTGGACCACGACCACCAGCACTGGGATCAGGTGAACATGGCTGTTTGTAGCCAAGCCTTGGAAACCTTTATGGTGGAGGTTCCCTCCAGAGAAGACAGCTTCAGGCTCTGCTGCTGGTGCCCTTTGGGTGTGTTAAGCTAGTGTCCTGCCCTGCAAACAGGGAAAATGTTGCCGCCTTGCTCGTTTATCCCGCTGCTCGGCTGTGGACCTTGGCGGGAGGAGAGTGCCCTCCTGCCCAAAGCCATCCAACTCTGGGCACTGTCTGTGAAGTGTGGCTTGGGTTTTGCCTTTAAGTGCCAAATTATACTTTTTTTTTTTTTTTTTTAATTCTTACTATTTTATCCTGTATTAAAATATTTTGAAGAAGGTAATGACTAGTTCCCTGGGGTGGATATAGATACGAGCACGTAGTATGTGTCTGAACTGATTTCTTCATTTTGCCGTCCTCGCTGCAAGTCCTGTTCCCTGCAGAGGAGGTTAAGTAGAATTATTGAGAAGGAATTTATACTGTTCTTTTGTACTAGCAAACGGGATTTTATAGCAGACCCACCATTTTCTTCCAACTTGTACATCAGTAAATATTTAATAATACAGATTCCTCCGTGCTCTAATAATGAGATGAATACTTCTCAGTAAGAAGACTTCCCTTCTCGTTCCCGTGATCAGATTGTGGTCGGAGTTCCTGTACGTATTCAGCTGCTCTACGATAGTGGGAATTGAGAGCTATAAGCTGACAGAGCGTAAAATGGAAACCTGCTGTTCAGGTTGCAGTGATTCCTCTGATCTCCTAATCCTGTTGGGGAGCCTCCAGCCGGCTCATTGTGCTTCTCTCAGAACAGGTCCCAAAAGCTTGGTCCAGTGAAAGGACCCTGATCCCTGTCGTGTTCTCTTTGAGAGCAAGTGGCATATCCTGGAATTTGTACCAAACCCTCATTGAGGAGGGTGTGTGTCATAAATCGGGGAGGTGTCTTTTTTTATAATAGCAGACGATGGCAAGAAAGCGTGCTCTGTAAATGTGACTTGTTCCTGTGCCGGTTCGCAGCGCAGGGACAAAACACGCACTTATATACTGCCCTGCCAGGGGTGCAGCTTCCTTCTGACGTGCCAAGAGCAAGGAGATGCTGTGGCAGTGAGCTCAAAGCATCTCTGGTCCCTCTGGATTTTTGCCTTGGCTTGATGGCACACAAGGGAATTCAGGGTTTGATGCTGGTGTCTCCGTTTCAGCAGCGTGGTGTCTCCCTTTGTGGTTCAGCTCCTCAACAGTGAGGCTGCCAGGTTGGACCTGTGACGTTGGCTCTTCTCCTCGGTGCCAACGTATCTGCAGCGCTTGTGCATGGTGCGGCTTCATGGCATGAAGGGCGATAGGGGTCTGAGATGCAGGCTCCCACTGTGTTGCCCTGTGGCAGCTCAGGCAAGTGGCTTTTGCTCCTCTCACCAGTAGATGGTGGCAGAAACACCACTATTGAGTTGATGCAATCAGGTTTTTGACTTCTTGGAAACAGGGGACCATCCACGTATGGGGAAGTTTTGAGTCCTGGATGGACAGAATCGTATCTCTCCCCCCTTTCTGTGATTGCATAGCTATAAGCATCTTCTTGTCTTCTCCAGAGAGGCTTCTGGAGCCTGATTGCGCTCTTCAGTGGGTTCCCAACTGTTGGAACAGAAGACAACAGAAACATGTCTGCTTTTAGGCACTGAGAAGGTGGTGCAGAAAAATATCCTTATGGGGAGGCTGCGCTGGGGGACAAGGAGAACCCCCAAAATGATCTAGCGGCTTAGTCTTGGGAAAGCCTGGTTAGGGTGCTGCTGAGTTTGCCTTACTTTCTCCTGGTTTTATTTTGTCTTCTAGTTCCTCCTGCGAGCCTGACTGCCATGCCTGGGCACTGACGCCTTCGGGTACCGCTGCTTAAAATGGCAGAGAGAGGTGGAAATGAAGAAGCAACTGACCTGAACAGCTTCCGTAGTCACAGAGGGAAAGGTGAGTACCGATGTGTGCGTGTTTCCAAAACTCTCTCTCTAAAACTCTGCTTAAAAGCAGCAGGATCCATAGATACTAAACTTGCAAGGTCTGTTTTGCTGTGTCACACGCTGCTCTGTTACACCGACTTCACAGCCACCTACAGAAAGTTCTCTCGTTTTATGCTGACATGCAAAATATTTGGCTCTTGCCTTTCTCATGTTGTACTGCCCGAAGGCAGATTGCTGACTTCTTGGGAACAGCATGTAGAGGTATTTCAGCAGATCTGAGGGGCTTGTGGTGTTCCACCCTCCTGAGGACCTCCCAGGAGAGAGGCTGGCTTTGCGTTCCTGTCCTCATAGGGTGTAGGCATTGGCACCCGGTCCTTCAAGAGTGGAATTCAAAATGATGCTTTCTGTGGCTGCCTCAAAGGCTGTAAATGAGTATCGTGAATGCTTATGCTAAAGCATAAGCCAAAATGTTGTGTCAAATTGTAGGGAGAGCATGGTTGTACACTGTCTCTGTAGTACAGAAGCCCTCTGTTCCTGGCTGGATGTCTCTCCTGAGTTCCAGCTCAGTATCATCTATATTCCACTCTTGACAAGCTGTGAGGGACAAGGATGTCATCTAATAGCAGGACTTCTTCTGCACCCACAGTCAGGGGCCCATATCAGGCTTGCAGAAGGTTTTCCTGCCAAGTGACACTCTTTTGGAAGAGGCCGAATTGCACAGAGGACCTTATCTCTCTTCTAGAATACACTGCACATTAGTAAAATGTATTGTCCCTGAGTTAATGAACGTTCAGGACTTCCCTGCAAAAATTAGGAATTACTCTGTACATGGCTTGTTCAGAATAATTTTTGCAGCTGCTTGACTCGTGCTGAAGTTTGGGATGGAAGAATCTCTGCGTAAGTGTCAGAGTGACTGTTTCATTCATGTGCCTTTGGTCTCTTGAGCTGTAGCTTGTGTGGGTGTTTTGCTCAGCGGGCCGAGGGAGGCAAGAGTGGCTGTGACAGTAACTTCCAGAGGAACCGGTGACCTTTTGAGCGCTTCTTCCCTGTTGCTGCAATGTGAATATGAAGATTGATTTTTTTTATTTTTTTTTTTTTCAGACGTTTTGGTGCTTATGTCCTGTGATTTCAGTTGTTTACCTGTAGCAAATAGCTAAATTTACTTGCTTTACTACAGACCGGATAAACCGCAGGGACGAAGGTCTTATCACGATATCGGACTCCTCGGATGAAGAATTACCTTTGTTGCTGGAAACGCCAGCAGAGCAGCAGCATGAGGAAGATGACGATGATGTAGTCATCTTGGCAGAGGTGATTTTTCATTCTTGCCCTGTTCTATTCATAGCAGTTATAGCCAACTCTTGTGCAAATATCTGATGCATTCCTTTGAGAGTCCTGTCCAGTTACAGTAATTAAGGATGTCTGAAATGAATGTTAAAATGACAGCATTTTGCTGGCTTTAAGTGTTTAATCATATTTTGGGCACAGGAGGGGAGAACTAGACTATTAAACTATGTTGTATTTAAAGTGCTACTTAACAAAGGCTGTAGCTTCCATAAAGTTATCTATCTAAATCCAGAAAGGTGGAGTGCTTTGTAAGAGGTCACGATGTTCCTTAGAAGGTGGGTTTTTGAAACGCACTTTGTGTGCTTTATATTCCTCTGGGCTGTTTGTGTTCTTGTTGGGCTGTTGCAGGCACTTTTGTTTTTGCAGTTTTACGAAACCAACCCACCTGATAAATTTCTTTCCATTGGCACAGAGGAGGGCCAAAGGCTTTAGCTTACTCTGATTAAGTGTCTAATTTCATATCTAAATTATATTAAGGCTATATTCCATTTTTCTCTTAGAGTAACCAGAGGCATTGAGAAAATGGGTTGTGAAGCTGGCCCTTCTGTTTCTTAGTTGAGAACAGTTGCAGAGAATTTTCAGATCCTGTTGGCATGTAGCAGTCCTAACCTGCCAGGGGCAAGAACAAGGCCAAAGATTAACATTTTTGAGCTTTGGTTCCTGCTGCCTGTTTAAATAAGCTGGTGAGAATGCAAATATGCCATCAGTTAGTTCCTCCTTCCCAGAGTATTTTACTGGGAAGGAAGTGGGGACTGGGGTCAGCCCAGGCAATTATTGCAGTCTGAAAGTCCTGTGCACACCCAGTTGTGCCAAATGTTCTCTTAGCACCAGGGAATGGACTGAGGCTGGAGTTCAGTCAAACAAAGGTATGGGGGTTGCAGTTTTAAGCCATATTAAGCATCATGCTAAGCAGACTTTTCATCTGTTTTCATCACAAATTTGATTAGATGCAAAAGATCATCTGGGGCAAGGATTCTGACGTGCAGACAAGAACTCCTACTTACTCTTGTCTGTCTTCTTTTTAGACCCCAAAGTATCAGCAGCTTCTGCGTCCCAATGTCATCAGACCTGCTGCTCAATGGCAGGGTGCTAACACTGTGGGAGAAGGAGGATCTAAAAGTGCTGTTGGGCCTTTGAGGAGCATATATCTGCAAGATGAGAACTCAGCTCTGCTGTGCCAGGGAGACCGGTATAATCACATGGTAGAGAGCAGTGCTGGACCAAGCAGGGATGAGAACATGAACTTTGCCTTGCCTGGACCCTCTGAGCTTAATGGCCCCAGGTTTGAACTTACAAGTAACCAGGAGCCTGGCCCAAGTTTGCTTCCAGCAATAAAGACAAGTCCACAGCCTGTTGTTACCAGAGAAATTATTAGTCTGGAGAATGCAGACCTTCCACCGCAACAGGAAGAAAAGGTGGAAGCCCAGGGACAGCAAGGAAAGGACGTGGAGCCAGAGCAAAACCTTGGAGGAACAGCTGCTGCAAGTACCACAGACCAGGAGGTCCATGAGAAGAGTCAGCTGGATCACCCATACTTCCAGCCATTGGAAGGAGAGCCCCATGCTGTAGTCAACGGTTGTGCTCCTCAGCAAGGGCAGCCTGAAGCAGATTCAGGATCTCTGAGGGCACGTGGAGAGGAGGCTCCTGGGCCGGCCTTCCCCCGACCTGAACCCCAGCAGGATGGGATTCCAGGTCCTGCTTCGCCCCAACCGGCTCATCCACCAGAAGAAGCGGGTCAACAGGCAGCAATAGACAATGAACAGCCAGGTCCAGCGTTCCCTGCGCAAGTCTCTCAGGAACTCGGCTGTAGTAATGTGCCGGAACAAGGAGCTGCTGGGCAGGACCAAGACCTCACTGTGCTGCTCATCAGAGAGACAGTAAGTATTCCCAGGCCTTGTCTGACTTCAGCCTGCATCTTATTTTCAGACGGGTTTTTCAAGGTGCGGGGTGTTTCACATGCTCAAAGAACAGCCTTATTGACTTCAGCTGCAAATCCTCCTCATTTGGGCTGAGAATCGGCACCAGGAGAGGAGCATGCAATGAACTGTCTTGGAAAACCTGGGTTTGAAAGAATTAACCCCAGCACTATGACAGAATTGGTGAGAAGATACAGATCTTGAGGACTCTGCTTTGGGATGAGCTCTTGGCCAGAGAGATTTAGCAGAACTGATTGCAAGGTCTCAAGGGTACAGTGAGGTGAAATAACGTGGGTCTGTTCCCTTAAAGGCTCCTGCCCTCTCAGTTCTGCCAGCTTTGATTTTGTCTGGCTGATTCCTAACCCGACTCTGTGGAGCTGGTTTAGATGCAGAGCTAAACCAGCAAAACTGAGCCACTAAACACTAGCAAAGGGCTAGAGGGTGGGGTAGAGAAGGCTTAGAGACACGTGGCTGAGAGCTGTGGCTGCTTTCGGCTGGCTCTCCTAAAGCACTTTGATCCATGGCCACGTTAAGGCCACCGTAGCTGTCAGGGGTGACGCGGTGTGGATTTCCAGCCAGTAGCACTTGAGAATCACTGGATAAGCAGCGTGAAGACTCGTGTATGTTGACTCCACACACTCCTTCCTGATTCTGCGTGTGAAGCTTAGCATGAGGGACACTCAGTACAAGAACTGAGCCACCAAGAAGAGTTCTCTTTAGCCTTTGGTATATTCAGCAGCTTGGGCAACATGTTCTTGTTTTTTTTTTAAAAAAAAAAAAAAAAAACAAAACCAAACAACCAACCACCCAGAAACCAAAACCAACAACCAAAGCAAAAAAAATGTAGGGGTGCTTCACAAGTCTGATGTTTTCCCCTCCAGTGCGCACACTCCTCCCCTTGATTGCTAGGGAGGAAAGGTCTCTTGATGCATTATGGAATACTTTTTTGCAAACAAGCGTGTCTTACTGCATGTGTATCTTACACCACCACCCCTCCAAGTATTCCCTCCACATCCCATATCTGAGTCTCTTTGGGAAAACTGAGGTTGAGGAAAATATTCTTTAAGTAGCAGTCCAACAAAATTCAGTTCTTTCCAAGTAAGGCCTTGTGGATCAGTGACGTGCTTTGAGACGGGCAAGTAGATACTCTTCCATTGCCACTGCTTGACAACTCAGACCAGTTGAGTCTTGCAAAGCAAAATACTGTGTGGTGCAATCGATTGCAAATACCTGTTCAGAAACCCAGTGAAGGAGAGCAGCAAAGGGTGCTCTTTGCTACGTGGCTAAGGCTGGGAGAGCTTTCCCAGAGGTGCCAGTAAAGGTTTGTTGTCTGTTCTGATCTCGCTGCTGGTGTGTCTGGGTGCTTTGGGTGGGTATACGCTTTGTTGGTTTTTTTTTTTTCCTTTTGCTTTGGAATGTTGTATTTCAGCACGCAACCTGGAACTCCTTAATCTTCTGTCTGACGGTAAATATTAGCTTTGCTTGTGTTGTAGATCGTACCCATGTGCCTCTCCTCTTTCCAGCCAGCCTGAAGCACTTGTTAGGCAGCTGCTCATGGCCATTCACATGGCTACCCGTGCTCCTCTTGTGAGAAAGAGCTGTTAGCAATCACCCTGTGAAGCAAAGGAAAGCCAGCAGCTCGCAGTGTCCAGGCTGGATGGATATAAATGGTCTCTTGAAACCCATTTTGGCCCTTGTCTCGGCATAATTACCTATAAATCTCTGTCTTTGGTGCTGTTGCTGGGTTGTGCTACGCAGCTCCTCTAATACCTACGTAACCTTTAGCTTTTCCTACTGTAGGAAGCAAGGTTCCCAGATGTGAAGAAAGAATATATTGAAGAGCTAATCAGCATCAAGAACTGCAATGACTTAAACGTGTAAGTACAGAGCTAAGAGCCAGGGTGTATCACACAACAGTCTGGCTGCAGTCACCTTTCCATGTCCTCACCTGCTAATGAAGCCGTTCTAGAGTACGTCTAGGCTGAGAGTCAGCACTGCATTGACAGTCCCAAAGAGCAGGGAATTCTTTTTTTTCCTTCTAATAGATCTTTTTCTTAAATCCTCTCTAATTCTGACGTTGGGCTGTAGCTTCTCTGCTTTTAAGATCATGTGCTTATTTTAAGATATTACATATAATTTCCTCTTAACTATTACTAGCGTTCTTAAAAAGGGTGACTGTCAGGATTAAGGTGTTGAGATGGCTTCTGTAAAACAGAGTACGAAGGTGGGTTGGTGAGTTTTGAGTTGGAGAAAATACTTTCCTGCCTCTGCGTTTCACTGGCTTTTGGCTTGTTCCAGGTAAAGCTTAACACTGTTTTGGAGTCTGTTATTTAATGTCATGATGTTGTCTTTTATCCTTTTTACTTAATCAAGTAGCAGTGGTGCTGTTTGAGTTCTCTCACATCATTTTTTGCAGATAGAATAGATCAAACACATTTAAGGCCTGGTAGGATTGATTCTGGCTGTCTGTTGATGGACTGATTTTGATCAAACTGAGCAGAAATGTGAGCTGAGAAGGGAAGTAAAAGGAGTGGAAAATCAGCATGAGGACTGGTGCTTTCCCAGTTGTGTTAGCAGCTCGAGAATACCTTAGTGTTCATTGTGCTTGGTATCTCTGAGCGTCATGTTAGAATCAATAGTTTAAAAAAAAAGTAATTAACCTTATTGGTAAGTTGCATCATCTCCCTACCCTTTTGGGCAAAGCTTGGGCAGCTGAAGAGCAAAGGATTGCGTGTGTTGGCACCATGGACACAGAGGGGAGAGTGGCTTGAAGTAAATCACTTGTGACTTGTGTCTGATGGTAGGTGGCCCCTCTCTCTGCAGCTGTCACCCCTATCCCAAAACGTTGAAACTGGTTATTATGGGATACAAGAATGAAGAATAGGTGTTGGTTGCCAGAGTATTCACTCCCATCTTGTATGAATCCAATGCCCTTTCCAGTTAACTAGGGCACTAATTAAGCAGCATTCAAGTGTGTGAAGCTTAGAATTAGTTACTGGACCATAAATAAGCTAACTGGCAAGGAATCCAGGATGATCCCATCCGTTGGGCATAGATTTCCTATTCTGCTGCCTTTGCTTGTGTTGTGAAGTCATGTCTCCAAAGTAGGGCTTCTTAGGTAGAAACTCATCAAGCTGCAACTTCTTTCTTGTCTTTCCAAAGTGCTTTCCCTGCAGCGATGCTGTGGGCAGTGTGGGAGCAGCTTTCAGGTGCCCGCACCCTGTACTTGGTGCACCCCGGCGTGGATGGTTGCGTTGGGAGTGTAGAAGACCAGCAGGGCCATTCCGTGGGGCCATCAGGCAGTGAAGTTAGGCATCTGCCTGCGGGACCCTCTCGCAGATTGTGTGGAAAAAAAACTCGTTATTGTGTCCTGCGGGGATTTAGCGAAGCCTGATAGAATTAAATCCCACTATTGGCTTCTATCGGTCTTAATGTGTTCCTTCCCTTTTTGCTCCCGAAATCTCTTCTCTCCTTTTGTGTGGCACAGACCCAGTGAGATGAAAAGGTGCTTACAGGCTTCCCCCTAGGCCATCTACAGTGTCTGCTCAGCGGTGCGTTACCCACTTACTGGATGATAAAGATTTCTTCTCCATATTTTTATTCCTTTAACCAAACTATCTTTTGAGTTGTCACCGCGTCTTTTATTTGAGAACAAATGGGTCAAAGCACTGGTCAGCCTCGCTGGCAGGGTCTCTTTGATCTCCATGGTGTGTCAAGCTGAATCAGGCTTGAAATATAATAAATAAGGGTGGCTGGGTTTGGGCAGGGATGAGGCTTTTAACTGGCTCTGTGTCCTGTGGTGCAGATATTAATGAACAGTGCTGCGAGTGTGCATGCTTTGCGCGCTGGGACCCACTTAACTAATTGTCAGACATGGAAGGTTAATATCGCTGGAAATCCCGAGCATTGGAATGGCAGCACACAGAATGGTTCAGATGTAGCTGAAACCCTTGCGTTTGAGTTGCAGTGATTTGAGCTCCTTGAAGCTTCTGTTTAGTTGGATTAAAACAGTTATCTTTTACAAAAAAAGGACCCGGGGGGGGGGGGGGGTGGGGGGGGCAGGGAGCTATTAAATGCTCAGTGCCGAGATATTTTGTTGTTTTCTGAAATGATGGTCTTAAAACTTTCAGCTGATGTGAAAGATAAGATGTAGGAGCTCCTCTTAGCAGGGTATCATCTATTCAGCTTTTGTGTGCAGAAGCATTCACACTCAGTCAAAAGCTTCTGGCTCAATATGTCAATACCTGATTAAACAAAAAGAAATGCCTCTGCTTTGAATGTGAAAGCAGGGCTAAAGTAATCATGCCTTGATAGTGGGTTAATGCTTCGAGCCAGTTCAGATTTCTTAATTAGGGACTGATTTCTGACATCAGGAATGTAAATTAGCTGCAATTATGTCTTTGCTGCAACCTAGCACCTTCTCATTCAAAAAGTTTTACAAATGTTAATTGCTTGTCCTAGCTCTTTTCAGAAGGATGTTATTCTACAGCTGGGGAAACTGAGGAACAGCTTATGTTTCCTTGGCACAGCTGGTTAGTGACGGTTCAGAATGGGCTGTGAAAGTTCGTTTCAGACAGAGCCTACAGCCAGCTTCCCCTTCAAAAGGGCTTCTGAACTATTTGCAGACCTCCAGCAATAGGGTACGCTGAAACTTCCTGCTTTTGGCTTTTCTAAGCCAAAATACTTGGTTAAACTAAATTTACCTGCCAAAGTTACGATTGTTTGTGATAGGACCTCAGGTATGCTGCTTTTTCAGGCTAGAATGCATTTTTTTAAGCAATTTTCAGTGATTATTTTCTAAATGCTGTTCTCACTAGACCAGTTTCTAGTGTGAATTGAACAACGCTAGTGTGACTTCAAGCTTTATTCCAATGAAACCCGTATTCAGAGTACACATTGTGTGTAAACACAGTTTAAACCCGTTTCTGTCTCTGCTCTAATGTGGAAGTAGATCAAGACTGGAGGATTTAGTTCAAATTTGAATCTGTCATCTTCTGTCGAGGAAGACAGCAACCTTTCACAGGTTCTGTAGGGGTTTGTATGCTGCTTTTTCCAGAGATGCATTTGAATTAGCTGCAGTAGATGGCACCTAGGTTTTGATTAATGCTGGGACTGTTCTTTCTTGTGTGGCCTTCATAATGTTAATTCCAGAGTAGCGGGAAGTTAGTCCATCCTGACTCTTAGTTGTACAGGATTTGACGTCTGCTCAAAGGGGTTTTACCCATGGCGTGAGCGGGGAAGTAGGGCTGATCCTTCACCCAAGGCATGGAGAGGTGTCGGTTGCTTAGTAGTTCACCCACACAAGCTTCACTTATGTAAATGTAATCGTTGAAAGACAGATCTATTTGCTTTTCCTTCTGCAGTCATGAAGCCGATCATTCTTTCCTTAATTCTCAGTCATTGACTTTCCATTTGCTTTAGACCAAGGCCTCTCTTGGTTCTTACAGGGCAAGCTGTGACTTGCCTGCCCAGCCTTGTAATTACAGGATACTAAAAACTGGACAACTGAGGAATGAACCTGAGCTCCCGAACCCTGAACTAACTATAGTTATCTTTGCAGACTTTGTAACTTTCTTCTGGAAAATCCAGATTACCCAAAGAAGAAAGGCAGAGTGGTTTTAAACCCCAGCAGCAGCCTGCTTGCCAGCCAAGACGAGACAAAGGCAAGTGAGAGTATCCTCATCTACAGCATGTCTCCCACCCAGTCTGTTCGGCCTGAGCGGGTCTTGGGATGTCTGGTTCTACTAATGTGTGGTTTTTTGAGTGCCTGGTTGAGCCATACCCGGGCCTCTGGGTGCGTTTAAGATGGTGTTAAATAGCAATAGTTAGTTGCTTGCAGGTGACTCGTTGTTTTGCTGTTGTGTAGCTGTACCCTGTCTGCTCCTTTGCCTTCAGCGAGACCCTCTGCCCTGCCTCCCTGCCAGCTACCGCGTCTGCAGTGTTTGTTTTGATCACTGATACAAGAATTACTTGGTCATTCTGTCACATGAAGTAGACTTGGCCCTCAGGTCTCTCTTGTGTGGCCTTTAGGCATGGCCTTTCAGCCTCTTAGCTGCAAATCTCCCTACAGCTTTTTGATTTTATTTATTTGTTTTTTAAATCCACTTGACAAAAAATTCTCTCTGAGCCGTTTTGAGTACGTTGTGTGCAGCCTGTGAGAGAGAAATGTTGAATACTTCTTTCTGCACTTGGAAGCATTTCTCAACCTCAAGCCAATAAAGTTGTTTGCCCTTTATTGTAACCTAAACGTATGCTTTCCTCACTGTCCCGTACAGCCACACAAAACGGCTTTGAACTACCTGGCCTGGGTCCTGCAGAGCTGGGAGCGGAGCTGCAGCGTGGTGCCACTCAGGGCAGGTTACCCACAGCAGTGTGTACACCAGTGGGCTCGGAGCTGATGGTTGGATGGGTGCTCAGAACTGGGTGCTGTGTAACCTGAACTTTGGGTGGCCTTGCAGAAGGTCCTGATCACCGAAAGAGTGGTTCGGGGTGTTCTTGTGTGTTCCTCATAGCAACCTTTTTATATCTTTCACCTTTCCTCCACAGGTGCCTAAAGTGGACTACTTTGACTTTTCCAAACTTGCCCCACTTGACCAGCGGTGCTTTATTCAGGCGGCGGATCTCCTCATGGCAGACTTCAAAATGCTGAGCAGCCAAGACATTAAGTGGGCGCTCCATGAACTCAAGGGACACTATGCAATCACGCGAAAGGTTCTCCACTTCAAGTCTGTTTCCTTTCCTAGGGCTATCTCCTGTGTCTGTGGAGAGCAGTGCGATGTGTTTTGCCTTACTGTACCATCTGCTAGTGTGTGGTTATGGGGTTTTTTTTTTAATAATCTTCCTTTCCTTTTAAGAAGTATTAATCCATTTAGTAGAGACTTGCAAAATTTATTGGCCAGGCAGAATGCTGCAGGAAGTTTTTACTTTTCTCTAATAGGAGAAGTGGGGAAACGCTGGCTGGTTGATGGTAGGTGATGCATTAAACTGAGATGTGTTCCTCTACGTCGCCGCTGAAGTGCGGTATAATTGCCAATAAAGCCTAGACATTTAGCTAAATCTTAAACATTTAACTGCTGCTATTAGTTAACTGACTGCGTGTAATTGAAAATAGCCCGAGTCTTACTGTCCTGTTTCTTCTTATTATGAATTGTGGAATGAGCCCTATATTCCTCGTAAAAGAGCTTCACACTAATGGAGCTGCAAAGACACTTGTTTTAGGTATCAACAAACTGAATGTAAATGTGGCTTCAAGCTTTTGATTTGGATCTACTCCTCCAATATGCTTCTCTTGCTTGAGCTTCTTTCTCTACTATTCCAGGACTTAAGTAAAACAAAACCTCTTTGTCTCTTCAGTTGCTTGATTGAGTACTGAGTATTTGAGCTTCTTTTTTCCTTTTTTTTTAAAAATGAGAACCCAACAACAACAAAAAAGCCCAAACTAGCTCTGTCGCATCAGAGCGGACACCAGGTGTATTAGAGTTAATAGCTGAGGTGCTGTAAAGCGTGTTCAACTATTTTTGTTTTTATGGGATGACTGCTTTATAAGTACATAAAGGTGAGCAAAAGGAAGAGGGCCTCTGTTATGGGGTGTTTGGCTTTCCAATTTTGGATCAGTCTTATGCACGTGTTTGTACTGTGCTTTGATTTGAAGTATGTGCTTCTGCTTTCTTCCAGGGACAGACAGGATTTAAGTCTGTGTGTTGTTTTCTAGGCCTTTTCAGACGCTATCAAAAAATGGCAGGAGCTGTCTCACGAAACCAGTGGGAAACGAAAAAGGAGGAAAGAAATGAATCAGTATTCATATATAGACTTCAAATTTGAGCAAGGTAAATACCAAGCTGTATTTGTGCTCTCTGCATCGTTATTGTAAGCAGAACTGGCTTGCAGCAGAAAGTGTGGTTCTTAAAAAGGGATACGGTCCCAAAGCAGCTGTTTCTGTCACTGCCCAGTATCGAATTTGGAGACATTGCCCATTAGTACCTCTGCTTGGTACAGGTTTGAGATGCTGAAGTTCTGCAGCTGGTGGTGGTGTGTGGAGGAAGAAAGATTTAAGCTTTGCTCTGGCTGCTCTGTCCCATTTCATTGTGCCTTTAACTCTGCTTTAGGGGATGTGAAAATAGAGAAGCGCATGTTCTTCCTGGAGAATAAGAGGCGGCACTGGAGGTCCTATGACAAGCACTCTCTTCTCCCACCGGTGCTACTGGAGCAAGAGTTCTATGAGCAGAAAGTTAAAGAGATGGCAGAGGTGAGTGGTAGGAGCTGCTTAGACCTTATGGTGCAAATGACTTCGGCTGGGGCATAAACATGGAAATCTGCCTCTTAAAGTATGTTGAACAAAATGTTGAATAACTGACTACCTTTTGCCCCTTTACTCCCTGTTTAACATGAATGACTCCTCCCAAGTAACTTGTTTTTGGAGGAAAATACCAAGCACAGAGTTTAATATTTACTTAAATATATAGCTGCTACTTTTGCTGATGAAAACCTTCCATATATCTGCTAATGTTAATGTATAGTCCGTGATACAACACCATTCTGGACTTTTTTTTCTCCAAAGTAGTTAAAAGCTCTACTACTTTCCTCTAATTGTTAGCAGCCTTCTCTGCTGCTTTAGGGCTTGTAATTGCAGCTCAGTGTTGGTGGCTGATAATTACCGTGCCCAAGGCAGTGTGTCCACTCTCTCTGCCTTCCACAAGTTGGCAGTCCCATGTCTCCAGAACGTCATGTCCTATGCTGAGAACAGTGTGTTTCAAAGCAGAATCGTGAAACACCCGCTGGTGCATTGTCTTTCCCTCCTAGTCTGGGGGAAGACTGAATTCACAGCTCTGCACCTACAGGCCTTTCTAAAGTAACTTCTTTAAGATCCTCTTCTCTTAGGCAGGTGGATGGTGTCTCCTTTTAAACACAAAGCTAATGTTCCTTGGGGCTGTCTCTGGAGGGGCCCATTGGGTGAGATCATCTCTGCCCATGGAAACCCGAACCAGCAGCTCTCCATCATACAGCATTCGGTTCTTTGTTCCTGCTGCCTTTGCTTCTCCCATCTGTTTTAGCTGAATCATAAATAGCTTAATGGATTGGAAGGATGGGCTGAGCGATGCTGTAAGCAGGCAGTGTGCCTTCTATGGTGGTTTGTAAGTCTTGAGATAATGTAAAAGAGTGTAGAGGGTAGAAAATTGCTTTATCTATTCTGTAACTACAGATGCACGTGTCTCTCTTGCAGCACGCAGACTTTCTCCTCGCTCTGCAGATGAATGAGGAGCAGTATCAGAAGGTCAGTATCTGTAATGTGGTTCCTTGAGTTCAGCTTATGTGTAGACACTGTTTTGTACTTCTCTGAAGCTGCATTTGCGCTGTGCTGCTTTTGCTGAGCTGGCACCACCTGCAGAGCCTGTGTTGGCTGCCTTTTGGAAAAGGTAGACGAGAGCCGAGTCCAGCAAGACAGTATTGATGTGTGTAATGATCTGTAGTAATTCAGTCAGCTGCTGCTTGTATCTTTACGGGCCAGAACAAACATTGCAGTAGAATAGCACCAGGTTTGCTCTTGCTCCCACCATTATGGCTGTTTAAAACAGATTTGCTGGTGTTGGAGCTCTGCCAGCGGAAAGGCCTTCCTCATTTGCAGAAAGGACTCTTTAAAAACCTGAAAATCGGGTCTCTTTCCCTTTAAACAAAGAGAGGAAAGTTAGAGATCAGCGCAGCAGCTGTGAATTACTGTTTCATTCTCAATGCCCGTTTCTCTTCAAACTTTGGAGAAGATGTTGGACCTCTGAAGGTGTGGGCGTACTTACCCTTCAAAGTGGCAAGTTCCTCCACCGCTGCAGTGAAGAGGCTGAGACCAGGTCTCTCCAGGCAGATGGGTAAATGTTCCTTTAGAGGGCAACAAACAGATCTGAAGTTTGGTTTTCCTATGGGTATGGTGTCTACTCTCTGCTGCTTCCGTGCGATTGCAGCTTCACAAACCCAAGATGCTTCTCTGCCTGTGAGCTAGGAATTATTAAAACACCATATGTTCTGTTGCTCTTTTGGAACCTGTTGAGCAGGACATGTAGATATTAAGTTACTTAAAACTGGGTTTTTGGCTGTGCTTATTGAGTTTTGACCACCAAATGGGATATCTAATGGAACGGTGTATCTTCTGCTCATTTTTTTGCTCATGAACATGCTGGTATTGTTTATGGCTTGCGGTTGTATGTGTCTGTTGCAATAGTTATTGATGTTTTGATGATGATGATGGTGCTAACACCTCTGTTTACGGCTGCAGGATGGTCAGATGATAGAGTGCTGCTGCTGTTACGGGGAGTTTGCGTTTGAAGAGCTCACTCAGTGTGCGGATGGTCACTTGTTCTGCAAGGAGTGCCTAATTAAATACGCTGAGGAGGCAGTTTTTGGCTCTGGGAAGGTAAGAATTTCCTAACTGGGAAATTTTTCCATCTGGGAAATTTCCTGAGGGGAAAATGGGTGAACTGCTATTGAGAGATCACGTTGCTGTTTGCGTAGTGTTGTTGCTTAAATCAGATGTAACTGCATTTCCCAGGAAATATTTGAATGGAATTGTGCCCTGAAATCCAAATCCAACAAGTCAGTCTCACCTTCAGGTGAAGCCAACAACTTCCCAATGGGATCTTTGCTGATTAGGATTTCGGTTTTTCTGACCTCCATCTTCTGTGCTCTATGCTTAGCAACTTGGATTATTAGGAGAACTTTCTACAGCATTCATAATAATAATAACAACTCCTAACACTAGTCTGGTTTTTATTTTTTATTTAATAAACTAATGGTATCTGCACAGTCTCTTGGCCAGTCTCCTCCTAGCCAAGAGTGTTTGTCCTTCATAATATCACTGTGATCCCAACTTAATTTGTGGGTTGGTTCCTCTATGATACTACTAACCTTCTTAGTCTCCAATTTAGCTAGCAATTATCCTGGTGCTTAACTTAGCTATAAACAAGTTATTAACCTGCTCTGAGGTGCGCGTGCTCCTTTGCCTCTAGATATGATGATCAAACTGCGGGATGCTTTTGTACTCTGGCATCTCTAGTTCATGTAAACATACAAACTGTATTTTATATGACTTTATTGACAAGAATGCAACGTGCTGTGTGTGAGCAGAGTGCTAGCTCTCAGCAGCGACCATGCAGTAATAACGGGCCCTTCTGTGGTCACAGCGGCCTCGGAGTGAGTGAACTGTGATCCCAGCTGTCAACAGCATCTCCATGTCCAGTGTTTGTTTGAGGCCTGATCGGTTTGATGAACTACTCCTTGTTCTTTCCACAGCAAACTTATTCTCTGGCAGTCGCCCTCTGACCTAAGCTCTATTGTCTCTAAGCAGGGCTCTGCACCGGTTTATTTGGAATTGTTCTGGCTACAGAGTCTCGCTTTTTGCTCATATCGTACTGAACCTGAGCTCTCTCCTTCCAACCCTAGTCAGAGCTCAGCTGCATGGAAGGCAGTTGCACGTGTTCATTCCCCACCAGCGAGCTGGAGAAGGTGCTTCCAGAGAACATCCTCTGTAAATACTATGAGCGGAAAGCTGAGGAGGAGGTGGCTGCTGCCTGCGCAGATGAGCTTGTCAGGTAAGTGTCCAGCAGAGGATGCAAACTACACTTACTGTTGTAGAAAACTGTTCCCTGAAACCCTAAAAGTGTGCTGACTATGAGATAAGCAGCGTTCAAAGAGCTGTATTATAAATTCAGGCTTCTGCCTTCCCAGGTCTGTTTTTATTCAGGTTGGTTTGCCTTTGACTAGGAGCAGATTAAAATTCAATAGACTTGTCTCCCCCAAGACTTGCTTGCCAGCCTCTGTGCTGATCCTCTAAATTACATGGTCAAAAGCAGTGCTGAGCATATAATATTTTGATTGCAAACAGGGAAGTGATCGAAGAAATATGAGCAAAAAGGCAGTAGTCAGCACATCCTGGCGGCAGACGTTTGGTTGGCAGCCTCATTAGCTACCACAGCTATTTGACTAAATCCGTTTTCAGCAAAGATATGTTTGGCCCTCTGCATTAATGGCATCTTATTTTGGGCTGCAGGTGTCCGTTCTGTAACTTCCCAGCTCTACTGGACAACGATGTGAAGCGGTTCAGCTGCCCTAATCCCCGCTGCAGAAAGGTAATTGGGGGATTCTTGCCATTTGGTCTCTTCTGGAGTGTGTTGGGCAGGAGAGCTGGGAGGACATTTCACACTTCCTAGGAGCAGGCGAATGAATTTATCTAATGTGGCTGCATGGGGCAGCAGTCAAAGTATTTGCTGGATCCTGCTGATGTTCTATAAAATTGTGTGGCTGGACAGAGGAATTTCAGGGCACTATTGATAAAGACAACAGTATTCCTTTCTTTCCTTGGAAGATGTTGGCTAAAAAAAGGCTTCTGATGTCTTAGGTTGCTGTCTTGCATATACAGAAATATTTTAGGTGAGGAGGGAGCTGGGTGGGTGTTTAAAAGGCATAAAACCAAATTGTAATCCTTTATCTAATGGAACTTCTGGAGAGTGAGGTGAAACAACCTTACATGCTATTCTTAAGAGAATTAGTATCTGTGTTATTTTATGCTGTGGCCTGAATATAGATGCAGTTGGAAGTGACAAAAAACTTGTTTGAAGAGCTCGCTAAAATGTGTCCATTCAAAGGGCAGAAGATCTTCGTGCTTCTCTCAAAGTTCGCTAGTAGCCGTAACGGGAGAATCATCAGGCCCAGTGAGGGGACGGAGTGGGGAGAACTCGCTGCTGCTGTTTCTGCGCCATCTGTTCTGGGGAAAAATAGAAGCGTAGAAATGTTTCCTAGTCTCCCAAATGTATGCGGAACCCGCTTTCCACCCTGGTGCTAGGCAGCCAAGGCCAGTACGGATGGTATCAGTGCTTAGCACTGAAGCTACGAGGCGTCTTGTGTAACTTTAGCCACAACAATGAATTCTCGTGCAATATTCAGGGAACTGCCTGTCCCCCAGCAGAGATTTCTGCTAATCACTGAAATTCCTATTGAGTTGCGTTAACCTTATGCTTGAGGCTGCCAGAGCTTTGGGTTTGTGTATTGATGTGATACCGTTGTTTGCCTGTACTGAGAAAATAATAGGAAGTAATATTCTGTTGTCTGGGAAAACTAAAGTTGCCAGCAGTGAACTCTGCATTCTGTAGTGAAAATTGAACTTACTGGGAGGGGAAAGCTCTTTCTGAAAAATGCACAATTCCATTTTAGATCTCTAATCTCCAGATACGTTTTGCAAACATCTGCCTCTAGCATTTGGGAAAGAAATGGGATTCTGCTGGATCATCCAAGTGTCAGGAGCGAGGAGGTTTGCTAGTCGCTAGGTGGCAATGTTGATTCATGTTTAAATAAAACTTTTTTTTTTTTTTTTTTTTTGCAAAAACCGAGTTGTTTTCAAAATGTACATATGTCAGCACCACAGAACGAAATTCAGGCTTGGGGAACGTGAACGCTTCACTGTGCAAAATGAATTGAAATCACTTTTTTCCCTAAAACGTCTAACACGGAACAGTAACTGTGGCGAGAGGGGTCACTGCTGAAATGTTCCTTTCCTTCTGGTTTGCTGTTTCATTTCCTTCCTAGTGTACTGCCTGCCCCCCCCTTCCCTGGGGTTGCAGCATTCCAGTGGGCTGGATTTCTGGTTTCCTGGACAGCTTGTGTTGATTCATTAGCTGAAAAATCTGCTGAGTAGCTTTGTGCTCTTCTTAGAAGTCTCAAACGACTTCAGGATTTGAAGTGGAGGGTGAGGAATTTGGATAGCAGGATGTGGTGAGGTCTCACAGCATCAGCTGCAAGTGGTTCTTCATATTCCCGCTATCTTGTCTTTCTCCAGAATGAAGAATTTCGGTTAATACTCCTGCTTGCAGGAAACTGTTGCCCTTAGGGAGGAAAGGGCTAATCTTAGGGAACTCTACAGAGGTTGGAGAGGATGCATTGGCTTTGCTAGCAGTGCCTCTGGCAGCCTCGGTGGTGGTGATGACTGAGGCTGGAAGCAGTCTCTCTCTGCTTGGAAGGACGGTGCTCTCACAGCTGAACCTAAAGCAAGGGGAAGTGTGGAAAGGGAAAGGTCAAAACGTGGCTCTCCTGAAACCTCAAGGCTCGTCAAGGGTGGGGAGAGGAGGACCAGATGGTGGTCCTGTTGTGTTTCTGTGCTCCATCACCTGGATCCTTTGTCTTGCTTTGAGAGTTCATGTTGATACTCTCAGGCTTTCCTTTAAAACTTGCGGAGAGGTTGATTCATACTTGGGCTGGCTATGGATGTATCATAAAGGAAGTGATGGGAACCAGCTGGAAGCCTTCATTTTGGCTGTATATATGTATGTTGGGCTCAATAATAAGAGCAGCTCTAGGCGTACCCAGCTCACTGCTTATGCATCTAACCTGTAGTTCCACTCATTTGCACCTTGCAGGGATGAAAATGTGGCTAATTGTAACCTCAGCAACGTGCAGAGCTGCCGGTCGCCTGCTGTGGCTGGAGGGCTGCATGGAGAGCATGCAGATGAGCCCGCGCCATCTGCCAGGGCCACTGCGGCTCCAGCTGTGTGGCGTGAAGTTTGGCTCCTAGTTAGGTGGCCAGGGCTTGAATCTTAATATTGCGAGCTGCAGGGTGGAGGAGAAGCTTAATTAGCCAAGGAGAAACGTTGCCCAAACGACCCTATGGCCGCGTTCTGTGCGTGTGCACCCTGACCTGGTGCTGGGGAGAGGTGGCTTTTCATCAGACCTGTTTTTGCTCTCTAACAGGTCACTGACCATCCGTGGAGCCAGGTTTCCAGGTGACAGGGGGATTTGCCAGCCCTCTCGGTCCAACCTCCCATCTTCTCTTGCGCAGGGATCCCTGTGTGGAAGGGGTGCTCAAATTCCTCCTTTCTAATGATGCACGTTTCTCCTCCCTGTGCCCTGACCCAGCAAACCAAAGCTGGCGATTCTGGTAAAACTGGGAAAGGCACATGTTGCTTGTGCAGCACTGGGAAGTGAGCGTGCACTTTTGCACGTTGGGGGAAGCCCCGTTTCCCACCAGAAAAGGAAGTCCATCCTTTCTGCTTGGCCTCCCTCCTCCCAGGACCTCGTATTGTTGGTGAAGACAAGGCTTTTTGTTCCCGGGCTGCTCTCCCCGGTGGCGGGTGGGGGGGGGGGACGAGATGGTCTCCCCTCTTTGCAGTCTCAGCACAAAGCACTGCAGGGCTTTCAGCCAGCAAGGGATGGGGAGGTGAAAGCTGCCGTTTCCATGGAAATGATGCATGCACGGAGCAGCGCTGTCCCTCTGGTGCCGGAGAGCTTGAAACCCTCAACACTCATTTCACAGCCGGGCCACGTTGCATTTCCAAGACTTTTCCTTAAAACTCCTTTGCATAGCTGAAAATTTCCTGTTATTTGTACCGAGTTGTTGTCTGGCTGGACGCGGTGATGGCGTACGGTTGTGTGGTGTTAAGTCACGTTGCCCTCGGCCCGGGGGGCTGCCCCTCTCGTTCGGGCTCCTTAGTGCTCCCTGTTAATGAGGCTGTGTTTAGGGAGGGGGTTTCCCTGCTGGGCCCCTGAAGTGTCAGGCTGGAAAAAGTAAGCATTGATGTGCTTGTGTTGGATGGAGAAAATCTCCACTCATTTGCCTTTTTGTCTTCGGGTTCTGGCTCTCTGGCCACAGCAACCCTTGTGTGTACTTTTAATTTGCAGGACAAGGACCAGGGTGTTTTAGGGCACTTCTTTTGAAGCTGCTGGAATGTCTCAGGATTGATTTCAAGATGCTGGTGAGGAAGAGATGCACCCAGCTGCTTTTAACCTTCATTTTCTGTTGGAAGTGAGACAGGTTTGAGCTTGTCCTGCGTTCTGCCTGGCGAGCTGTGTCTGAACACGGCTTCTCCTAGCAGGGTGCGAACACGGCATCCACAACCTATGGTAATAAGCCTAAGTCGTGTTGTATGGTCTGCAGCAGCTTTGACGTGAGTGGCCTTGCTGAAATAAATTATTGCATGACCAACAAGACTTAAAATTACAGAAGAAGTGAAGGGATGTACTGCGATGCCTACGATCTCCGTAATGGGGCATGCAGCCTCTTGCCCTCCAGAGGTAGGTTCCAAACGTTTTATAGGGGGCAAGGGGAAATGTGTGTGTATCTGAGTACCCAGCAGCAGGGGATGTGTTCGGGTTGACACAGCCTTCCGAGGATGTCATCCAGCACATACCACGGGGCCCAGGACTTCTGGCTGCCCGGAGCTGCCCTGCCCGGCTCCAAATGAGCTGCGGTTTTAGGCTTAAACTATATCAAGATTTGTCACTGGCAGAGCGTGTGTGCAACATGTTAAAAAAAAAAAAAAAAATAATAATAATATTGTTCTGGTTGGAGAAATTGAGCTTGTCCAAAATGCCTCAGAGTAGGATGTGCATATGGAGAATTACTTAATTCTCCTTGTTTTGCAACATGTTTTCCCAGCTGTTGAAGGCTGCTGTCTCATTCAGCTTCCTGACAGCAGCGCAAACATTTTGAAGGTCCCATGGCCCCGTCTCATTCTCTGCTCAGCCGTTCTGACTGCTGCTTTCTGTATGCTTTTCCTTGGGCGTATTTATTTGGATTTGATTGTTACTTAGAGCTTACCCCCACAGCTTTAGTGGAGAGCAGAGCTGAAGGTGCCACTCACTTATGGCAGACCCCTGTAATTTCATTCTGGTGACAGTGACCTCAAGGACCAACTCCCAGGTTTAAATTTCCATCCTCCTGCATCTGTCTGAATGGTGTTTAGCGGAATTTGTTGGGATGAAGAAGAAAGGGAAATGCAGTACGGGGGACCTTGCTGCTTATATTACTGGGGGGGCTGGGAATGGAGCACATGTACCCATGCATGCTTTTGTCCAGAGGCCCATCTCCTGCTTGTCTAGGCCAGCGGAACAGCCGAAGCCATGTTTTAATGACTCTGCCACCTTCCTCCTTAGCGCTACATCCCTGAAGCTCCGGAGCTCTCGGCTTTCTCCTCCAGCTCAATGCCTTTGCTGCGCCCTTTTTAAACAAGCGGCGCGCCTGGGAACACGCTCCCCTCTCTTACTGCCAAAACCACAACAAATGGCAAGTTTCCGTCTGTCAGCTCGGCTCAGCTCTGAGACACTCCGCGGCCGGGCAGGCGATTTTCATTTTTCTTCCATAAAAGGACATTGAAACTCGTTTGCAGCGGCGGTGCTGTGCGCTGCAGGGCGAGCGGCGATGCTATCGCCGGCAGTATTGCGGCAGGAGCGCCGGTGATCTCCGTATCTCTCCTTAAAGGGATGGGCGGGAGGGAGGGACCAAGGCCGAAGGTGGGGTTGAGGTGATTGTAGGCGGCAGATAACACCCCTGTAGGTTTTTATTGCCAAGTCCTACAGGAGGATAGATAACAGGAGGGTGCTCCCGGTACAGCAAAGCCTTAAAAGTCCGGTCCCGTGGAGGAAGAGTGTGTTGGACCACGTGGCCCGTCCCATCGGGGTGTGTGGGGTCAAAGTTGCATGGGGAGTGCTGAGAGTTGGGACATCTTCTCATCCCCAGCTCTATGCTGGGCAAGCTGCTTACCTTTTTTGGGGGGGCTGCAAGGGGAGCAAGGGAAAGCTATGTGCCAGGGGCTATCCTTGCTTCCCTGGAAGCTGAATGATAATGCCCACAGCTTGTTCCCTGGCTGAGGGAGCATCAGGGAAATCCAGGGACCAGGAGTGAGGTGTTGCCCCTGGAGGAACTCCCATAGCTTGGTTTTTGCTGTATGTTTGGGGACAACTGGGATGGGGACAACTGCAGGAACTGAGTAGTGACAGCAGTATCTTGCTCTTAAATGCCCCTTCCCAAAGAGGAGACCCAATGATCAACATAAAATCACTCCTTGCCTTGTCTAAATACCTGCCACCCTTCCTTGGGACAAGTAGAAAGGGGCTGTAGGAGAGAGAGTGTACCTCACCTGGAAAGAGGGTAGGATTGGGCTGGGTTAATTGCTGGGGTGGATGGGGTGGTGAGACTCCATCAGCGGGAGCTCAGGTGCTGTTGCTTTTAACAAGGTCAAGTCTATTTATGCAGTGGTATGTGGAAATGCTTCACTTGATAAATGAGTCTGACAGAGGAGGAGAGGGTGAAGCCCAGCCTGGAAATGGACCTGAGGAAAGAGGTCAGTTTAAATAGGGTATGTGTCTCTTGGAGGGTAAAAAAAAAAAAAAAAAAAGCTGCTGAAAGCAAGAAGTCAAACTAGTCCCTTTAAAAATAGACCCTGTAAGTCAGTGCAATTTCAAGCAACAAAGCTTGCTCCTGTGCTTGCTTTCTGCCTTATATAGCAATATCCATTCAGTGAAAAGGCAATTCTCCCACTGTTTACTGACCGGTGAATACCTCTTTGTCAGGTCCATAAGAGGTAGCAGCGCTATCTTCCCTTCGTGGCTTTGTCCTTTGTCGAGGAAAGGTCCAGAGGTAATAAGCTGAACACAGCTCCGTGTGGGGATGGAAACTTCAGCCTCAGCAGTCTTGGCTCCCCTTCTCTCCCTGGGCACAACCATTTAGGCAAAGGAGCCACTGAGAGCAGAAGTGGTTGTCCACCACTGACCTGCGGTGGTCAGTGCAGAAGTAGGATGGCGGTGTCTTTGGAGATAAGCTGATGGACTCTACGAGGGGTTGAATAAAAGCAACCTGGGTGGGTGTGAAAGGTCCTCAACTGCTTTAAATGTGGCAGTCACCAGAGTGGTTCCGTAGCCAAACTGCTGGGGCTGGAAGGACCCCAAAGGCTGTAGTTGTGCTGAAGGTTGAGGAGGGGCTGAGACCCCGCTTCTGGATGAGATGAGCTCTCAGATTTGCCTTTTCCTCCTGGATACCTTTGAAAGAGAAAGGGAGAAGGGGGGTTCTTCCATTTCATGTGGGGAACAAGAGAGGGAGCACTGCAATGTGATCGCCCTCACATCAGGGCGAAACCCTAAACCTCTGCACTGGAGTGCTCAGGCTGCTTATTTGTTTGAGGGTGTTTTGAGTTTTTGTTTTGTTTTGTTTTTTAAATGGTGAAGTAACAGCCTCTATCACTTGTCTGTCCTCGCAACAGGTAGCGATGCCACCGAGCTGCCCTGGGACTGCTGTGGGAGCTCGGTACAGGTGCCCTCCACAGCAGCAGGGGCGAGTTTAAGGTTAAAACTCTACCCAGTGCTACTTGTACTTGCAGAACATCCGAGCGGGGTTATCATTTCGCTGCTGCAGTGCAAATGGAGCTTGGAGAGGATGAAAAAAGGCTGTTCCCAAGCTAAATTAAAAACATTGTTCTGACCTTAGTCAAGACGCTACATCTTCCCTCTCTCTTTCCTCCCCCTCACATTCCTGTCGTAGTAATCACTGATCTCTAACCTCAGCTTCATCTACCACAGCTAACCAGCGAAAAAAATGCACTTAAAAAACCCCTGACTCTCTGCATACACCTCATCGTGCTGTACCTTAGTGTTCCCAGGGCAGAGTTATCTGTGGAGGGCCGTGAGTCAGCAAGTGGAGGTTTTGAATAGCGTTGTGTCAGGGCAGCTGATGACTCTCTCCTTGAGGCCAGAGCCCTGGGATGGCCTAACCTGGCATGTGCAGCGCGAGGAGGTGTTTTGCTTCTCCTTTCTGTTTGCACATAAACAGATTTCAGCAGATGACACAGTCATCAGACTTCCTGAGCTAACACAAGGCTGCTGCAGACGATGTCCATTTTGGAGGCTGTCGGTAGAGTTTGTTTCCTAATTTGGTCACAGTATGCTCAGGGCTGGCCTGCTTTCCTCTTTTCTTTTTTTTTTTTTTTCTTCTTCTTTAAAAACAGCCATCCTTTTATATCATTGTCGTGGAGGGGAAGCTGTTTGTATCGGAGAACCTCCAGCTCCTCTCACTTCCTCTCCGCAGAGGAAGTGATACTTGAAAGGTCTCTTTGAAAAAGCCAATGCAGTTCTGAAGCCGGGCTTTCCCGGTTCTTTTTCCTCCTTTGCCACTCTTTTGTGAGCTCATCTCAATGAGCCTGTGGGCTTTTTATCCCTTCTGGGTGGTCATCTGAGCCCATCGTGCTGGAGGACTTTGGAATAGTTCTCTTAAGTGACAGAGGGAGCTATGCTGCAGTTAAATAATAACACTGATAAGCTGATATATTGGGATATATATTGCAAGGGGGAGAGATGTGTGTGATTTCAGCTAATGGAAAGAGTACGTGCTTGGTTTTATTCCATACATCACTAACAAGAGGCCTGGTACCATGTGGTAAGCTGTAAATGCTAAACACTGGGAGAGAAATGGTGTGGCTGGTCAGCCCTGCTAAATGACCTTTAAAAATCAGCTTCTGTGTCTTGCAAATCCTCAAGAAAACTGGGCACCGGCAGCCCCTTTAGAAGATGCCTGCTTTTCCATGTTGGACCAGAGTCAGCCCCAAACAAGCTGCCTTCCTGGCATGCAGGAGACAATTTAGGCCTTCCATGGTCAACGTAAGTGTTCATTCAGAGACAGCAACAGCTGAGGAATCAACACCAAACCTGTAGGCTCCTTTTTTATTTTTTTTTTCCTTTTATTCCATGCTGGACTTAGCAGGAAGAGAAGGAGGGTGGAAGAGGTTTCTGTGTGATGCAGCTCCAGCAGCTTTATTGAATGCTGTCGGGATGGTGATGAAGCTATTGCTATCGAGGGAGCTGCTGTCTTGGAGAAGACTCCCTGACCTTGGAAGGGAAGCCTTGGAAACACTAGGAGATGCTGGTTAAATCTACTATTTTAGGTCCAGAGCCACGTGTCATAGCTTCAGCAGAGCCTCGGGTTAAGATGCACCAGGAAGAGCTCGACTCCTGGCAGTAAAGGTTTGGCTGTAGGTGGGCAGGTACGGGCTGGTCCCTGCAGAAGTTCCTCTGGAGAGAGGAATCTCCAGTGTGCGTCATGCGTTGGATGCCAGGTTACCGCTGCCCTCGGAAACGAGTAACGGAGAAACAGGAACATGAAGTGGTGAGGCAGCAAGTCTAGAGTGGGGGGAAAGGGAAGGTGAAGCAGAAGTTTTCTTCTAATTTAGTAAAAATCACCTCTGTGTGTCATTCTTATTTGCATATTGTCTTCTAATTAGCCATGACTCACACCCACCGCTTCCACCTGAAAGGAAGGATATGTTTTGAAGTGTATGGTTTATAATCTCAGTAGGCCAGCATTTCTGCTTTTCCTTCTCCCTCCCCTTCCAGTGCCCCCAAAAATGCATTCTCTTATTGCTTTTAACCTTCAAGCCTCTTTTCTTCTGCTCTCTCTCTGTTACTACTCTTGCATTATTAATGGGACTGTAGCAATCCAGCCAGAACACTGACATTACTAATTACTACTTGTAGCAGAGGAATAAGGAGCAAGATAGAAACTGGGTCAGGAAATGTTGCCATCGTAAAATGATGGTATCGGAACCGGGGAGCAGAACTCTTTGTACGAGCAGGTTTGAATTGGAAACGGTGGTTTTCCCCCAGTAACATACCTGTGCGCCTTCACCATGCGTGTCCTCCGTGCTTATTTGCTGAACGCAGATGGGAAAACCCTCTTGCGCATTAACCTTTTCAGGTTAATGGACCTGTAATTTCCAGGAGCGGAGGAATGGAATTGATGGGTTGTGTTCTGCCTGGTAGCTCTTCAAGCATCACAAAATTCATGCGCTCTTTGTTGCTGGCGCTGTAGGATGAAGCCCCTTCCCTTGTTGGTGTCAAAGGCTCGGGAAGCGTAAGTGGCTGCGTTTATTTTTGCATTCAGGGTAGAGCCCGTCACACTCGATGCGTTCAGATTGTCCTTGGTACTACCAAGGGCATCCTACAGCGGCGAACAACAGCTCTTCATGCTCCAGGTAAGAGAATATGGCTGCGATGAAATCAGAACGAGAACATTATTTGGGGGATGCAGCAATTAACCTGTGAATCCCGGGCTGCCGTAGGCGTAAGGAATTGCCTGTCTGTCGTGCTTCTGGTTAATGGAGCTGTGCCTCTTCACTCAATTGGGCAGAGCATCCCCCAAGGAATCTGGCGTCCCTTGGAGGCCTTGCCTGAACAGTTGTGCTGTCGTGTTAGTTTGCTCCTTGAGAGAAGGGCAAGTGTGAAAAGGGAAGTGTCACTTACTGTAAAACGGATTGACTCTTATGGTAAGCGACAGTTAGAGAAAGTAATCTCTTTAAACGCATGCCATCATTGTTTTAACTATTTTAAAGAAGAGAACAGCTAAAATACAGAGGTAAGCAATAAAACACAAATACAAAATTGATTACCGTAAGCTGACACATCCGTCTCCCAAAAAGATGCTTTAAAACAAGAAAAAGACAAACTGAAGCCTAATCTCTCCTAGAGTCACTGCACGGTCTCCCCACTCACAAGGTGGGAGGCTCATACCGATGTTCTTGCTCTTGGTGAGGGGACGAGAGGATGTCCCTGGGTGAGATGGCTAGCTCGAGGTGACAGACTTCTTAGGGGAAGGGACCGTGTGTTTCTTCCTTCTCTGTGTTGCCGGTGCCAGTGTGTGTGACAGCCTGCGCTCGCATCAGTGGGGTGACACTGCTTGTGGGTGAATACAGGGAAGCTCAAAGCAATTTGTGCTGTCCCTGCATCCGGATAAACCAGTAGCCTGCTTCGTTTCTGTTCTCGATAAAGCCGGGAGGCCAGCACATGAGCAGCAGGACTCCCTCGCGAGTCAGATGGTAACTCGTACAAAGCCACATGGATATTTAGGCCGGGCGGACTTGACAATATCCCCTTTCAAAGATTATCCTTTAAACTGTCCTAGTCACACACCGCCTTTGGCGCCGGCCTGAGCCTTTTGTAAGGATGAACAGTATTTAAAAGAGAGGCAGGCTACTCTAATCTCTTCTCCGTGGGCTGAAAAAATCTCTCCTGCTGTAGCCAGCCAACTTTATTTCTCTAACTCATCATAATAAGTGTAGAGCTCTTAAATCCTGGCTCATATTTTATCTGTGGTGTTGGTGGGGCTGCCTGTAATCTTCAAGCGAGCCCAAAGCAGAGCTTTGCTGGTGCAGCTTAGGGTGTCTGAGGGAGAGCAGACGTTCCCGTTAAGTGGGAGCTGATGACAGGGCAGTTAATTTCTACCACGTATTTAATAAAGCCATCGTGGAGCTGGAGAGGTCTAGAGTTTACGACCCCAGTATTATTATTTTTTTTTCCCCCCCTTTTTAAAAGGAAGTACTGATTTGCTATTAAAACTGAGCATTGTCAGTAAGGCAAATGCTTTCTCCGTCTAAAATTTCATGTGCACATACTTAATTAAAAGGCGACAGGGTTAATGAAGCTTTGAGTGCATAAGGCCTCATTCCCTGAATTTAATTTTCTTTAATTGCTCCAGAGATTGAAATTCCCAGCTGTGGTTGTCCCCTAACATGTGAATTAAGGAACTGGAAAGGGACAATTTGAATTTTCTCACTCGGTGCCAGCTTCTTCCTCTTCTACTGATTTTTCATCTCTGGTTGAAAGAGGATTAGATAAAAATGCTTGAAGTCAGTGTCCTAGCTTTGCTGTGGAATTGGCGAAGCTGTGAGATCCCGACACCTTGGACACTGGGAACGAGCTGAAAAACAGGGAATGTTGGTGCAGTTTGTGTCACTCATCCCTAATGTATTACAGAAGATCGAGAGCAAATACGGTTTTTACTCTCTTCCCACCCAAATACCTGCCATTGCATCCAGCATCGGTGGGATTGGGCTGACTGAAGTGCATGCCTCAGCCCTAATCAAACCAGCCTTCTTTAGCATGCAGGTTTTATTTTATTTATTTATTTATTTATTTATTTTTTAAAAAAGGTGTTTTGGGGGTGGATTTCTTGCTTGCCTATAAGGGCGATTGAATGGTGGGTTTAGTGCCTGAGATATATGTGAGCAATCAAGGTCTTTTTGTCGTCCTCTCATGTTTACTGTTGTGTGAGCTCATAGTCCAAGTTCTGCAAAGCTCGGTAAAAGGGGCAAAAAACTAAAATGCAGAAAATCCATGTACCGGTGAAATAATCGGTGATGGAAACAGCCGAGTGTGTCCCCGAGTTCGTTATAATAAAAACTTACAGCCCTTGCTGAATGCCCCTGTATGTGGTGCACTCTATCTCTATTTGTGACAGATGCTGTCAGATATTCCAAGGCTACTGTACGTTTTTATGTGTCCTCATGGACTTGTTAGCAACCATAGCCTTGACTAGATGGTTAATAGAAAAGAAAGCTTCCAGCAGCAGCAGAAGACATCGGGGGTTAATTTAATGTACATTTAACACTGGAACAATGGGAGGAACTAGTGTTATAGGGTTTTGCCACAGGTTTGACTCGTTTTGGAGGTCTTAGCTGTCAAAAATCCTTGGGAAAATATGTAGTAGCATCCCCTTGATCTGGTGGAGACTCTCTGTAACCAGATAAATCAGCAGCCCCTACGTGACAAGGGCTGTCAGGCTTTCCCAGTAAGAAGCTGGTAAGCTGTGGTGTGTAAGACTGGGATACGTCTGGGGGGATTGTTTTGGAGGAGCTGTGCTTTGCTCTCAGGAAGGTATCCCGTCTCCTCCTGCTGCTGTGGGAAGTGCCACCATGTGGGTCACCCTGCCCTGGCTAAGGACCGAGGGGTACAAGGGTCAGGTTGGCACCTGGCACCCCAGTGGGTGCCCTCCACCTCTGAGCTCTAACCCAGATTAATCAGCCGTATCCATTGAACCTCTGCCTGAACAGCTGAATCCGTAAAACCACTGGGGTTAAAAAAAATGTAATTATTTTCTGGCATTCTTCAACCCCTCCTTATTTCCAATCAGCCAGCTCAGCATCTTCAGCCGGAGTCAGCACAAATACCTCTCTCAAGCTTGCACTTTTGCCCTGAAGGATCCCACCTTTTCAGCTACTACTTCTCTGACACCTCTCCTGCGCCTTGATGGTTTAAACAACCTCTGCCCTGTTGAATAACCGATGGCCGGCTCGTTGTGCTGGGGGCCGGGAGGTCCAGAGCCCGGCTAGTGTGGGGCCGGTCCTCCCGCCGTGGGCTCGGGGAGCAGAGGTGATGTTTTAAGTGGTCTCCGTGCTGCTACCAGTGTAAACAGAGCAGATGTTTCCCCGAGTCGGGGGAGCATTAATGGAATGCATTGGCCCCGGCTGATGTAAAACATCGCCGCGAGTTTCGGGGATGAGGTCAGCGGTACGGAAAGCTGATGGGAGTTTAATGTCGAGTCTGCCTCTGCGAGCCGAGGGGTCAACCCAGAAAGCCTCAGCTAATGGAAAGGCAAGTACACTTGTCATAAATCAGTGCCAAAATCCTGAACAGGCGAAGCTGCCGCTGGATCCCGTGGCCAGCAACGTTTCTGTAACCACCCATTAGCTATTCGGTGGTTGCGTTCCTCGCCGGGTGCTTGTCGTGTTTGACTTTCGAAGGGGCAAATAGAGGCTGAGAACAGAGGGTTTGGGGAAAGCGTTCCCTCCGTGGGCTGGGAAAACCCTGCCTGCCTTCCCTCCCCTCCCCTCCCTGTGTTTGTGGGGTCCCGTGGCTACTGCGTCCATCCCGTTTGGGGAAAGGCAGGAGGGCACATCTTGTTTTAAACAAGTTGTCCTTCTGGTGAAAGGAGATGGCTTGTGCTTCTGCCGAGAGGTGGCCAGAAAGTCCCAAGGCATCCAGGAAAGCGTCGAGAGGCAGGAGGCAAAGCAGGCTTGGCGCTGCTTAGAGATCATATGTTTTTTTTAAAAACAAAAATCTTGTATAAAAAAAAAAAAAAGCAGCAGCATTTTTCTAGACAATGAAAAGTCAGTTTGCTCTCCAGATCAACCAACATATTTCCCGTAAAGCTGGACACTGTAACGTACCATTTGCCAACAAGATAAGATGGTTGTATTTGTTCAGTGATTTATCCTCTGTGAAGCTGAAAAGAATGTTTTATTGCTCTATTTATTTTTTCAAAAGAAGCTTGTTTGACCTCATTTTTTTTGTGTTGGGAGCGTGCATGCCTTTAAGCTAAATCTCAAAGCTGGGTCGAAATTGGGGTCTGTCTTAAGGGTTGATGCTTAAAACACAATATCCTTGGGCTGTTAGTGGCAGAGATGCCATTTGGAAGCCGAAGGGTGAGCATCTCACCCCAAGGCCTTTCTGTATTGAAAAGCTTTGCCACGAGATCCAGCCTCGTACAAACCAACAAAGCCAGTCTGCAGCTAGAAGAGTGGTTTTTTGGTAGTTTTTTTTTTTCCTTTCTGGGCCCTCCTCAAAGGGCAGAGGTTAAGACAAAGCAGATGCTCTTGGATGGTGTCTCTGCTCCGCTAAGAGGCGATTGCCGTACGAGACCTTGCCTTGGCTCCTGGCACATGAGACGAGGATGCTACCTCCTATTTGCTAGCGGATGTCAGGCTTAATAAAGAAAACAATCTGAAAGAGCCAGCTGATCCCTCCTAAGCGGGGCGAGAGAGGAGAATCCGTGGTATTATTATATTACCCTCATCCTAAAGTTTGTGTATGCAATTATCCATGTAAGTAAAACCCGAAAGTGCCTCCTTATGGCACGTTCTCCCCAAAGAAGGGAAAGGATTGCAGCTTTCGGAGGGGCCTGGGAAGAGAGGGATGGATCTTTCAGGTAGCTGGAAGCCGTGCCAGTTAGTGTGTTTGCTGGTAGCCTGCTGCTATATTTAGTTTCTCCTGGCCTCCCTGAATGAAAGCATTGAACCTTTCTAGATATGGAGATAGGCACAACACCAGCCGGCTCGGAACAACAGCTCGCCGGCTCCTCGGCTTTATCGGGGTTGTTTTTCAGCCTTGGTCCTCACTGTTCGCCTGTTTGGGGTAGAGGATACGATTACATGAACAAGAGTTGGTTTTGTAGTTGTTCTGTCTGCATGTGAAACCTGGGGTATTTTTTTTTTAAGAAAAGCTCCTTTTTGGAGTATGTCTTTCTGTGGATTTAACCCTTTGTGGTGTATTTCAGGTGTGCAGAGTGAAGAACAGGTGCTTTGCAGGGGTCATTAGGTAACTTTTCCAGTTTTGTACCACAAACAAGCTCGCAGATACTTTCAGAGGCGACTTTGTTTTACTGTAAGAGATCCCTGACTTGGATAATCCTGACCTACCCATGTAATTAAATGAAACATATTTTCCTCCTGGAACTTTATTCTGGTTGCAGCTGTTGTACGAGCTATAGATTTCTAGATTTGTGTCAGAAAACCATGACTTCAGACCGCTGGGATTTTTTGTGGGTGGGTGAAAGTGATAACAGATTAATGAGTTTTACTTAGCATCTCCATCTGCCAGACTAAACCACGTTCTTGCACAGGAGACTTAATGCAGCTGTTTTGAGCTGGTCCTCTAAAACCAAAGCACCCTTTACCTAGTCAAAGCCGACCCCTGGTCTGAAAAAACAAGCGTTGCTCTTAAGGTGGCCTGTCGAAAGGCAATGCCTTATATGTGATTATATTTACTTTCCTTTTCCTGATCCAAGCACAAAGTGTGCAGATAAGGAAAAGCGATGGCTGTTTGGAGAAATGCAGGGGATCCCCTAAGGAGCAGGTACCAGCCCCAGGTACTCACCCAACACGTGGATCAGGTTCCTTGCCTGAAATATGAACTTTTACATGTGACGCTTGAAGTTTGTCTTCCTTATGCTTTACCTCCATAAGTAGAGAACTGATTTTTATACTACGCGTTTTAATTTATCTCAGTCCTAACGTGGGAGCCTCGTGCCAGGGGAAGTGACTGGCAGGCGGTGGCTGTGCCTGGCCCTACGTGTAAAAGCGAACGCGCTTTCTCAAATTGCTCTTGGCTCCAATCTCTGTCGCTGCGAGGGGCAGCCTTAGCGTCCAGCTGCGAGCCGAGCCGGGGTGAGGAATGAAATGACCTGATCAGGCAAAAAGCCGCTGTGCATTAGCTGTAGCTGTTACCTTTTCTGTTCCCTCCTGTGAGCTCTGAAAGTTAAATGGGAATGAAGTAGCTGCTGAATGAGAGACATGTTATCCTTCGCCTGCATCCGTTTATACGTAGCAAGTTGCCATGGCTAAGACACCGATCAATTATTGTTATTTTGAAATTGAGCTTTTTTTTTTTTTTTATAGAAATGGATTTCTGTCATTTCCAGCATCCAGAGAGTATCTGCAGAAGCGAGTGTTGATGTTAGTGTGTGTGTTTTGTGTGTGTGCCTGCCCGTACACACTCCCCTGCCCTCCCTCTAAGCCCTTTCTCTAATTTTTTCGTTGCCTGTGAGACTGGATAAACAGCCCTGGGGGGGGCCAAAGGCGCTGGGGAGCTGGAGGGTGTGGGGGAAAGGCTGGTCTGGCCGATTTGGTGATGTAAAACTGAAAGGTATTTAACTCGGCGCGTTGGGCGGGCTTTTCTTGGATGCAATGAGTTGTGCAACTGCGCAGCTGTACCACAACTGACCGAGGTCCTCTGACTTGTCTCCCGCATGGACTCGTGGCAAAAGCTTGTCAGGAAGATGCAAAATTCCCATGATCTGTTTGCATGTGTTACCCCAGATCCCTTTCCGCTCAGAGCGCCTCCGGTTTACGCCTGCAGTGTCGGTGGCCCTTCTCGCTGCTTTCTACGGGCTCGATGGCAGATGCTGTCCTTAAAATTTGGACTGGGTTAGCTCCTCTGAAGTGCCCCACATCACCATGGAGAAGTGAAAGCACTCAGTGCAATTACCCGGGAAGCTGCTGCAGTCCTTGGACTTGCGTGCTGGGGCACGTAGAGTCAGACAAAGATCTTATTTTCTTTATATTGTGGTGTTAGAGACACTAAGTGTTTTGTTCTGATTCTTAGTCAAGAGTGACAGGAAGCTTAGAAGATCCTTAGAAAAAGTGTAAAGTATTCTCTGCAGTCTAGAAATCCTGCCTTATGGTAAGATGTCAAAAGCTAACTCTTTAAAGAGAAATTTTAGGAGATCGCTTGATGACTCTGTAAATGTACACCTTCAGAGATGCATGTAACGAATATAAGAGGTAATGATAAGAGAGTATTAGAAGTCTAAAAGGCAAAGCAGGTTGAAAACCTGAGCTTTGAGTCAGCTTGGAGCTCTTGGATCAAGTTGGGTATCTTGATTGAGAAGGAGGAAGGGGCAGATTTTTAGACTTAGTTGTAAATAGAATTTTTGATATAGGGAATCGCTGCTTTTGTAGGACTCCCTGACTTCAGTGGTCACTTTTGGCTTTATTCTGGGTTGAAGTCTATCGCTTTAACTATGTTGCTACAGTCTGTACCCCACCATTTCAAGCTGTGATTGTACTGGGTTGTCCAGGCTAAGCCAGAGTAGGTGTGAACAGCCGTGGCTGGCTGAGAGCCACGGAGACGGAGAAATGCGAGGAGTCAGAGCCTGGAGTCAGTAGGTAATGCTCCCCCGGGGATCGTGTGCTGTGTTAATTAGTACTACCAGGGGAGAGACAACCTTGGAACATGTGTGATTCAAAGGCCACAGGACAAACTCAAAGAAGAAGAATTTATGGAGAGCGATTAGACCAAGTACCACTGATGGTGCAGAAGGTTCCTGGCCCACGTGGAGCAGCGTTGCCTGTCCTGTCTGTGAGGTTCTCTGTACCTGCGCTCCCTTTTCCTGTGCTGGAAACAACACAGGTCAAGGTTGACTTCTAGTGACACCACGCTGGGTCACAGCAATTCTGCTGGTGGAGAAAATTAGTACCATCTTGATATTCAGGAGTTAGAGAACTGTGTGAAAAGGGCTGTAGGTAATCACTGCATCTAAAACACCGCTCGTGGCCAGAACTTTGCCCAGAGAAGCTGTGGCTGCCCCATCCCTGGAGGGGTTCAAGGTCAGGCTGGGTGGGGCTTTGAGCAACCTGGTCTAGTGGGAGGTGTCCCTGCCCAGGGTGGGAGGTTGGAACTGGATGATCTTTAAGGTCACCCAGATCTCTAACCCAAACCATTCTGTGATTCTATGAACTCTGCAACACAGCCTTCATTTCGACATGGCCGTTTGTTAAACGGCTGTTGTTCCAGGCTGAAGGTAGTAATTTCTAGCTGTAAATACCAAGAGAAAGACTATGCTATAAACTAGGGTTTCTCCTGCCACTGAACCGATGCATGTGGATGTGGGCGTGTGGGAAGGTCCTGCTCTGGTTTCTTCTCTGTACCTTTCTGTTTGTGACTCTTCACTTAGCATTCGATACAGATGTTTATGCATATACTTAGAAAAGGCTGGTCTGGAAATAAACTCCTCTTTGCCGCACTCCACCTCCTGCTTCATATTTTAAGACTTTTTATTCCCTCATAGTAATTTTCCAAGTGGATTAGCGCAGGTCACCAAGGCATCCGCATCAGTAAAATACAGTGAGATGTTACTGTCATCTCCTGGAACACTCCAGCTCTCCGCCCCGTTGCTTATCAACCCGCACTCCAGTAATCCTAATAGCTATGTCGTAGCAAGATTAACAGAAAATCCAGGCAAATATTTATGGTTCCCTTCAAGGTACGTACGAATCCGAGAATGCGAAGTGGGGCGGATGCTTTATGAGGAGAGGTTGAAAACCTTGCTCACGTGGGCTGTGAGAAGGGATTCTGCCAGGCTGGGGAAGCAGCGATGCTGCTGTGGTGTTAATGAGGGTGCAGGGGGACACGCAGGGTGTTAGTGAGGGTGCAGGGGGCCAGGCAGCCTCTGTGTGTAGCATCCCCCAGGTGGGGATGGAGAGAGCAACAGCTGCAGCTCCCAAAGGGAAAAAAGGGGTGCCAAGGACCAGCATTTTAGTTGCCCTCAGTGCTGTGGCAGCATTGTACAGCAACTCGGTAATGAGAGAAAGGAGGAGAAACATAAAGGAAAAGCAGAGGAGGAACAGCTTGAGGCTGGAAGAAGGAAGCAGAAGAGCTATACAGCAAGGTGGCATCTAGTTAAATGCCGGGGGAGGCAGTATTGGCTGGGAAACGATAGTTTTGATCATGGGGAAGATGGGTTCCTTTTTGTCTGTGTGGCTGTGTAGGTTTCTGGAGCTTGGGGAGCTTCATGAGAGGGCTAATGAGGTTCGGCTTCCTCCCTCAGAGTACAGCGAGTCCCAAGGTGATCAGGTGCCAGACTCCGGTCTAGCTAATGGCGAGGATACTTTCCTAGTTTTAAAATCTCTGTGCTCATAAAAAGGTTTAAACTAAGATTTTTAATAGCAGTATGTCAACACTGACCGGACCCGTGCACTCAGGGGCTGCTGCAGAGGAAAACATAGCGAGGAGCGTGGTGGATGCTGTGGTTCAGCTGAAGTCGGGCAGACTTCTCCGAGCGGGAGAGCTGGAAAAACAGAAGGAGACTCTTTCTAGCTGTAGCCCTAAATTCTAGGAAATATCCGTCATGTTGTTAGTGTGCTATAGTCAAAGAACGCTCTGTGCCTGGCGAGGCCATGGTAATCGCCAGCACCTACAAATATTGTCTCCTCTTTCCCAGAGGGGGGGAAAAAAAGCAGGATTCCTTGTAGTTTGCGTGGGTTTGGGGCGTTTTATTCTGCATCAGCTGCAGAGCTGTGACACCAGAGGGAGCAAGTGAGCCTGAAATAGTTGCTTTCAACAAAAAACAGCAGCAAATAATCACAGCCTTTGCAAGAGGTAAATTAAAACCATCTCCAGCCTGGGAAACATGCACAGCTCAGCATCTTTCCTCCATAAATATTTCCCTGCTGTTCCATCTTTGTAACCCCTTCGGAGCCCAGCAGCCGTGCTCATCCCCGTTAGCAGCAAACCATCTCCTTGCCGTGTGCTCCCCGAGTGGCTGCCGGGCAGAGATTTTGACCAGTCGATAACTGAGCTCTGTGGTTCTGTCGGACCTTACTGGCCTTGGCGAAGTCAAGAAACGATTGGTATGAAACCAGTCTGGCCTTGCTGCGTGGCACCGGGCAGCCTGACAGCTCTACGGAGCGGTTGTTGGCGCTGGAGCAGTAGATTCAGTAATTTCCTTAGCAACCCTCAGGCTTTTCTATTGCTAAAGCAACGCTTTGGCTTCGGAGGAGGTGGGTCTCACTGGTTTTTGTCACCCCCTTTAAATGTGGGGGTTGTCCAGGCTTTGCACGCTCATCAGGAGCAGTCAAGCAGCTGGAAGCGTGGGTGTTTAAAAAGTTGCGTTATCAAAGCTGAGTCCCAGCCAGGTGATGTTCTTTCCCACCCTATCTCAATGGCATCGCGTCCTTGTCTACACAGGGATCTACGAGGCCGTACGTGGGATTGTGCTCCGAAGAAGCTGAGAGCAAGCTGCCATAAGAGGGCTCCAGAGCCCTGTTCTTGAGTACGCTCCTTTGTGGAGCGATCTTTCTTTCCCTTTTTCTTTACCAGTATGTCCAAGCTGCCTTCGCAAAACCATCTTACACCTGCTCTGAATAGTATTATTTTTTTTTTCGTGTTGCTCCAACTGGTTATGAACCGGGTCTCTTCATTTTAAGCGGTGTAGTTGTACGTACAACTGTAAATGCCTGGTACTAATAAAGCTTGTTTCGTTGCCTGAATAGGGAGATTTGACTTAGTAAGGCTCCTTCCCTTCTCCTGCTGCAACTCTACCCCCTGTTATAGCTGTGTCAGTACAGCTGTGGGGAGAAGAGGCCTGAGACCACTCGGAGAGGCTCCGTTCATCTGTATGCAACGTGCTCCCTGCCCGTCTGGTAACGAACACAATGAGAGACTCGGGGATGGGGTTTGGGGGGAGGTGGGGGGAGTTGTGTTGCCATGACAATACAAATTGCAACGGATGACTCTTCAGAGAAAAGCATCACGTTTTTCAAAGGAGAAAAGAAAGGAAAAAAAGAGAGTAGTGTAAAACAATAACAGTTGAAATATGGTGTGGATTCTGGCTTCAAGTAGATGCTGCTTCCTAGAAAAACGTGGGGCTGTAGGTGCTAATTCTGGAAATGTTCATCCCCTTGGGGTGTTGAGGGAGCATTAAGAAGATCATGCAAGAGCCAGGCGTCCTATGAGTAAGCGTCCGGCAAGTTTTCCATGCAAATATTTGGACGTGCGGTAATGAGTTCCAGTAATAGCTGGCTGCTGACTCGCTCCACGGGAGATGCTGGGCGAGCGGGGACCGTGTGCTGATAGCGTGCTTACCAGCGAAGATACAGCTGCCAGTCTGGTACGTCAGGCACGGTGCAGATGGCCAACTATTTATATTTCTGTTGTGCCTAGAGCAGATTCCTCCGTCTTACCACTGTCTGGGGGAAAGTAAATGTCCCCTGGAAGCCAAAAGCCGTGAGAGTGTATTTACAGGAAAGATAGTGAAGTCCAATAGAGCTTGTCCTGCTCTAGGGGCTTTTTAGGAATCTCCTTGTTGATCCTGTTTAGGTGGAATGTTTTTAATCCCACTGTGAATCCATGTTAGAGACCAGTTTTGTTTTCAAGCACGGCCAGAGTAAGATCTGTTTCTACTTTGACCTGGCACCTCGCTGTAAGCTTGTCCCTTTTTAACATAGACTCCAAAGACCACCGTAAAACAGGTTTTATTTTTAACTGTCGTTTTCCCAAAATTGTTCCCGAGGAGAAACTAAACTTAGCCAGTTGCCTGTAATTCAAGATGTGCGATGATTGCACTGGTGTCACAGCCTGTTGTGTCTTGTTAAGCACAAATAGAAATTCCAAGGAAGGATGGGATAATTAGAAGCAATCCACTGATTCTTGTGACTGTATAAAAATAACAGGACATTTTAAGGATGAGTTATTTTTAGCAGCCTCATGTCAAAAAAAGTTTCGTGAGGTTTGGCATCTGAAAGCAGTAAAATGAGGTATTGTACCTGCACCTTTTTTTTTTTTTTTTTTTTTACTTTTTCATTTTTCTTTTGAGTCTGAGTGTGCTACGGATCTTGCTTCGTAAAATAAATTGGCTTTGGAACTGGTTGGGGTAGGTGACACAGCCTGCTGGCTTCCTTACAAGGGGACACCAGGTTTAGCAGTGGGACCTGTAACCGGCCAAACGCTTTGTGGGCTGTGAAGATCTGATTTAAGAAGAATACGGTTCGAACAATACACCCAAAGAAACCTTGCAGCCTGAAGCTGGGCGATGTCAATCTGATCTCTGTTCAATTTTGGTGGTTAATTGTGTCTTGGGAAGGTAACTTTTCATTTCTGTTCGCCTCTCCTGTAACGAGACTCTCCCCTAAGACAGGGTGTTTTTCAGGCTTGTTCTGAAAAGCTGCTCTTCCAAGGGAGAGGTTCCAGATTGGTGGCCAAAACCAAAAAATGAAGCTTTTGTGGGTTTTCTGCTATCCTCTTTGCGCTCCTGAAAAGTCAAGTAGTAGTATTTATATATTAAAAAAATGGAGGAGAGGGTTGAGGGTCTGAATAGCTGCTCGCTCTGGCTGCCAGGCAGGATCCGACCCACCGCACACAACCGTTTCCCAGAGGTGCTCAGTTATAGCATGTGTGTTACCAAAGTCTGTGCGTTTATGCATCTGAACAAGGCTAAATGAAATTAAAGATAAATCCTGGAAGTGCTCTGGGGTGCTGTGTTGGTGGCACTTAGAGCAATTGGTGACGTTTGGGAGCTGCAGAGAGTGAAGCAGCTCGTCCTAAGGTCTGGTGTGGGACAGAGCAGTATTTTCTTCGGTATGAAGGGGAAGGACACGGATCCTTTGGTGTTGTCTGGGCTCCCTTCATCCTGAAAGTCTTCTGGTTTGAGAGGCTGATGCTGGGGAGAGGGAATGCACCAGTCGTTCATATGGGGACCACGGTAGGGAAGAAACTTGGAGACACCGTGAGCACTTTGACTTTCCTCTAAAATGCCTTTTTAACGTAAAGCTCCAAGTGTGCAGTTTCCTCAGTAATAGCGACCTCCCCCCAAAAAACTACAACAGATGATGTCTTGGGATCTTAACGTGCCCTACGAGCATTACGCTGTCTTTTCTCCCCAGATGGAGTTGTGCAGACATCAGCTCCCTTCGTAAGACTCGACAAACTGAAACTCGGGTTCATTTCGATTTCTGGAGCCATAATCAGATTTGTGGTTTCCACTCAATACTGCTGCATTGTTTTCTGCGATTCTGAAAGTGAAACCGGCGCCAAACAAAAATGAAATTGTCCTGTCAGCTTTTGCTGTTGATGCATCTGAAATGCAAGGTGTAAAGTGCTGATGGCAACCAGGGAGGGATTTTAAGCGCAGGGCACTTTGGCCTTGGTCTTTGTGCGAGCGAGCGGGTTTAAGTACGGCTGTGCTTAATGGTGCAAAGGTAAGAGAATACTTTTTGATTTAAAAAAAAAAAAAAAAAAAAAGGCATAAAAGCAAAGTTACTGTTCCTGAATGAAATGGCTTCTGACTGCTCTTATTTTTTTGATTGAGCGTGTCTGCATTTGAGCTCAGCAATTGGGAATAATACCTGATGGAAGAAACTTAGGGCTTTGTTAAGCAAACATAAACATGCCCTAACTAAAAGGCCAAATGCATTCCTGTTTGAAATTCTCAGCCTGTTGGGCATCATTTCCCAGCAAATGCATGAGTTGGGTTGCGTGGAAAGGAGCAGATCGGGGTCTCCTGATGCATCGTTCATCTGCATTTTCCTCACGGAGGCTTCCCGGACCACGGATGGGAGCGTAGGGCTGAGCTCCCTGAATGATGCCCGACTCTGCCTCTTCGCCACTGTCTTTTTTTGATTTCCCTCCTCTTTTGTCTTCCTTTAAAAGGAGACATCTGTGCTCCTCCACAGTCTGGTGTCGTTGCCCATGTGCATCCCTGGCGGAAGCGGGAGGAAAAACCCTTTAATCCTTATAGGGGGGGACGGCGGTGGCCTCTGGTGTTTCCGGAGTTTTAAGGAAGTCACTGAAGTTCCTCTTTGTTGACTCCCCTCTGCAGAAATGTGACAGATGGGTCTTTTCCTTTTAAGGCCAATAACGCTGCTTTCCCTTTGCAATAAAATCCTGGGTCAGAAGTGGAAGCGAGAAGTCGGGCAGGGGGAAGGGGCTGGTCTTAACCAGCTCTAAATGGGTGGGGATGTGATTTGCGACATAGTAAATTCTAGGCTAAAATAAACCAGTTACAACATCTACCCGGAGGTGCTGGTTTTGTTTGCTTCAGGGGCGCCTTAGATTTTTTTTTTCGGTCCTGTTGCTTAAGACAGCAATTAGGAATTGTGACTCTTCTGAATTTCGTGGGGAGAAGTTGATCTGGTCCAAAGCCAGGATGGTTTTGAGATAGTCTGATTGAGTCTAGATAACTGTGATTGAATCCAGGGCAGCACAGGAAGACAATACCCACTTCTTTTTGACAATCACCTTCCCTCCTTCGAAATGTTCCTTGGCTTCTTATGGATGTCTTGGAATAGTTTTCTTCCTGGACCCTAAAAAGCCATTTTCCACAGCAGTTAATGTGGTCTTTGTGCCTGACACTTGGCACAGGCTTCACTCATTAACTGAGAACAGGTAATATCCCTCTGGGTGGTAATTGCCCATAGTGTTGGTAAGCCAAAAGCCAGCTCTGTCAGCCAATAATGTCTTTTACAAATCACCCATGGCTGCAAATGGTTCGGTCAATTTGAACCTTAAAAGTATTTTTCTAATAAAGTGAATCTCCTTTTTCTTGCTACGAAGTGCTTCATATCCTGTTTCACGACGTTAATGCAAATGGCTTGTTTGGCAATGGGTTAAACTGCTCGATTTTAAGTGGTACAGCTGGTGTTTCTCCCCTGCAAAACCTGTTGGCTGCTGCTTTAGTTCAGGTTCTTATTCAGCACTTGAGCTCTGAAATTAAGGGGTAAAGAGTAACTGGTTAGGAGAGTCTGTTGTGATGTTCTCAGGACTCTCCAAGAGCCTCCTTGGTTTCCAGTAGCCGCTGGCCTAAGCAAAATGTTTTATTTATGGGCTCTTCCCTCTGGCAGGCAGCTGAAAGACCCTTCTTACCCTGGTCCAGCTGGTTGTTACTTCCCTTCTTGCACCTTTGAACAAACGAATGGGACGTTCAAAGCGAGAGCGGTGGACGTGGGCTCACGCAGCCATCTCAATATGTTACGGATCTGGTGTTTAATTCCAGCCACCCCTCCCTAAAGCACCACTTCCAGTTGCGGGTGTACGTTTGGGGCTTCTCTTTTGGAGAAAGGTGTTTCAAAGGTCTTCGTTCCTTGACTGTAGGAAGGGCAGCAGGTTTTGCTGACATGGACAGCCTCTTCCCCAGGGTTACTCACTGGTCAGTAGGAGCTAAATGCTTCCCCACGTGTTTCCCCACTGTTTGGAAATGGTTTTCAGTAGCATCCGCATATTTTTCGACTCTTAATGATGGTGTGTTTATGCTAACTTTTTTTTTTTCCCTTCCTCTCCTCATCTTTACAATAGATATTCCAGGAAAATGAGAACGGGGTCTGGAAGCTGCTCTAAGGCTGGGGAAATGGCCGAAACCAGCCCTGTTTCTAAATACTTCACTTGTGCTGCCAAAATTGTTGATTTAATCTTTTGGTATCACACACTCTGTATTTTTGTCTGTGGTTCGTACCCCTCTGAGGGTATCATACTTAATCCTTTTGGAGGAACTGCATGTACAGCTTAATTTAGTAATCCATCCTTTTGATAAAGTAACCCCCGAAGTGCCAGTCTTGATCCTTACCTACACTCAGCCGTACCAAAGCACTCCCTACTTGCAGTTCTTTTAATTTTTTTTCTTATTGTATGAGTGTAGGAAGAGGGAGATGGTCTGTGTGCAGTCAAGGTGACCAGTGGACCCCCACCTTGCAGCAGGAGCTGGGGTTCTCAGTGTCCTGGGGTGGTAGGATGGCTTTCCTTCTCCTGAACCAGCTGGGATTCTCCCCTCAAAAACTGATGCCAGCAACAGAATGTGAGGTTTGTTTTGCCGTTGTGGTTGGGTCGTGGCGGAATTACAGAATTGTTAGAGTTGGAAGGGACCTTAAAGATCATTTAGTTCCAAGCCCTTTGCCCTGGGCAGGGACATCTCCCACTAGACCAGGTTGCTCAAAGCTCCATCCAGCCTGGCCTTGAACACTTCCAGGGATGGGCCAGCCACAGCTTCTCTGGGCAAGTGACTGCTGGGTCTCAAAGGGGTCCCTGAAGATGAGGTGGCTTGTGCTTTTTTTTTTTTTTTTGGCTTTTACAGGAAACAGGCCTGCAACATCTCTAGTTTGTAGACAAGTCATGCCATGCACATAGTTGAACACTGCACTTAATTCGACTTGTTGGGTACTGAAGTGGGGGGAGAAGAGGGGAACCGGTCCTTCTGATCAGTGTTTGGAAGCATAACAGAAAGGGAACTGCTTGCCTTTGGGATTTCACAACGCCGAGGGTTGCAGCGCGCTCTTCCCGTCTCACTTCTGTTGCGATGGTCTGCCTTCTGCGTGGCGCTGGGACCTTGCAAGCATTTCGGGGTTCAAGGCATTGTTTTTAGCCTCGTTTTCCCTGCCTCTTGCCGGGTCTCACGTGGTTGTGCGGAAACGAGCCTGTCTTGCTGGGTTAGCAGCTTTTGTTTCAGAGCTGGTGCGGATGGAGAGGCTCCCCTTGGAATTGCTAACTCAGTTTAGCTTCGATGTCTGCAGATCCAAGGTGGTCTTCCTCTTCTTCCAGAGCGTTTCTAAGCCCCAGATTTTTCTGTGACTATTTAAAAAAAAAAAAAAGTTAATTGAAAGGGATTATATAATTTAAAGGAAAATTAAATCACAGATTAAACAACTCTTCTAATTAGAGGACAAATGTGTCCTGAGTTAACCCTTGTTTGGCAGGATATTGCAGCACCACGGTTACTATCCTGCCCGTCCTCCCGCGGGGGTTAAGGCGGCTGATCGGCTTTGGTCAAGATTAGACTGAGCTGGGAGTAAACGGGCACTTTGATGGCTTGGGATCGCTGTATCCCCTCTGCCATCCTCCTTGCCCAGGGCTGGTGGGTTTGTTGGGGGTGTGCTGGATGTTCCTCTGTTATCCCAAAGCCTCAAGGTATGGTCCTGCCTGCAAAATACCACCCATTCATTCACCACCTGCGGGGATGTGACAGTGTCCACCTGGCAAGGGCCGAAGCTGGTGTTTTCGCCTGTTGTACTTTGGGTAAGAAACACTCTTGATCGCTGCAGCCTGTGCCTGATGGTTTTGGACATCACTTGTCTCACTGCATCTCCTTCCCGGTGTCCCTCTGCTCCCCGCAGCCCTGGGGAGGCACGTTTCACCTGCTGAAGCTGGGGGGCCAAACAGCCTTACCAGGGTTTGAAAACCTGTCCCCAAATTGCAGTTTTGAGGCTTCTTGCCACCTCTGCACCAAACAGAAACCCAGGCCCAGCTGGTGTTAGGTGGGCTCATGGGTACCTGATACAGGAGGAAATGGAAACAGCATCTGAGGGCTCTGAAAGAGGAAGCAGTGAGTTGTGGGCACATCTATTTCCCTGATTAGTTTTTAGTACTTTACTCTGCCTTTTTTTTTTGTGCATACTCATTTGCTCGATATCTTTTTACTATTATGTTTTATTATTTTGAACAGGCATCTGAACAACTTTTGTGGTGCGGGAGGAAATCCAGTGCACATCTACACTGGAGCTTCAAGTGTAAACTCCATCACGCTGCATTTCTTGGTGGTTTTGGCTTTTTTAACACCTCGCGCAGCGTTCTTTCTCGCCGGGAAGTTTCATCAGGCTGCTGGTACGGGCCTCCAGCTTTGGTTTTACCATTAGCTTATTTTAGCGTAGCAAATGAGCTGCAGATGACTCACTGTCACGTTGGTGAATTTGGAAGATGGAGGTTAGCAGTTCAGAGGGCCATTTTCAGTCTATCTGCCGTAAATATTGTAGCTATAAATACTGTATTTACAAGGCTGGCTGCTGTGGCTCAGGGGCTGCAAAGCTCTGTCCTCTCGCTCTCTGCAGAGTTCTCCTGGGGAGCAGCAGGTAAGAGGTAACTCTGCACCACGTAGGCATTAAAACAATAAATCATCTGAACTTCTGAGACTTCAGGGAGGCCAGGTATCACTTTGCTTTCATTTTTCTTTATCCTTGCTAGTTCCCCCAACTTTTTTTTTATTTATTTTTGGTTTACTATGGCCAGTTTAAAGCTAGGAGCATCCTACTTTGGGGGTTTCCCCTCGTTTGGGTTTAATTTCTGTGGCAAAGCAAGCTCTTCTTGCCCAGTTTCTGAGGCTGTATTTGTACCTAGACTAAAGATATTTTCCAGCATAACTGCTCTGCTCAGTTCACCTTTTCCCATCCCTTGCTGGTGTTATAACGACCCGGAGTGTTAACTTCTGCTGTAGGTAGAGAGTATGATTAAAAAGGCTCTAAATTGGAAGTGAAGTGTCTTAATGCTGCTAAATTACCGTCAAAATTGCCATATTGCAGAGCCTCATTAAAAGTGGTCGTAGGTGTGTTACATAAACTGTTGATGGAGGAGAGGACATCTATAACCGAGCTCCTCCTGTGATCCTTTCGTAATACAATAAAATCTGGGAGACGGTAGGGGGAGAGAGAACCACAAGAAAAACAGGGCAGACCTGGAGGAGGTTTTCTCCAGCTCCTGCCACCCAAAGCCCTGGGGAGGGATTTGTCTGGAGCGGGGTGAGGGGGGGGGGTTGTTTATCGTGTGGTGGTGTAAGAGGGAAGTTTCAAAATTAACTTCAGTAATTGTTCCTCCTCTCGGTCTTACAATGCATCGTTAGCAGGTACCTCTGCAAATAAGATATCTTACTTTTGTCACGCCTTAACCTTCTTGATGTTGTTGGGTGCAACCCCTTGAGTAACCTTCCAGAGTTATCCTTTAAAAATCAGGGTGCTTGTCTTTGAAATCTAAATCCTCCTGTTCCTCTCTGAAGGTCTTTATTGTTTCCAGCAGCTCCACAGTTGTTTAGCCCTGCTAGATTTCATCAGTTAAAGTTCCAGCTATTGGAAGCAGCATCCCTTTTTGTGTGAGGTTGTGCGTGGGATTACAGGGATAACCTCTTAGATCTCTGCTGAGTGGGGTAAGGCAATCTGCACTTGGGGGGAGAGGCAGGAGGGTCAGCTGCTGAGTGCTTTGAACTAGGCTGCTGGTATTTAATTATTTACCTTGGCTGGGAAGGCACATAGCTATTCTCTGCCATCAGTCCAACAGACCTAAAAACTGAGTAACTACTACAGATGTGTTTCCAGTAGCAGGTACTGAGTTTCTGTTAACTTTCTGCCCTGGGAAGGAGCCATACGACCTCAGATATACTGATTTAGACAACATCTTTGGTGTGAGGTCTGTGTTTAAGCCACCTTTATAAAGTGACCAAGCAGTGGTGTCCTCTGCCTGCGCTTCAGGCTGACTCAGGTTGGTGGGTGACCAGGTCACAAAGCCCATCCACCCTGGCTGTATCTGATATTCCCGGTGTGCTGAGCTGGAGAGGTGCTGTGTGCGACATCAGTCTGCTCAGGGTAGGGGGACTGCCTTCTGAAAAGTGTTATTTTAGGGCAGAAATCTTATCCTTATGAGAAACTTCTCCATTTAGGGGAAGGGATCCCGGTGCGATGAACTTGTGATGCAAATACTCCGACGCTGACCTGCTGCCTGCAGCTTTTGATAGATTCCTCACATCTCTGGAGCTTGAGAGGAAGCAGCTTTGAAAGAAAAATAATTCTTCAAAACATCCCAAAAAACCCTAAGCTTTGTACAAGTTCAAATTAAATCATGACCCTTCTCAGTGAAAGAGCTGTTTCTCTTACTCTGATTACACTATGGTACATGAGGATGAGATCAGCGAGCAATTTCTTGTGCTAGCGTGGTTTCCACCCCTGACCGGCCATAGGGTGATAGTGATGCTGAGCAGCACTTCTTGCGTGAAGCTGCAGATATTTTTGCTCTATAGGTCTCTAACCACTGCACCCGAACCACCAGTTGATCTGGCCTTTTAAAGTCAAACTCTGGGGAGGGGAAAAGCTTGCTTTGGTTTGGTCTCTGTGTTTCAGGAACTTCTGAATTACAGATATGAGAGAGTCCTACTGATTTAGGCAAGCCTGGGGTGGGAGTTACCATGTGTTTCTGGTTCTCAGGTTCTGATGTAGATGACCCAAACCTCTGCGAGAGCTGGCCTGCCGGCATGTTTCTGGAAACCAAAGGGCATTGCCCATCTCCAGTGTCTTAAAGAGGGAGTAGAATGTGTTCAATTTAACAAGAACATGGAAACAGGTGGCACTGCTTGGGGTCATCATTTTTGGTAATGGGGTTTAATATATGGCCATAAAAGCTTTAATCAACCCTCCTGGTGTTTGTTGGATATAAATGCGTATTTTTCTTACCCGTACTTTTCTTTTTAACTCTCCATCACTTGTAGGTCTCTACATTTACACCCTGGCTCATTTTTACAGCCTAGTCCAAGGCCTGTGCCTTTGATTTATCTCTTCCTGCAACCTAAAATAAATCGTGGCCGTGCTAAGGAGAGGAGACTTCAGTTTTTCCTGGGTTTCTCTCAAGCCGCAGTCGGTCTCGGGGCCCAGGAGCTGCGCTGTGGCCGGTGGCCGCTGAGCGGCAGCGCTGCCCGGGGAACAGCCCAGCTGGGGGGGAGCAGCAAACCCACCCAGCACCCATCTCCTCTCAGCCCCTCACTCCTTGTCCCCTCGCCCATCTGAGGCACGGCGGTCCTTTTTCCACGCTATGTGGATTTTGTGCATTTGGAGTTGGTACCTGCTGCCTGTCTCACCTGTTCCATGCGGCTCCGGGACCGGAGAGCTGCCGCAGCAGTTCGTGCTGGAAGGAGCACCCTCCGTACTGGGAAGCTGGGTACCTGTGGAGTTGTGGTCCCACTTCCCTGTGCTGGGCGTTTGTACATCTCTAAAGAGGGTCTCTCACCAAAATGGATTGTCTTGGACTGGATTAGAACCTCTTTATCCTAGCTTAACGTATAGGAAATCCCAGAAACAGCCCTGAAGGAGTTTGCTCATGAGAGCTTATCCGTGCTTAGAGGTTGCATTCATTTAGCTACTTCTGCATCCATTTTTAGTTAAGGGCGGCGCAGCTTTATGGACAGTGGAGACTTTGTGGGGAAGGAAGACTGTGTGGTTCTTTGTTTTCCCATTAACTTGTCTGGTTGGGAATTGCAGCCCTTTAATTAAACCAGTGCAGTATGGACTGGCCTCGAGGTGCTATTCTGAGACTATTGCATTCACATCTGCTTTTGGGTAAAACTTGGCCTGTTTGAGGTTAGCCTGCGCTATTGTCTGTCTAAAAGCAGGAAGAACCAGAGAATCAATCACTTGGGGCTCCATCCCAGCGAGCACCGAAGGGACACACGGCGTGTTTTACCTCCCTCTCACTCCCAGCAGCCATCGTCCCCGTGTGTGCCATCGGCAGAGACCGCTGGAGTCTGCAACTCGCCCTTCCTGGGGGGACGCGGGGAGCCACACGGAGCAAGGATTTAATTAACCAGCATATGGAGAGCTAAGGCGAGCGCTGGACCCCGCTCAGAGCCACCACTGAGAGCTGGAAGGTGGTGATGACAGCCCAGTCCGTCCCCTGCTGGTGTTTAAGCTGCGCTTCCCCTCCTCCCTTTGCGTTTTGCTCGATCAGTAAAGGGCTTCGTATAAACTCCTCCAGAAGAAGCAGGCAGGCAGGAATGCCGTGGGCAGCCGGGCAGCGATCTGTGCCCGTCATCTGATGTTTTTGTCCATGTGGCATTTGTTTGGGTTGAAACCAAGAAAGCCAGTGCATCTACATCGCCGGCAGCGCATACAACAGCCCCACCGTCGCCAAAAGAACACGGAGACTGGCAGGGAGAAGTCAGTTATTTGGGTTCCCCCCACCCCAACCAAGGGCTGGACCTTGGAGAGTTATTTTTAGCAGATGGCAGAGTGAAAAAAAGTTTAGGATGTCTCTTAAAACTGTATAATCCACTGCAAGTACCAGTAGAAGTGCTGAGGAAGGTGGTAGGTTTGTGTAAAACATTCCCATTACCTTCATTAGGTGCAGGGACAATTAACGAGGAGGTTTAAGGATTGCGATGCCTGTGCTAAAAGCAAACTGGTTGCCCTTCGCCAGGCTGGCCCTGAGCACAGAAAGCTGCGTATCCGCACCGCTGACCCTGGGAACAAAGGATCCTCCTGAACCCAAACATGTTTGTGTTAATCCCGGCTGCTTCCTGGCGGCCAGCGAGAGGAAACGGAGCCACTACCTCTAACAGATGTACAGTGAGGAGATTACAGCGTGCGATTAAACACCCTCTCCATCACATCCTCCTCTCTGCCGGCCCAGCCTGGCGCATTAATGGACTGTCCCAGGCTGCCTGCCAAGCTCGGGCAGATGTAACAGGCAGCAGATACTTCATCTCCTGCCTCCGTGCCTGCTTCGGAGCCGTTTGCGAATGCCAAGGCTTCTGCAAACACCCTGCCCCTCGCACCGAAAGCCTTCACCGCCTTCTCTGGACCTGTCTGCGAGGAGGAGTGGGCTGGGGAGGAGACATATGGAGTTCACGCCATCCAGAAATAATTAATTTAACTGAAAAGCTGTTAAAACTAAACCAAAATGTGCTTTCCCATGTCAGGTATCCCTACACGAGTGGGCCAGGGTTTGCTGGTGGACAAGGTGCTGGAGGAGACGTTGGGCAGGGTCTTGATTTGGGTGGACGGACTTGCTTCTCGGCTGGTGGGTTTGGAGTAGAAGATTTCTGGTCTGGGAAGGACTCGTTTTCCCTCTTTGTGTGGGTTTAGGCGCTGCCAGTCTTAGTGCCAAGTGCTGCTCTTACAATAGAAATCATCTAGGCTGCTTGCAAAAAACCAGCCATCCTACTGTCTGTTTAGGTTAATTAATATGGTAATGGCAGAGTATGTTTCTTTATCGAACAAAAAGCTATTTCTAAAATAAAAGAACCCCCTGTGGAAATTGTAGAGATCAGAATTGTCATCGTGTGAGATGTGCAAAACCCTCATCAGCCGAGCAGGTTGGCTTTGAATAAGAGTTAAAAATTTAAAAAGGTCGCTTTTCTTTCCTCGGGCGAAGGCTGGGACCTCAGTTGTGGCACTGGAGCAGTTGCCTTTGTCTGAACCGTGGGCTTCCTCCCTGCGTTTGTGCAAAGAGGTTCCTGTAATTGCCGACAATGTGCCATTGTCTTGGGTAGAACAAGGAGAGAAGCCACATCGAGTTCTTCTAATGGCACTTGTATTGTCCATTTTTTCCCCCCGCCTCCGTTCTGGTGAGGACGTGGCTTGGTCAGAAGCAGCACCAGGTGACACTGGGAGTTAGGAAGCCACGGGGGCATCTTCATGGGGTGCATTGCCCATGGGTTTGCAGTTCTCTGTAGCCAGTGCATCTTGGGAGGGATGATAGGACGAGGGGTAACAGTTTTAAACTGAAAGAGGGGAGATTCAGATTATATATCAAGAAGAAATTCTTTGCTGTGAGGGTGGTGAGGCACTGGCCGAGGTTGCCCAGAGAAGCTGTGGCTGCCCCATCCCTGGAGGGGCTCAAGGCCAGGCTGGATGAAGCTTTGAGCAACCTGGTCTGGTGGGAGGTGTCCCTGCCCAGGGCAGGGGGGTGGAACAAGGTGATCATTAAAGTTCCTTCCAACCTGAACCATTCTGTGATCCCAGAAATGCCCACAGCTGCGTGGCACTCTCTGTGGAGCAGTCACAGCAAGCTGGAGAACCCCGTACCTCCTATCTCATGCCATCCCAGCACGTTTGGGAATCTGCTGCCGTGCCTTTTCCCTTCTCCTGGGCATAGGAGACATACTTTGGTAAATATCAGCAGCCTCAGCAAAAGGGAGAGCATTGTTTTTTTAAAGAGCTGCACCGAGGAGAGCGAGGACGGTGGCAGTAACAAAAGACAAAAGGGAATGACTTGGGAGGAAAGCCTAAGCGGTGCCATCTGCTTCAGAAGGGCATCGTTTCTACATCGGCAGCGAAGGAGGCTCCTGGAGTTAAGTAATTGGGAATAGTAGGCTCCTGGCTGGAAAGTGTGCCAACCCTTCTGGCAAAAAGCTGTTAAATCTTTGTTGCTGGCGTGTGAAAGTGGTTCTGTGTGGCAGGGCTCCAAAGGCCGGTTTTAACCCTTGATGTATGTAAAAAAAAAAAAAACAAAAAAAAAAACCAACCCCAAACCTACAGCACTTTTGGTCTTGGGATGACATGTGGCCAGGTGTCAAGAATAAAAGGGGAAGGTGGGTCCTCATCGAGGTACGTGAACGGCTCCCAGTCTGATCCTCCCGTGCCGATAACAGACAGACCTGGCCTGGAAACAACCGTACGCAAAATAGTGCCTGTTTTAACAGCTTTAGCAGGAAAACGCAGGGTACGGTGAATGATTCATGAGGATCAACAGAACTAAGGCATTTAACGCCCCTTAAAACCGGTGTCTGGTTGCCAACGGGTGCATTTGCAAGGTGAGCAATCACAAAATCCTCTTCTGAGCTTTCGGGACACAGTCACACGCTTGGCTCTCCTCTTACTACAGCCCTTACCCTGCAGCCTGCAAGCGCGACCGGCTTTCCAGCCGGGACGAGGAGCCTCTAATTCTCCAGATGAAAGCACAAGCTGTAACGCATCTCCCAGCGAGCACAAATACAAACTAGTCAACGTTTTGCACCCCCTCCCAGGGGTGGCTTCCTTGGAAGCTTTGGTCTTCATCCTGTTTGTCTGATTCACGATCTAAAGAGTTTTGCTGCCTACGTGTGTTTTTAAGCAGTTGTTTCTATTGTGTCTCATATAAATGGCCAATTTCTTCATTAAAATTAAACGAAGGTAATGCAATCAGAAAGGATCTGTCTCTGCAGTTGGTGTCTTTCACTAAGGGTGCAACCAGAGCTGGGCAAAGCTCTTCTAGGACCTTCTTTGGTGTGGAGGGGACGAGGACGCTTTGCAGCCATACGGGTTTTCCTGCCAGGGGGAGAAAGTTGGATTTGAAAGCCTGAGCCCCAGCCATCCTGAAGATGAAACAGTTGGATTGTGAAACGTGTACTTTTTCCAAGTTTGATTTGGATGTTTTCTAATCTTCCTCAAATTAAAGGAAAAAAATCTCTTGTTTGACCCAAAACAAAATGATGTTTTCTTTGGCTAGCCGAGCGAGAAAAATCAGCTCTAACTCTAGTCTTAGTCCAAGTTCCTTGCCAATAGTTGCCTCCTCAGCTCTCCTGCTCCGCGCAGCTTTACCAGTCCTGGATTAAAGCCTCTTTGCTACACAGTTTACAAGAACAGTGGAGTTCAGTCACTCTCTCTAAGTTTAGTTCAGCCGTTCTGGTTAAATTCGTAAATATTTGTTCGTATTCCACCTCTGTTTTATGGACACGCGTCCACATCCTGCATTTTTAATCTGTTTACTCACAGAAACTGCTTTAACTTTATTTTGTGAGGTTTTAGAAAGCATAACATGGATTTGCTTGTATGCACGGGGGAGCAGAGGTTTTGAGGCAGCTGCGAGGCTTCCATCGCTGCTGAATTAGAAGCTCTTTGTGTGAAGGGGAATGGTTTTGGTCTGGAAACAGATGAACTTGATGTCCTTTAGCACCATGGTTTTATCTCTGGAGACTCCTTGGGGAAGTAACCAGAGAACCTGGTAGTTGTTCCCTGAGTTTTAGGTGAACTCGGATTTACGGACTCATTTCATACCTGACTTCTTTTGCTTTGGAAACCCTTTGGCTCCTGTTCTTGACAGACTCATTCTGGGTGGAGGACAGACCTCTCTCTACCATTCTCAACTGAGAACCTGCAGCGTTTTGGGGGGGAAGAGATGGGAATTTTTCCAGCTCCTGATGCTGTTAGCAGTGTGCTGGGTCTTCTCTTTCTTTAGTACCTGTTATCTTCCTTAGGAAACATGTCGGAAGTGCCAGGGGCTGTGGAAGGAGCACATGAACCTCACCTGTGAGCAGCTGGCTGAGAAGGATGACATCAAATACAGGACGTCCATGTGAGTAAATCCCACAACCGGACAAAAATGGGGAGGTGGATGAACTGGTAATAGCAAAACACTCTGGTTTGGAGGGGGATGAGAAACCTCTCTGTTCTTGTGGCTCGCAGAGACCCCAGAGTTCTGCTGGGTGTCACTACCTTCTGTCAGGGAGGTGCTAGGGACCTCAAAGCTTGAGGGGTCAGGAGGCACCCAGGATGGGATTTCTTTCTGCGAAAGATACTTGGCAGCGGATCCAGCTGGTAATTCAAGGACGTGGGAGAGTTGTCACCAGACCAGCCTGTTCCTCTGGCTGGCCCAGCGTCTCGCAGGCTGGCACCTGGTCCTTCTCAGAGGTGAGAAACCCCCATCAGTGTTGCTTCAGGGGGGAGAAGGGAGGTGTTGCTCAGAGGCGGAGAAGTGCATTGACTCACAGCAAGTTGTTATTGTCCTTTGAAAATCTAGACTGGTGACGAAGCACGGTTTGCTCAGTTACTGCATTCTGGCTTTGTGGGAGGGGATGGGTTTTCTTACAGAAGCTTGTCTCTATTTCTAACTGGTTTGTAGAAATCGTTACAGAATGGCATCATATTTTTAAATATTCAGGTGTAAATCTCGAATATTTCCCTAAAATCTTAAGAAGTTTGATCTCTCTCTTTGCTACAGTAAATGACGAAATCCTCTGCCCTTAGGAAATAAGGGAAGGTTCATCCATGGAGCTGCATGTCTGGCGCAGTGGAATGGGACTTGCCCGTGTTGCCCAATCCTTTCCCCTCTGACTTAGAGTCTGTCTGGCACGAGGAGAGGCTGGAAAGCTCCACCACTGGGAGCCTGAATGACTGTTGCTTGCTCATCCCGCAGTCCATAATTCAAAACGAAATCTTTTTACGCGTTTGATATGACTTTTTTTCTCTGCCACTCCTTTCCCTGTAGGAAAGAGGGGTGAGAGGGAGGAGGAACAAGTTGTCATGTCCCTAATAAGGAAAAATTAGTTCAAAAACCTTTAGCAGGAACATTGCTGTGGATAGATGAGTCTTACTGCCTGATACAATAAAAAGCTTCCTTTTGAAGCCCTGCGTAAGGAAAGGGAAGCACAGCTGGAGTTCAGGGCAAACTTCCTGCCTTGCTCAAAGTTTGCAAAAAAAAAAAAAAAACCTCTGCATCAGCAGCATCCTGTTGAGCAGCAGAGGGAAGAGCAGCTGCAGCTCAGAGGAAAGTCAGCCTCAAGTTGCGTTGGTTTTTTTTTTTTTTTTTTTGGTCTCTATTTTTAGCTTATCTCCAAACGCCTGGGTGCAGGTCAGGCCAGGTGTAACTGCGGGGGAGCTTTGGGAAGCTGAAAGGCGGCTGAATTTCCCACCTCGCCGTTCCCAGCTCTTCCAGTTGCGCTGATGGAGCGGTTTGTGGGGCTGTGCTGTGGCCTGGTTTGCTGCTCTGATCTTCTCCTGAAGTCCCTCCCTGTCATCTCCCAGACATATGTGGACTTTGCAGGTCTGCTGAAGCAGTTGGGTGGAGATGCCTGGCTAAAGGAGATCGTTCCCCGCTGCCAGAGAGCTGTGCTTCCCTCCATGAAAACGCACTCTCTTTACTCTTCTGTCATCGGATTTCACTTCTAGGTTGTGAATTAAATTGTAACGCGATCTCCAGCGGTCAGAAAATTGGCCCTTAGGAGGATGACTTAAGAATATAAGTCTTTTAATTAAGTGACCGAGGCTTTCCTCCATTTCTGTGCCAAAATAGTACTGCCACGAGCTGAGCCTTTGCGCTGGAGCATGTGTCGCTGCCAGCATGTCTCATGGGGACAGGGACTGTGCTTTGTCCTGGATTCCCATTTGTGCTCCGTTAGAGTCAAACCCCTCTCTTGAACCTTAAAGCAATAACTTCTGGAAAATGTATGGCGGGAATCTTAAGAGAAGAGGGAAAGCCCAGTCTCTGTGGGGAAAGATGTGATTATTTTTCAGTTAGTGACTGAAATTTAACAAAAACCAAATAAATCTGGAGCGTAGCAGCCAGGGTTGGGGGGAAAAAAAAAAATATATATAGTCGTGGCAACTTTGTAGCCGGAGCAACAGGCAGACATAAAACTAGCTGGCAGATGACAGCCAAGGGTTTGCTTTTCCTGAACTTTATCTCCCGAGCTGTATTTCTCCGCAGTCAAGTCAAGCATCCGTGTGCCCTTTGGCCCTTTGACTTACGGCTTAAATTCCTCCCAAGCCAGAGCCTGGCGCTGCCGGCGTCTTGGCTCGCATGGAAACCGGGATGGGGTCTGCAAAATGCAGCCAGTGATTGACTTTCCTTCACTTAATTTGTTCTTGAGTTGCCATGGGTTGGCTCCAAGTGGAGCTGAGCCCAGACCTCCTTGGAACAGCGGTGGACCATGGGGATGGCGTAGGAGGAGAGAGGAGGGGGAGAGATGCTGGGAAAGGGGGGGGTTAAAGCATCACTGGGATAGTGTAATAGTAATTTTACCACAGGCTGGTGACTGCAAACATCCCTTCTCTAATTCTTCTCCCTCCTCTTGTGTTGCAGAGAAGAGAAAATGACAGCCGCCCGAATTAGAAAATGCCACAAGTGTGGGACCGGCCTAATTAAATCGGAGGGTTGCAACCGCATGTCCTGCCGTTGCGGTGCTCAGATGTGCTACCTCTGCCGGGCTGCCATTAACGGGTACGACCACTTCTGCCAACACCCCCGCTCGCCCGGGGCTCCCTGCCAGGACTGTGCAAAGTGCTCTCTCTGGACGGATCCCACAGTAAGTAACGAAGGATTTTCGTGAATGATTCCCGCCCCGATTTCAATTACCGTGCCATGCCAGCGCGTTGAAATACGCGCCTTCCACCAGAGGAAAACGGCTGCTTTTAGACAGCGCGACTTTTTTTTTTTCCTTTCCCAAGGCAGCTAAAAACCACACTGGAAGCCTACATCGGCACAGAGTCGCATCTGACCGCAACTTGGAAGGAACTGGTGTTGCTTTAGGGAAAAACAGCTCCTGTTAGACGAGGGCTTTGTTTGGAAACGCTCTGAGAGCCGTTCTGGGGAGCGGGGCTTGTGGAAGGAGCTGGGGTGGCGGGGGGGAGAGTGTGTGCTGGCACCAGGCACGGTAGCAGGCGCTGGGATTACTGGGACTCGTTCCTAATTGTGCGGCCGAGATGCTTTGCCTCTGGAGACAAGGGAAGTCTTCTTGGTGGCCGGGTCGTCTGCTCGCTCTGAGAGCAGAGAGGGGGAAAACCACCCCCAAACAAGGGTCCAAAGTTACGGTTGGGTCCGTTCTCACGGCTGTTATCAACAGCTGCAAAGGCAGAACTGAAGCACGGCCTGAGCTGTAAGGGGAAGCTCTAGTAACTTAATACAGCTCGTAGCTGTGCCAAGCCTGGGAAAACCTAGTGCAGCATCTCTGTAAATAGAGGTCTTTGACACCAGAAATCCGGAAGGAGCGTAGGTGGGAGCGGGAGTTGAATTTCCTGATTTCAGCAACCAGTGGGGCAACGTGAATGTGGATCTGCCTTCCCAGGGCTTGTCTGAGCTTCGTTTTTCCCAACACGTCTTTGTCTCGGACCGCTGCAGCTTCCCGCAGCCTGGTTCCAGCCCCTCTCTGCAGGTGATATGAGCAGTCCTGCGTTTGTATGAAGCTGAGGAAAAGCCACTCTAAATCCTTCCCTCCCCTCCTACCTGCGAGCTCTTGGGGATCTCCCAGCAGGATCCCAATCGGCGTAAACTTCCTAGTCCTCTCCTTGCCTGCCTTTATTCCCTCCTATCAATCCGAGGTGTTAAACTAAGCAGAGACGCCTCCTTCTTGGCACCCCTGTGGCGTTTCCGACACCTGGCTGTGTCTTCCCTGGATTCCTGTCCCACTCCTCCCCCATTTCCACCAGGATGCGACTCAGGGTTCGGCAGCGCTGGCGTCCTTTGTTCCCATCAGGCTGCTGATTGTGCTGGGTGATGGCATTTGTTCGGAGCCAGAGAAAACATGAAGCCTCTCAAAAAGCTCGTACTGTACTTTAAAATAAATAAATAAGTAAGCAGCACAAAGAGGGCACTGTCACCAGGCCCTTTCCAGCTCTCTAATTAACCAATGTTGTGGCAAAGAAAAATTTCCCACCGTCAGCACAGAGCTGGCACTGCCTGCTATTTTTTTTTTCTTTCTTTTTCTTTTTTTTTTCCCCCCTTGTGGATGACGGAGCACTGGTGGGCTGGGGAGTTGAAGTTGGGTGACTGACCTCGCTGCCGTGCAAAGAATAACGGGAAGAACCGTTGGCTTCTAAGGTTGAAATGATGGATACCTGCGTGCGTTGTCCCCCTTCATAAGGGGCTTAGCGACACTAACCCGGTCCCACCTGGGCGATCTGCGCTCTCGTTTGGGATGTAAGCAGGAGTTAATATGGTAGGTGTGAAGGAGGGCCATAAAAATTATCAGAGGGATGGAACCACCTTTCCTATGAGGCCAGGCTGAGGGTGTTGGGGTTGGTTAACCTGGAGAAGAGAAGGCTCCAGAGAGACCTTAGTGCAGCCTTTCAGTACTTAAAGGGAGCCTACAGGAAAGGTGGGGACAGAGTTTTTAACAGTGTCTGTTGCGATAGGTAACAGCTTTAAACTAAAAGAGGGAAGACTAAACACAAGGAAGAAACTTTTTACAATGAGGGTGGTGAAACCCTGGCCCAGGTTGCCCAGAGAGGCAACATTCCAGGTCAGGTTGGATGGGGCTCTGAGCAACCTGACCCTAGTCGAAGATGTCCCTGCTCACTGCAGGGGAATTGGACTAGATGACCTTTAAAGGTCCCTTCTGACCCAAACCATTCTATGATTCTATTCTAAGGAGGGGAGCGAACGTTAATCTTGACATAGGGATATGAAAGAGCAAAAGGCCATTGTATCAGCAGTGTCTTATCCTTTGTCAGGGATGATGCCCATCCAAGGGATTACCCCATCCCACCTCTGCTGCCTGCTGCATTTAAGGCGAAAATCAGGTTTCTTTAAAATAGGGAACCTTTGTTCTTTTCCAAATGTTTTCCAAGTCTGAAATGATTCTTGCGAAAGTGTAAGTAAACCTATTCATTAGCTTGGGTTAAAAACAAATTAAAGGCAGTCCTCTAGGAACTGCAGCATCTGTTAGTCTTTGTCTCAAGTGATCTTGAGAGAGTAAAGCAGACGCTTCAAAATTTCCCATAATAAAAGGTTAGTTAAAATCTTGTCCCTACGCTGTAATCAGGCTCGAGCCTAATTTAAAAGTATTGGTGCATTATTTGCTGGCTCCAAGACAAGCTGCAAATCAGGCTGTGGTCAGCAGCTCCCAGGCTGGCGGGCAGTAATCGCTTAATCACCGCGTTTCTTCTCGAGCTAATCGGTGCCCTGCGCCCCTGTAGGGGACGAACACGGGCCAGGAGCTCTTGTCACTAAGCTGCTCGGCCAAAAGTCCTCGTGTGCCTTTTCCTCCAGCCCGTGCTGGCTTTGGCTCCGCTCGCCCAAGCGCTGCTGGCCGCAGGAGGGGCTGATGCAATAATTGCCAGGGACAAAGCTGGGGACGCGGCGGTGAGAATTGGCACAGCAAACAGCAGGCTCCGGCACGCGGGGGCTGTGTTTTCCCCTGATTTTTAAATATCTGTAGGAAACCTGAGGCTGATGTGTGCGTTTTAGCCGGTTTGTACAAATCCCCTGATGCAATTTGACTAATGCAAATTCTGACTCTCTTGGTAAACTGGGTTCTGCTCTCGCATGTATTATTTTTAATTTAATACTCATCTTTGGGCTATCAGTAATACTGCATAGCGGCTTTTTTTTTTGGCTTTAAAGTTTAAGATGTTTTCAGTAAACTCTGAAAACACTCCCAAATGCCCATCATTAAAGTTCAAAGCAGAAACCTAATCATTATAAGGTGTTTGCAATTATCCCTCCTTCTGGCGTTATAAACAGATGATGTTGAGCAAAGGCTGTGTAAAACTTCAAATGCATTAAGGAAATGCATGAAGTGCATGGCCCTGCCTTTAGGATTTGGAGGGGGGGAGGGAAGCACCCTTAAATTTAGGGTGTTGGTTGTATTTATTTTTTTTTTTTTATCGTGCTATAAAATGCCTTTAATCATAAGCATACGCTTAACCCGTCGTATTCCCACAAAGCCATCAATAGGGAATGCCTGGTGCTAAAATAACTCTGCCTTTCTCAAAAACGCCAGCGTGTGCTTCATCCCCGTCCTGGCCCCCCCTCCCTTTTTTTCCTGCAGCTCTGCGGATGCCCCGGTCCAGTTCCAGCACATCCCGCTTTCATCCCCTGCTTCCTGCTGCAGGGAGGAACACGCCGGAGACAGCCCGTGCCTGCTCTTGCTCAGCCTCTCCCCAGCTGATCTGGGAATGATTTGAAACAAAAAACCCCCTTTAGTCCTCTGGAAGCCTTCGTTGTGAAAAAAAAAAAAAAAAAAATCATTTCAAGTTGATGAGGAACGGCTGCGGCCACACGTACGTGGAAAAAAGCAAGCAGTAAAAAGCGGGGAAGGGGGAGGCAGTGGTGGGGAAGGCACTTTCTGAAGACAGGGGAGGGGTTGCGCAGCCCAGAAATAGTTACCAGGTCTCTTGTTTTCCCTCTTTCAGGAGGCGGGCAGCCCTTTTCCCGTGACACTTAATAATTAAAGATAACGAGAAGCACAGCAGATAAAAACAGAGCTTTCAAAAGCTTTGTGGATGGGCACTTTTGTTCTGGGCAGAGGAGGTTTTATTTGGGGGGGGAGGAGGAGCAGGTTGTCTCTATGTGACTTGCGGGGCTTTTATCTCCTTTGCTGCTGTATTTTCTTCTTCCCTATGGGCTGTTCTGTTTCTCCAGCCGCAATTCCTGCTTGCAGGGCTCTGCCTGGATGCCGGACGTGGCTTTTCCGCCCCAGCATTGTTGAAAGGAGCCTCCCTGCCCTGAAAAGGTGCCTCGCTTAGCAACCCAGCTCGTTAGTTAATCCATCCACGGACCCAGCCATCCTTTCTGCTGTGATTGGCTCCGTGCTCGCCGCATTCCCTGGATTCGGTGGGAGAGGGCTGAAAGGAAAAAGCCTCCTCCATCCCGAGATCCTTTGGCAGGTGGGGGATCGCAGGAGCAGGCTCTCAGACTGGCTAGGGACGAGCAATTTTTTTATTTTCTTGTTTTTTTGTTTTTTTTTTTGGCTGGGGATTCTGCAAACTAGGGATGGGGATTGTTCCTGCAAAGAGCATCCTGCTGTCGGGTTCAGGGCAAAGCTCAGTCCTGTTTTACCACTTCAAAATGCAGCTGCTATTAATAACCACGCTTGCTTTCTGCAGTGTTTGCAGATAAGAAGGGTGAATACATCTCCTGGATCCTTTGCGTTTTTCCCTTGGCCACCTCCCTTCTCCCGTGATGCAGCGGAGCGTGGGGAAGGGCCACGCTGAAGCATCGCCCTGCATTTTCTCTCCAAAGAGGAAAGCCAGGTTACAGCCCTGCTCAAAAACCACGCGGGCTGGCCAGTGCTGAGACCCCCCCAGGGCCTGGGGGGGGGGGGTTTGCTTTTTTCTTTTTTCTTTTTTCTTTTTTTTTTTTTTTTGCTGTAGGCAAGGCAGCTGACAGGAAGATGACTGTTAACTTGACAAGATAAATCCCTTCCATCCACACAGCCTGTGAACAGGCTATTAAAATTATAATCTAATCCTTTATTAAGGGACTTGAACCCGCTCAGGAAAACGGGCACAAGAGGCTTTTGAAATTGTCCTGCAGCCTCCACCCCATGTGACATTAAATGGTTTTTTAACCGCAACAGCCAGCCGTAAGTGCGCTAATGAAAACTTAATTTTCGGTGTGGATGCTTCACCCCTGGATGAATCTGTCATCTCTCTCCAATTAACTGTGGAATCAAAAAAGAGCCTTTGCTTTTCAAAGAATTAGTGGTGTTTTGCAATATCCTCTGTTGTACGTGGTGAATATTTGCAAGACTGAGACTTGTTTTTTAATTCTGAGCCGTGCCAGTGCAATATGTAATAGGCAGGACTTGTGGCATCAGCTTTCCTTCACGGATATCCTAAAATTATCTTGTTGTGCACATATCATCAATTTTTTTTGTTCCAGCTGGGATATGGATTTTGCCTAAGTACAGAGCACGGTTCAATACCTGCAGGATTCATCACTTGCCAAATTTAATGTCAGCTTCTTAAGTAAGAAGGTGCATATTGTCGTGTATTTTTGTTCTTTCTATATTAATGGATACCAGTTTTTCAGAAATACCGGTGCAAAAAAAAAAAAAAAAAAAAATTCCAAGCCAAGGCCTGGTATGTTGGGATTAAGTATAAATATTTCTTAACCTTCCAGTGTGAGAATACGCTTTTATCAGCAGAGAAGCAATGAAGCTGATAACGTTTGTTCCTGGAGATGTGGTTTGTTGTGCCTCTGCTGTGATTTGCAGTCGCAGAACTAGTCGGGGACTCGTCATCCCCATCCAGGTCTGTGTTCTTGGCAGGTTTTTTGGCATCCAGGGTGTGCTACGAGATGTGTGTCCCCCCCGGCTTTGAAGACCAAGAGGGGATGGGGTTGAGTAGGGACCTCTGCCCGCTGCGTTTGAGGTGATGTGGTTTAGGTTTCCCTTGCGAGAAAGACGTCATTTTAGAGACCTGGCAGATGGGGTTTGCTGTTTGGCGTTTCCCCGGGGCTCGGGGAGCTGTGGTAATTGAAGCCAGTGTCACCTTGGGTGTGTGTGCAGCTGGCCTGCCAGCCCCAGGGGCAGATGGCTTTGTCCATCCGTCATTAGTGAGGAGGTCAGCTGCAGTTTAAATGGGGGGGGTGTCGAGGAGCCCTGGTCACAGGAGGATCTTGGAAAGTTGCCTTGTCGATGTGTCCGATTCCCCAGACTGACCGCTATCAACCGTCCGGGTTTGCAGGAGCTGCAGCATCACGGGTGGCGGTGGCAGGACAGTGATGTCCCTGGAAAGCGCTATTTCAGAGGGTTAATCCCAGAATTAGACTAAAAAAAAAGCTTTTTTTTTTTAAGTTAGAAGGAGCTTCTGTATGTTTGTAGGCTTTAAGGTGAGTTTTATGCCTTTGTGTGAGGGAAGGAGATCAGGTGATCTTGTTCAGTTGAGCATAAAATATGGTTCTTGCTTTTCATTTAACTAAAAAAAAACCCCTTCGGGTGCATCTTGTCCAGTAAATGGCAATAAGATGGGACAGGTGGCTATCTCCAACAGCATTGCAAAAAATATTCTGTGAAGAAAAACATTAAACTCTTGAAACTTTGAGGCCTCCCTCGGAGAGCGCTGCTCGGCAGCGAAGGAGCGGAGGATGTTTGTTGCCTGTTGCGGATGATGTCCAGGTTGTTTTCCAGCCAGGGAACGTCGCAATCTGATACTTGGGGGGTAATTAGAAGTTCTGTTCCAGGCTCAGAAGAGCCATTCTTCAGCAGTTTTTATGGAGATGGATTGGCTGTAATTAACAGTCCATGGAAGCAGCCCACTTGGAAGGGGGGGGGGGGGGGGGAAAGCATGTCCTGGAAAGTCTTAATTTTAACCATTGACTCACAGAATAATGAAAGGGAGGGAAGTATTCAGTTTGATGGCTTTCTGCAGATTAAGATAACTTCAGTCTCCCAGGGAAACCTTATCTGGTGGGAGTAGGAGGGGACATCTTAGCAAGCTTCCCAGGCATTGCTGCTGGACACGTGCAGGACCGTGCGATTGGAATTGGGAAGCTGGCTAGACTTAAAATAATTCCAGCGTAGCTGCACACATGAAGCATATTTCCAATTTAGTCCCAGAGCACTCTTCGAAATAGAGGATATTTTCCACATTAGGAGTGTTCAGGAAGAACATTATGGGTTTTGGCAGTACTGGAATTAGGAGGAATAAAACAAAGCAGAGTCTTGCACGTTGTGGGGTACGTGGGGCTTGGGGTTTCTCTCCTGCCCCACCGTTAGTTCTTGCAGATGAAACGCTGAAGCAAAGCAGATGCTCCTTTGTCTGTAGGTGGACCCAGAGCGCCTGATGCAGGTGTGGTGTGTGTCATCCAGCAGCTCCTGTTCTTGGCCTTCTTCCCTAATAACTAACATCAAGAGTACACACACTGTCCAGGAGGCTCAGCTATTCCCATGTGTTTTCTGAAAGTGCCGGGTAGCGTTTCATCCCAGTGGATGTGAAGCAGCAGCAGATACAGCCCTGCAGAGACCAGGGAGGACCTCTGTGGCCGTCGCTGCACATATGGCCAGCAGAAGCATCTGCTGCCTGGCGCTAAAAGGGAGTTGTCTCTTTAGTTGTTCGGGGTGATGTTTATTACCCTGATAGATGTTGCATGCTGTGGTGCAGGGAGAAAACTAATTTTTCACAACCCTTCACGGGAGTTGATGCTGAAGCACAAATTGGGGTGATTCTCTGGTTTCGTGCCAGCGCTACCATTTCACTGAATTTTTTGGAGTTGGAAGGGACCATAAAGATCATCTAGTCCAACTCCCTTGCTGAAGCAGGATTGCCCAGAGCCTTGTGTAAAGCCTGATAGCTCCCTGGAGCCTATGGGCTGCCGGTGCCCGTGGCCATCCCTCCTGAAAAGCTTCTTCTCGCTTAGAGGTTGCATAGTCTTCTTCCAGGGCTTTGTCCATCATCCATCACACTCCCTTGATCTAGTAAAAGGTGGTATAAATGCCATCTCTCTAGATACCTGCGGCCACCTGAGGCTTCACTGCGTCGTTTCGTCTCGCTGCTCTTCCACTGGGTTGAGAAGACTGCAGATGAGAGGCAGAAGGGTGCTTTCAATTTCTGGTTTGTCCTTGGGCTCTTCTTGAGCAGCAGGTCTGAATAGTCTTGCTATAACCTCTAGACGGACATTAAAGAATCATATTGCGATTTATGCCCTCCTCAGAGTTACAGATAAGATCTAAATGGCCTCCTCGCAGCAGCGTTTAGCTACTAGAGCCAGGATTTAAGTTGTGTTAATTCCAGCTGTTGGGCCAAAAACTCTGGAAGTGCCAGCACAATGTAAATATTTAATAGGCTATTGCCATTTAAAAGATTAACGGCTCTCCAGCAGCTCTTCAGAGGGGCGGAGCTGGGTTGCAGTTCTCTGGTTTCCATCAAGTCAATGAATTTTAGCAGTGATCTCCCTGGAAAGCTGATCCGAGTCGTACTCCCTAGAGCGGCCGTGGTTCTGCGCAAGTTACTCCTGTTGCCATCTCCCATCGCAGCCTGGCTTTTGACTAACCCTAGGTCAACCCCAAATGACGAGGACAATTCAGCTGAATTTGACTTTTTATTCCCGTGCAAACACGTGGTGAAAAGAAAAGCAGCACTGAGAAATTAGAAGGTTGCTGCAGCAGGAATTAGCCCACTGATTCTTGGTCCTCCTATGATTTCTAGGAAGATGATGAGAAGATAATCCAGGAGATTCAGAAAGAGGCCGAAGAGGAGCAAAGGAAGAAAAATGGAGGTAAGACACAATGTGTACCTGTGCTTTGAGATCAGACTGGGGACGTCAGGAGAGCATAGGGTTCCCAGCTACTGACAAGGGTCTGGATTCATTGGATTCTTCCCATGGCTTGGTTGCTTCCAGGCTTCTCCATGCGTTGCTGTGCTGCACCAAGCATCACCCAGGTCTTGCTCCAGAGATCACCCGGTTCCTCCTGGTAACTGGTCTAGCTTTAAAGTGCTGTTACTTGCAGGCTTTAGCTGGGACTGTGAGGAGACACAAGGCTTGTGTCCAGCTCTCGCTTGGCGCTGGGTGTCGTGGATGCACAGACCTGTCTCCTCTCCGCTTGGCAAAGTAGTTGAAGGGCAGCATCACCTCTCTGCTTTGTGGTGGGGGGCACAGAGGCATGCAAGGGGCTGCCCCACACCCCTGCAAAAGGACACATTCCCCCTTTTTTGGTGTGGTATTGATGGAAGGAGCCAACCTGGAAAGCTAGTGCTGTGCCCCATGGCTCCTGGAGCGTGGAAGGGGAAGCAGTGATGCTGTAGAGAGCATGGTTAAGGAACGTGCTGGGGATGGAGGATGCTGATTGCAAATGTAAGACCATGGACCAAGTTGGGTGAGCATGTGGAGTGACCATTTCTTTTCTCTCCTCTCCTCCTCCCTCTGCAGAGAACAGCTTCAAGCGGATCGGCCCTCCTGCGGAAAAGCCCATGGAGAAAATCCAGAGAATTGAAGTCATCCCCAGACCTGTTCCTCAGAACCTCCATCAACCCCGGATGCCCCCTTACCCCTTCGTGCACCCTCCCTTCCCGCTCCCCCCTGTCCGACCCATTTTCAATAACATCCCCCTCAACATCGGTCCTATCCCTGCCCCCTACGTCCCCCCGTTGCCTAACATGAGGGTGAACTACGATTTTCCTCAGATCAACGTCCAGCTGGAGCACAACTTGCCTATGCACTTCGGCCCTCAGCCTCGACACCGGTTCTGACCTGGGTCAAACAGCACTTGGCGTAAAGTCGCTGCAGGGGAAAGCCACCCCCGTAACGTCACACACACATACACACCCCCAGCCCTCTGCCCCTCTCGGTTTAGCCAGCTGCAAGGGGACCTGCTCTGACTCAGTCCCTCCTGCGCTGCAGCCCTCTCTAGAGCTTCTCTGAACCTTTTGCAAACAAACATTGCAGCCCGTGCTGCCACAGGGCTCGGTGCTGCCTTTCCCAGGGGTCTCTCCCTACGTTGGGGCATCCAGATATTTTGATTTGACAAAGCCTGTTCAGGCAGCTGTTGGGAAGGAAAGTGAGACTTTGTGGAGCGTGGGGATGCAGCCGTTCCTCGGGGACTCTCCTGAAATCCTGCCTTCCTGCTGGCCAGAGCAGCTGCTGCACAGGCAAGTGAGTCCTGGGGGAAGGGAGGAGAGATTTGGCATCTGAATTAAGACCTTCAGGACCTGAGGCACGAGGCTGGGGTTCCTGTGTTCTCCAGCATCCCTGTAACATGCTGGCACCTCCCAGCAGAAAGAAATTGTTCCAAACAAGTAAATCTAGTGTTTTGAGCGTTTCTCACTGTGCAAATGGAGTGAGGGGATGCAGCAGCCATCTCGTTGCTGAGGTCTCTGTAGGGAAGTCCAAAACCATGTTTGGTCTCGGGGCTTTAGCAGGTAGCTGATGGCTCGGGCGCTCTGATCTTTGGCTGAACTGAGTTTGCCCCTTTTGAAGGGCTCAAGGTTGCGTTTGTTTTTTTTTTTTTCCCCCCAAGTGGGTGCCTTTGCTTTGCTGTTCTCATCCGACATCCCACGTTGCCCCCTGCTCCTGGCAGCACTCCTCAGACAGCTGCTAGAAGCATCAGAGACTCATTTGCACCCTTCTTTGCGACAACTGCTTGGGCAAATACCCAGTTGGATGCGTAGGCGGTGGTGTTTGGTGTGTGCTGTGGCAGAAAAATTAAGAAGTACCAGCGTGGCCGTGCCGGCAGAGAGCTGGGGGCCCCCTGAGCTGAGCCCCTCAAAACATCAGGCAGCTGGAGCCTTCTGCTGCAGGAAGCTGGCTGCTTCCGCGGCACTTAAACTCTGAAAAACATGTCTTTCAGCTTAATAGACTTTGGAAAAGCGTGTTTAAAAGGCCAGCATGAGTTTTGCTGGGCTTTTAGGAAGCAAGGATTTAGGAAAAGCAAAACTTCCTTGGAAAGAAGCAGGGGGTGGGGGTGTAGTTGCTGGGCTGCGGGAGGAGCGTTGGCACAGAGCCCTTTCCCCGCAGCCCTGGGCTGTGCTGTCTGGTGCCGGCCCCCTCTAGAAGAGAAAATGGTCGGAGAGGAAAAAAAAAAAAAAAAAATCCTCCTTCTGTAAACGCTGGGCTGGTTTTCGGCAGCCCAGTTGTGCTGCCGTTCCCTGAGTGGCTTGGTCTGGGCTGCATCCTCCTCCGTCCTGCTGGGAACCCACTCCGTGCACTTCTCCCTTTATTCCCCCCCGTATATGAGCATCTGGGTGTCTTTTGGTTTTATTTGGTTTCGGATAAAGCTCCCTGCTTCTGCCAGACCCTTGCTTGCGGCTCTCCATGACTGCTCTGGGCACAGCATCTCCTCAGGCGGGCAGTGGGATTCTCCTGGAGAGAGGCAGCCTCCTCCAGGGACAGCATCTTGTCCCCAGGAGGGATTCCCAGAGGTGACTTCCAACGCTTTTTGGAGCTGAGTCAGCAATTTCTTCACTCTTAGGCGTTGCCTATGGGTTGAACGTACCCTGTGGAGTGCTCTGTTCCAGCCCCTCACTGCCGAGCTCTCTCGAGCATTAATAGCCGGGTGCTATTCCCTTGCTGCTACCATTTGCTTTGTTTATTTTAATTTATTTCTGGAAGTAGTCTGGGGGCTGCAGGAGCGTGTCACTGGCTGCTCGGCTGGGTTTTAACCAGGTTTAAACCCTGCCTTGAACCAAGTGATTCCTGCAGTCGCCCAGGAGTAGGGTGTCCCAATGGATTGGGGAAGGACTGCGTTGGGAGAAAACGGACCCAGGTCAGAAGAAATGCAGTGGTTTCCCTGGACGGAAAGGGAATCCTGATGGTTTAATAGCCAAGATATTGGGCTCAAGGGCTGGCTTGGACAAGCCCTCCAGGCTTTCTATGGCACGTGCCTTTCTCCAGCAAGGGTGGTCATGGTTGTCCCCCAGTACCTGCTTGTGCAAAGGACCTGGGGGGGTCAGGCAGCCGGGACGCAGCTCAGCTGCTGGATTGGTGGCCCAAACTACAAAGGAAATGTGAATCGTCACACAACGCTCTGTGGCTGGGAGCACGAGCCAAAAACGATGGTCTAATCCCATCTTTTGGTGCGTGTCTAGAGATGCGGGGGGGGTCAGGAACTGTGCCTTGGCAGAGGGAAGTGCAGAGATGGAGCGAGAGGGATGGAGAAGTGTCAGGCAGAGTTGGCGAGGAGAGGTTGGTGTCTGTGGTCCATCTTCCTTAGGATGTGAGCGTCTTCTGCTGCTGTGGTGCAGTGGTGATGGTCCTGGAGGAGCCCAGTAGATGTAGGGGGAGAGGACCACTGTCCCCATGTCCCCTGCAAAACCGGGAGCTGATTTGTGTCCAAGAGAAGAGAAATCAGTGCTTGGCCTGTGATGGGGAGCAGCCCTGAGCGATGGGGCGCCACTGGGCTCTCGGTGCTGCCTCGCTCCCCGAGGAAATCCCCATTTCCCCAAAAACTACTCCAACCAAAACTACTCCCCACCAACCCCAGAGACCAACCCCAGCAGACCTCCAGGTGTGGTTTCTGATAGCGCTTGGGTCTCTGCTGATTTATTTTAAAAAGGAAAGAAAAAAAAACCCAAGGAAACTTACTGCACAACCACCAGAGCCGCCCGGGATCTCGTCTCCGGTGCCTGCATCCCGTTTTTCCGCCCCGCAGTCCCTGAAACCATTTGAAAGGGGAGAGGGAGGTTGCTGTGCCCAGGCTGCTCCCGTAACAGGTACTTCTCAATGGTTAATTGCAGTGTCCCATTTTACTTGCCTTAAAGGGTGGAGAGAGAAACTTAGTATTTGCACTTAGCAAAACATTATATTAAAAGAAAGAAACCCTGTAAAGATGTGCATGTTCTGCAACTTTGTATAACAATAGCTGCAAATAAATAGGTGGTTTATTAAAAAAAAAAAAAAAAAAAGGAGAAAAAAGGAAACAAAAAATATTTTTCTTTACCTTCTGGTAGTAAACTGTTCTAATATTCTGTGTGTAAAAAGTTTCCTGTATTATATTGTAATTTGAATTTTTTTTGTAAATAAATTTGTGCACTCTGGCCTTTACCTCTGGGCTTTCGTTACAGCCGAAGACGTTGTCCCTCCATCCCGGCTGGGGCTAGTGACGGGCGGGAGTGGGCAACGGGGAGGATCTCAGCCTGCGCCGGGGGAAACCGCTGCGAGCTGCCAGGCAAAAAAACTCATTTGACCCTCCTGGAAAAGCTTAACACGTTCCACATGTAAAAAGCAAAACTGGATGGGAGAGAAAATGGTTTCCAGTCGCTCCTTTAAATGGAAACCGGGATGCGTGGAGGGAAAGGATGGGGGGGCTTTTCCCCTCCTTGCAGGAGCGATGGAAATGCAGAATCCGGCCTTAAAAGCCAAAGGAAATGTGTGTTGGTGCCTGGGGGAGATGGGAAGGGTGAGGGTTCTCTGGAGCCCCTTCCCCACACGGGCACCCCCTTCCTGGGCTGGGTGTCACATCAGGGTGTCCCGGCCAGGTTTGCTCGTGCACGAGGGGATGTTGCTGGCGGGGGGGACAGGGGTTAAGCTGGTGGCCATCGGAGCTGCTCAGCGTTTCCTGCGCAGCCTTAATTTCTCCCTGTTTACAGAAAGGAATGAACATCCTTCCTCCGGCTGCCCCAGCTGCCTGGCTCAAACCCCTGTCTGAAGGTGAAGGTCCCTCCTGGTGATGTCCTCCCGCCGTCCCCCGCCCCGCGATGTGCTCTGCAGGGGCTGTGCAGCCCCCCCCTTTCCCAAATTTTGCTTCTAGCAAACCAGCTTTAGATTTTAAAAGCCAAACGGGAGCCCATTGGTGACCTGCAGGGACCGAGCTGGGCTGCGGGAGAGGGAGGGCAACGAAGGGGCTGGGGCTGCTCTGGGGGTGGGTGTGATGGAGGTGGCCCCCAGCCCCTCCGTGAGTCCGTGCTGCACCCTATCTTGGTAGCATCAATCCTGGGTGGGCTGGTTGAGTTTTGGGACTGGTTTTGGCTGTCTCAGGGGGGTGGGGGCACATCCCGGCTCCTCTGGCTGGGCTGGGCTGTGGCCGACGGGCTTCCCACCTCCTTCTTCTCCTTGGCTTTGGTCTTAATCTTCCCCTTTTCCATATCACCAAGCAGAGGAGGAGGGGGCTCATTGCTGACCCCCACTGTGCCATGCACCCAGAACCAGCACCCCATTGCTCTCCCCTCTCAGTGGGTGCCACCCCCTTGGGGTCATCATATGGGGGGGAAATCTCTGAGCCAGGGGGAGAAGGTGCAGCTCCATCGCAGCTCTGCCCGGCTGGAGGAGGACATGGCTTCACTCCTGGTTCCAAGGGCAGGAGAAGGTGGTTTGCAGTAGATGTTTTGCAGGAGGTGGTTTGCTGGTGCGTCTCCCCGACCCGTGCATCAGCCACCCGTCCCCAAAGACACCCGTGGGCTCGTTGGGGCTGCTCTGAGCATCTCGAGAGGTGACCTGACCTCCAGCCAGCTTCGGCTTCACTCCTGCTTGGTGGAGATGACCTGTTGCTCACCATTCCCTTCCCACCAACTGATCTGAGCCCTCCACAGCCAGGTCAAGCGTTGGGAAACAATTTGGCCCCCAAAGTCTCCCAACACCCCACACGCTCCACGCTCACACCTCATTAAAAGCCTCTTGCAGCCGCAGTCGCCCCGACAGACTACACGTCACCGCTCGTATCCGAATGCAGGTTTTATTTTTTATTCAACTTTCTCCATTTGAAGCTATTTTTTTTTTTTTAAGTTATACAAATGGCACTTACAAAAAAATAATAATAAAAAAAAAACCAAAACCAAACCCAAAAAAAACCCGAACAAATCCAAAACTTAAAATTTTCGGAGTGAGATGTTTTCAGAGAGTCACGACACCCGATAAGAGGAGACAGGAGAGGTGTTGACCTAGTGTCACACGGAAGAAGCCGGAGCGGGAGTTACATGGTTGGAACTGCGACGGGGGACAAGAAGGAGGTGACACGGGTAGCGGGGGGTAGGAAGGGAGGGGGGCGGGGGGTGAAGGCCAGCGAAAAGTGTGGGCCAAGTCACAGGGTCACTTAGGGCTTCATCAAGACACTGGGTCCTTCGAGGGGCATCGTGGTCCCCGGGCGGGCGCCTGGATGTGAGCGCAGAAGCCGAGGTAGAGTCCCAGCCGGGATCCCCTGTGCCGGCGAGGGACCCCGGCCCGGGGTTGTCCCCCCCTGGCAGGGGACGGGGAGGGGTCGCTCACTCTCCCAAGCTGAGAGTTTAGCACCAAGCTCCTATGGAGGGTCGTCCCTCCACATGGCTTTAAGGCTGACAAGCCTCCGGCCATAGGGACCGGCCCCGGTTTGGCACGGCAGCGATGCCGCAAGCACCCTTGGTGTGGGGTGAGGGGGGGGACACCAGCGCTCCCTCCCTCCCCGGAGGGGAAAAGGCTCCTCGGTGTTTGCAGGGAGCAAATACCAGCCCCGGGAAGGCCCCAAAGGATAAAGTGCCTTTCAACACCCTAAAGAACACGTCAGCATCACCCGTTACGAACAGCGTTACACTCTAATGCAGACCTAGTACAGACAACAGCTGGTAACACAGTGCCATGGAGAGCATATATAAATAGAGACTAACAAAAATACTGTTTTGGTCTTTTTTTTTTTTTCTCTTCTTTTTTTTTTTTTCTTTTTTTTTTTTTTTTCCAGTAGGGTTGCGATGGCGTGAGAGCCGAGCCCAGGTGCCCCCCGGGGGCGGCGGGACCAGGAGCTGCCCTGCTCGGGGGGAGCCCGCGGGAACGGGCGCTTCCTAATTCAGCGTTAGGTGTGCGGTGATTCGCATCACCGTTCCAGTATTTTGTGAGGAAAAAAAAAAAAAAAAACCCAAAAAACCCAAGAAAACCCCAAAGGTACTGAGCAAATACCACTGTGCAAAGTTTGCTAAGGAACTTTTTCTAATTCTGTAAACCAAAATCTGCAGTTTATGCTTCCAGCCAGCGCCCGGGGGAGGTTGCTTCAGCCAGCCGGGCTCCTGCGGGGACAACAGCCCGCTGGTGCTGGGGGTGGGCTGGATGAAACCCCTCACCTGGCACGGGCTTGCTCTGTGTGTCCCCCACATCCCCCCCACACCACCCCCTCCCAGGCACAGCAGCAGGACCAGCCTTGGGGCAGGACCCACCGCTGTGGTCTAGGATGCTCCTCCAGAGCCAGAAGCACCGGGAGGGAGAGAGGGACACAAGGAGCGCTGAGGCTCCATGAGATGAAAGGCTGAGGCTTTCCAGACGGGATCACCCTAAAAAAAAAATCATTTCCAGGTGCATGGTGAGGAGGAGGGGGGTTGGGTTGGCTTGCTGGCCCTTCTGCGGGGACACGTGCTGGCACACGCCAGCCCCGTCCCCAGGGATGCTGTGATATGTAAGGTCACCTCTTACGGCTCGGCTGGGGATGATTCCCGCCCCGAAAGCCAAGAGGGGAGAGAAGCTGCTGTGGGGGGAAGCCGGGGGGAGCCGGCTGAGCCCAGCACCATCGCTCTGCCCCTGGTGGGAGCGGGGCGGGATGGGACGGGTGCTCCGGGGGACACTGGCAGCACAGAGCCAGGCGGTGCCAGCGCTGATATGGCAGAAGCGAGCACAGAGGTGATCTTATTCCCTTTTTTTTTTTTTTTTTTTTTTTTCTTTCAATCAAAGAGAGGAAAATAAACTACCTAAGGTGATGCTGGGGGCCGGGAGGGGGGTACAGCGGTTTCCAAGCCCAGCAAACCTGGAGGGATGTTGGGGGGGGGTGTGGGGAGGGGGCGCGGAATGAAGGATAGAGACAGACCCCTCTACAAAGCTATGGGCAGGCTGCCCCACCACTTTTCCAGTTCTTACAGAGATCTATGGAGACCCACCTCCCACGTAACGCACCAACTCTACGGCGGGAGGGAAGGGCAAGCCAGTCTGAAAATCCTTTTACGGAGAGGAGAAACAAAACCCAAAAGAAAAAAAGGAAAAAAAAAAAAAAAAAAAAAGGACGGAGGAAGGGAAAGAAAAGTTGGCAACGGGAGGTACGCTAAAGTGCATTAATATTCCCAGAGAGTGGAGGCGTCAATGGTGTCGGCGGAGGCCTTGAGGACCCCGGCATGGTCGCCCTTCAGGTATTTGCCATTGATTTTGATAGCCACTTTGTTATAGTCGCAGAACTCAAAAAAGAAGTCCACGGGGGTGTCGCTGCTGCTGGTGACGGACGACTCGCTCCCCACCATCCAGTACTTCCCGGTGGCATCTGCAGGCAGAGGGGACAAGGTGGCCTGGTGAGCCACCACGGGGACCCCAATGGTCATCAGCCTCCCCCAGCCCCTACCCACCCCTGGGGACTCACCCTTGATGTTGTAGGCTCCGTCGTTGAACTCCAGCTGGAAGACATCGTAGGAGGAGCGGTTGGAGTCCAGGGTACCGGTCACCTTCCGGCAGCCGATGAAGCCGTGCTCGCCACGGAGGACGATGATGGGCCTGTTGATCAGCTTCATCACGAAATGCTCCGTCTCACCTGTGCCGGAGGGGAGAGGGGGCCATGAGAGTGGCCGGGGGGGGACGCAGAGCCTGGACCCCGTGGTTGACAGGCAGCAGTAAGGAGGGTGGGCTGTGCCCCCCACCCATTGCTCACCCACCCCATCTGTCCCCCCATCTCCCAGCACCTGAAACGGTCATTAAGGAAACTTATTGCCTGCATCACTTAGAAGAGGAGCCTGGATGAGGACCGTCCCCTGCCACCCCAGTGAGGGGTGGGGGTCCCTAGGGGGTCCCTTACCCGCTGTCTCCATGGAGGCTGCTAGCTGCCCGTTCTTCTTCGCCGTCACGTACTTGCCGTTGGCAGCTTTCAGGGTGATGCGCTTGTCGCACCACTCGATGTCGAAATAGCAGCTCGCGTTCCTGCGGGGGCAGAGAGGACGGTCAGCAGGATGAGACGGATGGGGACCCTGCCGGTGCCACCCCGCCAGCTCGGAAAGGGCCACAGCTGGATCAGGAAACCCTGATTTGATCCTTTTTTTGCGGGATGAGCCACGTCGTGGTGGCAGTCCCGATGGGAAGCCCTCGCCCCGCAGGCAGGAGGCCAAATGTCACACTTTTGGGGTTTCTGCCTGGCTCTCGGCTAACGTCGGGCTGAACTGCAGGGAAAAGCATTTCCACAGCCCCAGCTGCTCGGGAAGGGTTATGCAGCCCAAGGGACTTCCCGAGCACCATGGGCAGCAAGCCCCGACACAGCCACAGCTCCGGGAAATTCACTGCCTTTACTGGGAAGCGTTTCAGGGGGAGCGCCTCAGCTGGAAAATCCCCTCTGGATTCCCCTGGGAGATGCAGAGGGACCCTCAAAGCCCAGGCACGGCTCCAAGCCACCAGGGATGGGGGGGGGGACACTCACTTTGTGGAGGCAGTGGACTGGATGCCCCCGTTGGAGGTGAGGGTCCAGTACTTCCCAGTGTAGGTCCTGAAGGCGCATTTCTTGGTATCCTTGTTGATCTCCAGCTGGTAGGTCTCCTGGTCACCCTCCTCGTCTTGGTTGGCCGAGAGGTCCATCCCTGCCAGGCAGAGGTAGATGGAGGTGGGGGGCACCGGGGTGGACCCCAACCTACCTCCAGTGGGTCTGGGTGTGGGGGAAGCCCAGGTAACCCAAAACTGAGAGGGGCTCCCACTTCCCTGGGTGAGCTTTGGTGACTCCCGAATCTCTCCCACGCATCTCCCCTCTGGCATTTTGGGTTCAAATCCAGGTTTTCGTTTGGCTACTCAACTGTTAAGGCCATAAACGAGGGCTGGGCTGAGCCGAGGCAGGCACGAGCCAGAGCTCAGGGCTCTCCATCTCCATCACCATCAAGCACCAAGCGAAAAAAACAACTTTGATATTTCATAAGGAAAAGGGCCGTAGTTCTTTTCCCCGGAGGTGACAGCCAGGTTATTCAATCCATTAGCCGAGGCTGCCGCACCACCTATGAATCCCCGGCTCCTGGCATGTTTAAGGACCGTGGCACCGTTTTTCATCATAAATTGTCACGGCCCATTGGGGCGGCGAGGCTCGCAGGGAGAGGAGGCTCAGAAAAGCCCTGGGGCAGCCAAGCCCTTCCCTGGCTCCCAAAAAAACGTCGGCACCAGCCCATCCCCTGGCTCTGCCAGCCAGGGTGACCCGTCCCTGTACCAAAGGGACATCGCTGTGGCCACGACCTGGCAGCTGATGGCCATTCCCATCCTGGGCACCAGCCTTGGAGGGGGATGCAGCCAGCCTGGGGGCCACCAGCCACAGTCCCGGGGCCACCATCACCCCCCCGCCCCAGGCCACGTGCACATCCACCCACAGGCACTGGGCCCAAGCAAACGTGCTTAGTCAGGGCTAGTGGGGCCAAACCCTCTCCAGAGCTCTCCAGCTTGGTGGATTTCTGCCTAAAAATACTTCTGGGATGCGAGTCACAAGCCGTAGCCTGGAGCCAAAGCAAAGCGGCCGAGCTGCCGTGGCGGGTTTCGGGGAAGGAGCTGGGATGCGATGGATGCTCAGCCCCGCTCCTCCCTGCCTGCGTACAGCCACGATGGGCAGAGACGGGCCCCAGTACCACCAGTGGGGCACGGGTCTGTAACCAGTGAGATCAGCCCAGACTGGGGTTTAATAGAGCTGGATGATGAACTTTTCGGAGCAGAAAGCACCCGCGTCCCTCCCCTGCTGCAGGAGTGCTACAGGCTGAAGTCCAACCATGCACCCAGTCCTGGAAAGGACACAAAGCGTGTGTGCAACCTTTCTGCCCAAATCTGCCTCTTCCTGGAGACAAGAGCCTGCTCGTGGGGCTGGCAACGTGCTCACCCCATGCACCTCCACGGTACGTTGCCTCCCGGCTTCTCAGCTGCTGGGATTTCAAGCATGGTTGCTGGGAGGGTTTCAAGGACTGCAGCCTTGGTGGCTTTTCTGCACTGAAAAGCCACCAGCAAGTCCCACCAGCTGCACCCACCTGGGGAGGGACCATCTGGAACAGGTTGCCCAGAGAAGCTGTGGCTGCCCCATCCCTGGAGATGTTCAAGGTCAGGCTGGATGGGGCTTTGAGCAACCTGGTCTGGTGGGAGGTGTCCCTGCCCAGGGCAGGGGGGCTGGAACTGGGTGATCTTCAAGGTCCCTTCCAACCCAACCCATTCTAGGATTCTATGATCTACCTTCACACACCAGCTATCGGCCTCAGAAATGGAGATGCCTTCCCCCAGTTGAGGCAGACACAGCTACCTGGTGGCTTCCCATCGCCCCATCTGCATCTCCACCCAGGCTTCCACATCCCGTGGTCCCCGGGGAGCAGCCTCTGCTTTGCATATCAGTCTCTCACCCCTCCCAAAGGGATTAGGCTTTGAAGGCTTTGCTTTGTTGTCTGTAATCTTATCTCCCACGCCCAAACTGTCCTGTTCACAGCATCCCCTCTCCCACCAGGCATCCTCTGGCACCTTCTGCAGCTCCTGATGGACACGCAGCCACCCCCCACCCCGGTGTTTTGCTCCCCGGGGTATTTGGGGTGGACTGGGAGGCAGAGGGGGGCTGCATGGCAACCAACCCCATCCCCAGTGGCCAAGCCCTAGGCTCCTGTGGTTGCCCCACTCTCGCTGCCTCCCAGGGCTGCCGGGGGCTGAGCCAGCGGCTGGTGGAAACATTTGGTTTTGATTTTGCCCCCCTGCCAGGAAAGCAGCGCGGCAGCCGGCTGCTCCATTCCTCCCCCCCGAGAGCCGTACAACTGCCTGCTCTCCGGAGCCGAGCGAGAGATGGGGGGACGAGGGGCTCTGCGGGGGCTCTCTCCTCCAGAGAACCCCACCACAGAGCACTGCGAACCCACCGCCCCCCCCCACCTCCCCACCATCCAATTCCCCACCCTCTGGCCATTACGGGGAGGTTTGGCTTTCTCTAGTGCCTCGCAGGCCCCGGCGGCAGGAGGGTCTCCCACCGCCCCCCTCCCCGAAAGCGGGGCTGGGTTGGGTTACACCGACTCAGCAGAAAGGAATGCAATTAGGGCTGGGGCAGAAGGAGGCTTCAAAGGGCTGTAACTGAGCCTGAGCAGGAGGTTTTGGGGGGGTGGGGGGGGTGTCAGAGCCGGGCGGGTTGGGGGAAAGCATGGGCTGAGAGGTGGTAGGACCATGGCAGGTCCAAGAGAGATGTCCCTGTGTCCCCACGGGGGAGGACAGATGCTGTCCCTCCAGCCACCCCCTGCCACCACCCCTGCTTGCTGCAGCCCAGGGCTGTGGCAGGGAGCCGGCATCTCCCGCAGCGCCCGGCCGAGCCGCTGCCGCTCCAATCACGCTTTAATTACCGCTCTTGGTAAATTTACAGTCTGGAGCCGGCGTGACTCTGCCTGACCTTGATGAAGCTGTTAATTACAGCTGGAGGCGGGAGGGGGGAGGGGGGAAGGCGTGTCTGTGCCCCCCAAAATTCCCCGCAGCCGATGGCCTCCGGCTCTGTCTGCAACACGGGTTTGCTACGGGGGTCTTGGGGATGATGCAGAGGCTGGAGATGGGATCTGGGGGGGGCTGAGGTGTCTGTCCCCCCTTCCTAACGCTGCCCCCCCCCCCCCCCCCCCAAGAAAGCCCCTGGGCTGGAAGCCCCTGGATAGGAGAGCTGGGGAAGGGTGATGGGGAGGAGATCCAGCACTGGAGCAGGAATGGGCTTCCCAGGTCCTCGGCTGCCGAGGTTTCCAGCCACTGCCAACCCCTTGGGTTTGGGGGATCGATGCCCCAGCCCTCGCTGCCCTCCAGCCCAGGACAGTGGAGGCACACGGAGGCCCATGGCCATCCCAGAGCATCCAGATGCCTTCCCACACCTCCCAAAGGGACAAGCTTCTCCCTCTAAAGGGGCTGTGGCCATGCCACGAGGGGCCACAGACCCAGCACGGGGGGCATTTACAGCATGGCAAAAGCCTTTCCCCCCTACATTAAGTTCATGCAGAGGGTGTCCTATGACCCATCTTGGGGTGCCAGTGAGACCCCAGGGGAGACACGCTCCATGGAGGAGGCCAGGAGCCTGGAGGACCATGGCCAACTGGTGGGATGAGCCGGCTGGAGCAGCCCCCATGCCCTGACCCACGGGGAGGGGGGGGCAGACCCACACATGAGGAGCTGCCTGTGCAGGGGCTCTGCCCCCTGCCTTTCCACAGCTGGAGCCGTCAGGGCCCGCAGGCAGCTGCCATCCCTGCCCAGCACCGGGAGCAGATGACAGGCTGCACCTTCCCCATCCCCCAACTCCCCGAAGGCCAAGAGGCTCCAGTCCAAAAAAAAACCAACCCCACAATTATGCCTGAAAAACCCGAGCCCGCCTCCCTCCGAGGGAGCGCCGGCAGCACCCCACAAAGCCCCCGAGCCCTCGTGGGCGGCAGGGCAGGATTTCAGGTCCTCGTGCCCCAGCAGCCGGGGGGGCTGCACCCAGCTCTGCCCATGTGGGTCAGATCCACCCTCCCTGCAGGGCTCTGGCACCCTGCACCCCACGCCGCAGCCGCACACGCGCCCCAAGACTCGTCTTGTCCCCTCCCTGCCCTTCAGATGGGTTTATACTGCACCCACAAATAAATCCGAGCATGTTTTTGTCTAAAAGCAACAGCCTGGAGCTGTGCAGCACCTCTGCTGGGGGGGGGGGGGTACAGCTCGGCAAGGGGATCACAGATGGGGGTGAAACACAGATTTCCTGGAAAACCCTTCCCTATGGATTTCCTGTGGCTTCGTGGTATCCCCCAAGTGCCAACATGCCACTTGGCATCTCCGGATGAAAACCTGTGGGCGAGCCCACATGCTCCCAGCCGTGCCCCCCCCCCACCCCAGAGCTGCATCTCCCCACCTCACTGCGGCACCAACATGAGGCCGGAGGGCAAACTGGCCACGACTGCTGCCGGCACCAACCCATCCCTTGCTGGAGGCAGGGGGTGGTCCTTGCTCCGGAGCAGAGCTCCCCATCGCCAACCCGGCATGCCCAGGCGCACCCCCATCGCTGCATTTCTGGCTCGCCCCCCCCCTCCCTGGACCCCTCTTCCCAAAATGCCTCGCTCCCAGTCAGCCCATCCTCTCCCCCCATCCCGGTGGGGGAGGCAGGCAGCACACCTCGGCTGGGCGGGGGGCTGGCAAGGGCCCAGCAGAGCGGGGAGGACGCCAGCGCTCTGCCCCCGGGACCCTCACGCCCACAAAGGGCCCTTTGTTGCCGCAGCCGGGGCTAGAAAGGAGCCATTGAGCCGGGGAGGAGGCTGCTTTCTGCCGGCAGCACCCCCACTCCGCTCTGTTTGGAGGTGTAATGGGGAGATGGGGGCTCTCACGGAGCCCAGGGCTCCCCAGGGACCCCATTCTGCACTGGAGGCAGGGGAGAGGTGCCAGGGCCAGTCCCAGCTGGGGACAGGGCTGGCACCCACCTCATGTCTCATGTGGTTCCCCGGGATTGTTGGAGTGGTGGTCCCCAGTGCCCTGCGCGCAGGGATCGGCGACGCTGGCCATCCCAGGGACAGGCAGGAGGCTCTAAGCCAGGAGCTGACTCGGCACTCGTGGGACAGTGCTGTCCCCAAGGATGGACCAGCTCCAGCTCCAGGCCAGGGGAGCCACAAAAGCCCCGTGGCCCCAGCCCTGCTCCCCTCATGGGATTGGGAAGGGACAGCAGCCATCCCCGCTCCCTCCCCAACTCCATGCGGGAACGAGCTGCTTTTTCCCATGAGCCGCAGCCACTCCCTGCCCACATCCCGCATCCCACATCCCGCATCCCTGGCAGCCTCCGGCGCGGCGTTATCAGCTCGGCGGGGGGAAAGGGCTGTCTGGCTGCAACCGCTTCCTCCGGCGGCTGTTTTTTTTCGGCTGCCTTCTCGGTTAACCTTGGGACAAGGCCCTTTCCCGATGGGAGAAGGGAGGGCAGGCGAGCCCCGCAGAGAGGCAGCCCCCGGGCTCTCCCCGCTGCCGGGCAGGAGAAACTGGGTGGAAATGGCTTCTCCGGCCAAAACGGACTGAAGCGAGGATGTACAGCCCCAGCACATCCCTCCCCGCCGTGTTTAGCTTGGAAAGGGGCCGGGCACAGCCCAGAGCCCCCTGTTGCTGGGGAGATTTGTGCTCCCCCCCTCCCTCCATACTCCCCTCCTCTCCATCCCCAATCACACAAAGCCGGCGGGTCCGCCAGCAGCGCTCCCACCCGCACCGTGGGGTCCCCCCACCACCGCCACCGCCCCATCCCGGCACATCTCCCCCCACATCTGGTTTTCCCATCTCCGGTGACAAAGGGCTGCAGCAGCCCTTCCCCCACGGCGCTGCGGCAGCCTCCCGCCATCACCATCCTCCTCCTTCCCCCCCACCTCCCCCTTCCCCCCCAAACCCCTGCGCCTGGGCAAATAGTCCCCACTGCCCATCTTTGCAGGCATTATGATTTTATTTTTAATTTAAGGGGCCGCTCTGCAGCAAGGGATTTGCTCTTGGGAAGGAGAAAGGCAGCGAGCTCCCTGCAAGGAGCTGCCCAGGCACGGATGGGGGGGGTTAAGCTGTAACCTTGAAATATTATATATACACAGAAAATAAAAGAAGAATTCCCCACTGCTTGTTCCTCCGGGCATCGCAGCAGCCAGACATGCTCGCACCCATCCCGCCCCGGCGTGTGCCGGCCTGACTTGGCGACGAGCCCCGGGGCTCCCACGCCAGCCTGGGGGGGTGCTGCACCCCCAGCATCACCCTGCCTGCAGAGTGGGGGGACCCCCCCCGGTCTCCAGCAAGCACCCCTCAAACGGGGGGTGGGTGGGATGCAGGCTGGGTGCTGGGAGAAGGACGGGTGGCCCATGTGCCCAGGGAGCTGCGCTGGTTGGCGGCGGTGGGGGGGGAACCCAATGGCTCAGCGATGCTTGGAGAAGGGGGGAGTTTGGTGGAGGCTTTGTTGGGTGAACAATGGGCTTCGCAGGTAGGAAGGCGACAAATGGCAGCCCTGCCTCTTTCATGGCAAGGGAAGACCCCCATCCACCTCCCCACAATGTCATGTGTCCCCCCCCGTCCATCCCTGCACCCCAAGGCAGGCCCCTCGCCATTCCTCCCCCACCCTGTGGAGGCGATGCTGGAGGGATGGGGGCCCCCAAGTAAGCGATGCTTCAGGGATGGGGGGTGTTGGAGGGATGGGGGCCCCCAGGCAGGTGATGCTGGAGGGGGAAGGGAGAGGGATGTGGGAGGGGTGCGGGGGGACGATGATGGAAGGACTGGGGGATGGACCGTGGGCAGCCATGCTGGAGGGGTGCAGGGGGGTGCCCTGGGGAGATGGTGACTTCAGGGGAGGGGTGTAGTGAAGAGGGCCTCAAGGAGGGGGGAGAGACACTGAAGAGGTGATGGCAGAGGGGTGCAGGGGGTCACCCTGCGGGGCTGCTGCTGCAGGGAGGCAGGGGATGCTGGAGGGACCTGAGGGGGCTGCCGGGGGGGCAGTGCTGCAGGGGGCCACTCGAGGGTAGCGATCCTGGAGGGATGCAGGGGATGCAGAGGAGGTGATGCAGGGGGGGCAGCTCGGGGCGGGCGATGCCCGAGGGGCTTAGGGGCGGCCGAGGTGCGTCGTGTGTGTGCGTCCCCCTATCCCCTCCTACCTTGCCGGGTGGAGACATTCCTGTCGTTGCCGGCTCGGAGCACGACCTGCGGGCAGCTCTGCTCCAGGGCGAAGAGCTCGTCCTTGCCCACCTTGGCGCTCTTGCCCGCCTTGAGGGTGCCGCTGGGTCCCGAGGGGGCGAGGTAGCGACCCTCCCCGTCGCGAAAGGCCACCTTCCCGCAGCGAAACTCGAGGGTGAAGGCGGTGCCGGGTTCGGCGGCGGGGACCAGGCGACCGTCGCAGCGCAGCAGGCGGTGGTCGCAGCTCTGCAGGCTGTAACGCTGGTCCACGAAGAGGAGGGTGATGAGGGCATCCACCCCCCACGGCACGTCGCGGTCCACGGCCAGCTCGTCGCGGCGGGGTCCCAGGTGGGCGTAGCGCTTGCGGGCCAGGCTGTAGAGGTTGGCCTGGGGATGCATGGCCAGGTGGACGCTCCATTTCTCGGTGGCCGAGACGGCGGGGGCGAAGCAGGAGAGCCGGTCCTCGGTGCCGCCGAAGAAGCGGCGGTGGGGCTCGGACTGCAGCGACCAGCGCCCGTCGCCGTGAGCCACCACCAAGAAGCGACAGTCGGGACCCGGCTCTTCGCTGTCGCAGCTCACCCGGCCGTCCTTGTCGGCCGCCAGGTACCGGCCCAGGTGGCTTTTGAGCAGCACGGCGCTGGAGTCCTCCCCGTCCTGCTCCAGCGTCCAGATCTGCTTCTTCTTCATGCTGGCGGCCGAGGCGTTCACCTTGAACCCGAAAGCCTCCGCCGTCAGGTACTTGTTGCTGCAGTTGATGAGCCCGAACTGGATCTGCACCGGCTCCGCCGTCCCGTTCGCCGTCATCCTGCCGCCGCCGCCACCGACCGCCGCTGCCGCCGCGACCGCCCCGACGCCGCCTTTATACCGCCGCTGCCGCCGCGGCGCCGCCCCCTCCATCCCCCCCCCCCCCCCCCCGCGCCTGCCGGGGCCGCCCCCCCCCTCGCCGAGACCCCCACCCGCCCCCTCCGGCCGCCCCAGCCTCCGCCGCTGCACCCCCGCCGCCCCCCGCACCGCCACGGAGCCCCGCGGGGGGGGGGCCGGACCCCTCCCGGGGCAGCAAGAAGAGACCCCTTGAATTGCAGGGGACACACACACACACACACACCCCATTGCAAGTCCCCACTGCATTGCAAGGCTTTTCCCTGTATTACAAAAGCCCCCTTGAATTGTTGAACATCACCCGCACCCCCCCATCCTGCGAGACCCCCGCTGCACGGCGAGACCCCTCCCTGCATTGCAAGAGCCCCATTGAATTGCAGGACCCACACACACATCGTGAGACCCCCACTGCGTGGCGAGTCCCCTCCCTGCATCGCAAGGCCACTCCCCCACACACTGCAAGAACCCCTCTGCATTGCAAGAACCCCCCCACGTTGCAAGACCCCTCCCCTGCCATGGAAGACACCCCCTCCCCATTTCAAGACTCCTCTCTGCCTTGCAAAAACCCTTGGCGCTGCCTTGCAAGAGCCCCCTGGAACCACAGGACACTCCCTCCCCTTGCAAGAACACCCCCTGTGTGGCAAGACCTACCCCCACATTGCAAGACCCTCCATGCATTTCAGTATTCCGCCCCCCCCCATGATAAGACCACTCCCTGCATTGCAAGACGTCCCCTTGAACCCTTCTGCATTCCAAGAATCCCATCGCAAGACCCCCTCCCATAGTAAGACTCCTCCTACGTTGCTGGACACCCCCCACCCCCCCGTTGGCCAGGCTGCAGGACAGATGGGGAAAAGGGTGAAAGAAAGATGCCATGGCCCCCCCCTGCCACCTCCGAGCCACCCCAGCACCCAGTGCCAGGCACCAGTGTGGCTGGAGCATCCGGGCCCTGGGGAATCCCAATATCCCCAGCAAAACCAGAAGCAAAACATGGGCCTTCCTGTGCAAGGTCGGGGCCTGGCGGGGTGGGGGGGGGGGGAAGGATTTTGAGGTAATTTCTCAGGATGTGGGTGAGCAGCGTTGCTGGTGGCACGTACGGCAGGGCTGACCCCGGGAAGGGACACAGCCTGGGTGCAGTTGTGAGCTGCCTGCGCTGCCCAGGGGTACTGCCCGCTGCCCCTTGGGGACAAAGACACTTCCCGTGTGGAAATGGACACAGATAAAGAAGAGCGTGGCTGGGGTGGCAGATTTGAAGCCCCCCCCGGCTGCTTGCAGGGGGGGAGACGGCTGGGGGAAAATGAGCTGTGTGCTGGGGAAATGTACAGAAACAGAAAATCAGAGGAAGCAGGATAAGAGGGAGGGACACAGGGGATGGTTTTCAGGCGGATCAGGAGGGAGCTGAAATGCCTGCTCCCCCCCAGCCCCCCCCACCCCCGAAGCAGGACAAGGGAAGGGCTGGAGCGTGGGCACGGGTGGGACAGCGGGTGGGACAGCGTGCACTCAGGGCTTGGCTGGCACAAAGGCTTTCCCCAGGCTCATCCCCTGCCCGGGGGCAAGACCTCATCCAGCCCCCATTTCCCCCCACCCCCAGCCATCCAGGCTCCACTGGTTCTGCACTGGCCGTACTGGTTAGAGCCCCTGTTCCACCTCCGGGCTGCCCCACAACCACCCTCCCCTGCCACGGGGGGGGGGGTGCCGAGGGCACAACCACCCCCGGGGTGAACCTGCCAGTCCCGGATGGGGGTTTGTTTTCCCGGCTGCCTCGGCCAGACCTGCTCGGTGCCGGGGGGAACGGATTCCTGCCCCCCCCAGCGCCAACGAGGCAGATCCAGGTTTTTCTGGCAAAGCCCTTTTCCTCCTCACCCCATCCCTCACCCCATGGCGTTAGGACCCGGCCACGAGGCCGAGCAGCTTCCCAGGCCCACAGCTGCCGGGATCTGCCTTCTCCTGCCGCAGCGGGCAGATGGTGGCGAGGCTGAGAAAGAAACGGCTTTTCAGCTCGACGACTATGACAATAACAACAACAGCAAAAAAAAAAAAAAAAAATAGCAATTATGCAGGGGAAAAAAACCACAGCCCAACAACCCAGCCTGTTTTCTCCCCGCCGGCCAGCAGCGCGGCGTGGATGGCTGGCACTGCCTGGCTCGGCAGGATCTGCCCTCGCCGAGTGGGCAGCCTGCCGGGGCTGGGGGGGGACACGGGAGAGCCGCAAATGCTGTCTGAGATGTCCCCACGTGTCACTGTGGTGGCAAAGGGTGACCGGTGCCCCCCAACCTGGGGGTGTGGCGGCCGAAGCCTGTCTTCCGAGTGCATCCGTGCGTGCCGGGTGCGCTGGAGCAGTAAGAAAAGAGCTGGGTTTTCCTCTCTATATTGCATTTCCCATCGCCTTCACGAGCTGCCGTGACTAAACGCTTCTGAGGTCACCCCCCCAGCCCTCCCCAGCCCTCCCACCGCCGCTCCTGCAGGAGACCCAATTCCCGGCGCACAGCATCCATGACAAGGGCTTTCCGGAGCGCGGCCGTGTCCCCTCCGGAGGGGCTGAGTGACTCACCCGCCGGGACTTCAAACAAACCCCGGCTCCGAAAAAAGAAAAGGAAAGAGAAAAGGAGCCCTGGGTCATGGAGTGACCCTTGTCTTGCCCGCCTCGGGCACAGAAACGCCCTCGGATTTTCATGCTTGCCTGGATGCTTTTTGTTGCGGCTCGGCTTCGTTTGCAAGCGGTCCCGGGGTTTTTAGTCGAGGTCGTGAAATCGGGCTTGAAGACGGAGCTGGTGGCCGGGGCCACTGCAGGGAGGGGGGGTTCAGGGCACGCCAGCACGGTGCCACCGGCAAGCACAAGGGGCCTGGGGGGGGGGGCGGGCAGAGCTGGCAAATGCAGGGTACAGCAATGTCTGGTGAAGGGTTATAGGGGTGTGATGGTTTGTTTCATCCCTCTGTCCCCCAGGAGGGCAGCGGAGCCGTCCCAGGGCGGCAGGAGATGTCCCCGGGTGATGGGACAGGGTGGCACAGTGGGATGGAGATGGAGGCACCAGCCCGACGCGCAGCAGCCGGGGGATGCTTTGGGCTGTGTCCAGCCCTCTCCTCTCCCCCGGCACACACGGCCCGTTGGGTCACGGCTGTGTCACGGGGTGTCCGGAGCTGGTGCCACCAGGTCACCCCTTGGAGCAGGGCTGTCCTCCGCCTTCAAGCCACATCTCAGCTTCCAGCCTGGCCTGAGTCCTCCTTGTCCCTGGTGAAGCAATTTTGGGGACTCGCTGCAAGGAGGCTGCTGGCAGGTTTTCATCCCAGCAGCCGAGGGGACACGGGCTGGCTTATGGCTGGCTGCTTCCCCAGGGATCCCCGCACACCACAAACCCCAGCTCGGTGTCACTGACACGTGCAGACAGATGTCCCAGGGGTGTCGATGTCCCTTGTGGTGGTAAGCAGAGGCTGGGACATGGCCAAGGCTGGTCTGGAAAGTCCCCCCAGCACGGATATCCCCCCTCATCCTGCCGAGGGGGCTCAGCAGAGCTCGGGGACCAACAGTGCCAGGCAGCCACTGTCTTTCCAGCCACCTCTGTCCCCAAGCAGGATAAGGCTTGGTGACAACAGGAGCCGTGGCAGAGGATGGGGTGACCTCATGCAGCCCAGCGAGCTCTCCTCCAGGGGATAAAGGGCTTTGCCAAAATCACCCTGCGACTGGGGACCACTGGACCGGCGCTGGGAACAAGCCCCAGGAACAGACCTAACACCCTGGACGGAGGCTGCATCTCCCTGGGGTCCCCAATATGTCCCTTGCCACTGCTGGGGGCCACAGGGGACACCCTGGGGTGCCCGGCTGCCCCGGCTTCACTGCCATATGCCACCAGGCAGCTCAGCAGAGGTTCTCCGGCGGTTCTCCCAACAGTTGGCAGGCGCCCCGGCCTCATTAAAATTGTATTAGGCAGTATTTAAAAAAAAAAAAAAAAAAAAAAAGCAGCAGCACCAGGGAAAACAAAGGGCAGCCCTAAGAGAGGGGCTCCGAGCGACGGATTGCGCTCCGGGGGGAGTTTTCCCATGGGATGCTTCCCCGAGGGGGGCTTGCGCAGCCCCACCGCTGAGGAAGCAAGGGACGGTGGTGGAGCATCGTCGGGGCTCAGACGTGTCCCCTGTGTCTCGTGGCCATCAGGAGGGGTCATGGTACCGGTCGTGGCGCTTGCTCGGTGCTTTATTAGCTGGGTTTATCCCGTTAGTGTAATTTAATTGCATCCAGAGCACAATAAGTGATGGAAATGCTTTTTAAGCGCCCTGTTTAAAGCAGTTTGGGTGTTGGGCATAGGCAAGCCTCAAACAAACGAAGGAAAAAAAACAGACGGGAAAGCACGTACGACCGGACAGTCCTGGGCCTGGGTTGGGACTTTGTCCCTCGCTTCCTGCTCCAGCTTGTTTTCTGGTGTGGTTTTTACATTACCAGAAACTAAGGCGAAAACCTGCCCCTTCCTCCATCTCCCCCCTCGAGGACCCCACGGGGGTGAGATGGAGGCCGGACCCCGGTTCATGCAGCAGGAGAAGGAGTTTTATTGGGAAAGCTCAAAAGACCTTTTGTGTGGCGGTTATTAACCTCGGCGGCGGGGACGATGCTCTTTGTCCCGGACCCAGCGCCCTGCCTGGTCCCCGGGGGGCTCCGCTGGGGCGCCCGTAGCCCTGTGGAAGTGCCCAGGAGCAGCAGATCAGAGACGCGGGGCGTTTTGTGGGCCAAAAGAATCATGTCGCTTTCCAGGATGTTTTCCAGCCCTTCAAAAAAAAAAAAAAAAAAAAAAGACAAAAAGAACAGGAAAAAAGAAAAAAATGAGGAAGCGTCCATTTTTTTTGCTGCCCATCTTGCAGCAAAAAGCGGCACATTTTGTGAGCGGAGGGTGCGAGAGCCCTGGGGGCTTTTTGTAGCCCCGTAGGTGGAAAAACAAGCCACGTCCATGTGAGGTGGCAGGTTCCTGCGATGTGGCAGCAGCCCTGCTGCGACACGCGGTGGGGGAGGCTCTCGCCGGCCGTCGCAGCGTGTTTGCCTCTTGCTGGCCGCCCACACGCAGCCCCGGCGGTGAATTTTGGCCCCGAAACCACTTCAGAGGAGCCTCTGGCAGCGGGTGATGCCATCTGCCCTCCTCCCTCAGGCTGCTCCAGCTTGGAGGGTTCAGATGGGATCGGGGTCGGGTGATGTCGGGGGAAGCCACGGTGATGCTACTGCCCAGGGGTGCAACGAGCGCGCACGTGCTCAGCTCTCACCTCCACCCTCCGTCAGCGCAGAAGCCACAGCCGCGACCCAAACCAGGGGTGCCGCGAGGGAGACTCCAGCACTAGCCCCATCTCCCACCGCGCATCCCCGCTTTTAACTCCAGCACGGAGTCAGCGGGGAAGAATTTGCAGGGAAGAAGAAAGCGTGTTATCAGCATCTGCCCACGCAGCGCTCCAAAATAACCCGGCCCCAGCCGCTCGGCAGCGCCAGGCGGAGCAGGTGACTCAGCTTGCGACAGCAGCTCCTTTCTGCTCTGATTTTCTCGCTCGGTCATGCCCGGATCCGTGAATTTCCAGGGTATGGCCGCCCTCTCCGAACCTGCGGCGTGCCGTAGAGCTGGTCTGAGCACGGCTGGGGTGGCGGTCCCCATCCCCGGCGTGACACCGCTGCGACGAGACACAGCGCATTGGTCCTCGCCTTGGGATGGCGCATGGAGCATCCCAAAGAGGATGTAAGAGGGATGGAGAGGCCTTGGAGCGGCTGGAAGTGGGTCGGGCAGGGAGGGACATCAGGAATAGGGGACAAGGCGAACAGGCCAGGAGGAAGCTGCCCAGGATGGGGGATGATGATGATGAGGAGGAGGTGGAGGCAGCTTGTGTTTTTGTGTTTGCCGTCACCCCAGCATCTCGCTGTGGGCTCGAGGCACAGCTTTGGGGTGGGCACACATTGCAGGATGCTGTTGCAGGGGGCTGGCACCGAGACCCCCATCCCCTCGGGGGCTGCATCCCACGAGCTTGTGTGCAAACCCCCCCAGCGAGGTGACAGGGCTAGAGCTCACCCTGGAGAGAAACTGAGGCCAAGCCCCAACAGGACCAGGGGTCTCCCCCAGACACCCCCGGAGCAGGGAGAGGCCATCTCTTTAAGGATGAGGGAGCAGTAATAGGAGCAGTGATAGGAGCCAGCTGGGAAGCCCCAGGGGATCCCTACAAAGGCCTGAGAGGGGCAAAGGGGGGGGGCTTTCACAGTCTGTGGCTTGGAGGTGAGGGGGTTATTTGATTCCTTGGTGGTGGTATCAGGGCATCCTAGGGCGAGATGCAGGACTGCAGCAGGGCATGTACCCGTGTCTGCACCGGGGAGCACTGGGCTGGCGGGGGGTGGGATTTTGGCCCAGGGAAGGGGCTGGAGGCATCAGTTTGAGGATGGGGGGGATCAAACCTCCCTGCTCAGGCACAGCCCCCGGCCAGCTGTGCCTTCCTGGGGCCGGAGATCCCCTTCCAGATGGATAACTCCATTGTCAATGGTGAAAAGAGTCCATTAGCCAGGATTAGGAGCGGGGCCTTTGGGGATTAGCCCTGCACCTCCCACCCAGCCCTCCCCCCCCCTCCTGTGGGGTGCTGAGCTGCGGCGGGAGGGGGCAGGCATCTTTGCCTCCTTGGAGGCATCCTTTGGATGCAGGAGGGAATGGGGCTCTGGTTGAGCCCTGGGGCTGAGAAATGGGGGAATTTGCAGAAAGAGGTCAATTGGGTGACTCGATATCCTGCTCCCCATTGCATCTTCTCGTGTGCTTGCCCCCCCCCCCCCAAGCAGCACTCCTTGGGCAGGGGGTCTGCAGCCCATGGCACTGGTTGTCCCGGTGGCATTGCTGGCAACCAGTGCACGGGGCTGTGCCACCTTGGCCACTGACCCGCTGGCAGAGAACGGCTGCTGGAAGGGAGGAGGGAGCCTTTGGGGCAACCAGAGACCTCCCTGTGCTCCCTCGGGGCAAGTTGTGCTTCCGTGGGGTCAGGGGGGCTGTGGGTGCAGGAGGGAAGGGAGTGTTATCCTGGACCAGGAGACCCTGCAACCCCTCGTTTCTCTCCTTAGGTTCATCCATGCCCATCTCCCTTCAGTGTCTGGGCATCAGGGGCCCAGGGAGGCTGGAGGGAGATTTGCACATGGGGAAACTGAGGCAGGGGAGCCCATCTGGCAAGTGGAAAACCACATTTGGCATCAAAATGGAGGCTGCCCTTCCTGCAGGGTCTGCAAAGGGGGGAGGGAGGGAACACGCAAAATTTGGAGCCCGTTGTTGAATTAAGCGCGACTCCCCCGTGTGCCCTGCAATGAGGTGGTGGATCCCACCTCCGCTTCGGCAAACCCGGGGGGAATCCTGGTGTGAAATCGGTGGCAATGACAGCCGGGGGGGGGTGTGGGGGTGTGTGGGGGGCGTGGGGCGGTGCGGGAAACGACTTTCGCCTCCCCCATCCCTCCATCCCACCGCCGCCTTCGCTTCCCATCACAGGGGCTGTCAAGCCGGCTTTATCCGCAGTGGGGGGGGGGGGGGGCGGGGGGCGGCAGGGGGGTTGCTTCTCGGTGGTGCTGCGGCCGGGCTGGCTGCAGGGAGGCCCCCGGGAAGGCAGGAATGCGGGGCGGGAGGAGGGGAGGGGGGGGCGGCTGCTGAAACCCAAAACCTCGGCGGAGGGGCCCCGGTTCTCGGCATCCGGCTGCAGCCGGGGGGCCCCTCGGTGCGGGGCGGGCGGGGGCTGCAGCACCGCCCGGCACCGGGCTCCGCGCCCGCGGCGGGTTGTGGTGCGGAGGGATGGAGTTGGGGGGGGGGGGGGGGGGAGGGAGGTGTCCTCGCCTGTGTGGCCCCCACCCCCCCCACCCCCCTTTTAGTGAAGGTGCTGGTAACCCCCCTCCCCAGCCCTGGGAGAGATTCCCGGCTGGAAATGCAGGCGAGAAGGAGAGCAAACCCCGGGTGATGTGGGGCTGGGGAGGGGACGGGGGGGGGGGACGACACACCACAGCGGTTCCCTGCTCCTGGGCATGGGAGTGCGGCCAAAAAACTGGGGTGGAGACTGGGTTTTCTGCGCTGTGGGGAAGGCAGTGGGTGCCCTGTGCAGAGCCACCCCCAGGGTCATCGGAGGGAGAGGGGACAGGGACTGCTGGCGCTTTGCAGGACAAAGCCAAGGCCTTTGGTGGGGAGTGGGGACCGGGGGGGGGGGGGGGGGGGAGAGGGGGGGCAGGAGCTGGTGAGGTCCTTGGTCAGTGGGTGACCCCCTCCCGCAGCATTCACCTCCGTGCCTGCAATTCCTTGTGCAGTGTGTGTTGGGATGCACGATCTCACGTGCGGCGTTCACTTGGGTGCGTGCAATTCCTTGTGCAACACGCGTGTTGGGGTGTGTGATCCCATGTGCTGTGTGCATCTTGGTACATGTGATCCCCGTGCGCGACGTGCACGTAGGTGTGTGCAATCCCATGTGCTGCGTGCATGCGATGCCTTGTGCAACGTGCATGTAGGTGTGTGCAATCCCATGTGCTGCGTGCATGCGATGCCTTGTGCAACGTGCATGTAGGTGTGTGCAATCCCATGTGCTGCGTGCATGCGATGCCTTGTGCAACGTGCATGTAGGTGTGTGCAATCCCATGTGCTGCGTGCATGCGATGCCTTGTGCAACGTGCATGTAGGTGTGCGCAGTGTGCGCATCGGTACATGTGACTCCATGTGTGGTGGGATCACGCGCCCCGAGGTGCATACGTGCCGTCTGCACCTCAGTGCATGCAACCCTGCATGCGGCGTGCATCCTGGGGTGCGCAGTCCCGTATGCAGCATGCATCTTTGCATGTGCAGCCCTGCATACAGCAGTGCATCTTGGGGTACGCAGCCCTGCGTGCCGCAGTGCATGTTAGCACATGCAGCCCTGCATGCGGTGTGCATCTTGGCACATGCGATCCCGCATGCAGTCCTGCATCGTGGGGCACGCAGCCCTGCACACAGTATGCGTCTTGGGGCGTGCAGCCCTGCGTGCGGCATGTGTCTTGGCACATGCAGTGCTGCATGCGGCGTGCGTCTCGGGGTGCGCAGCCCTGTGTGTGGCATGTGTCTCAGCACACGCAATCCTGCATGCGGCGTGCGTCTTGGGGTGCACAATCCTGCATGCAGAGTGCATCTTGGGGTGCGTGGCCCTGCATGCAGCAGTGCATATTGGCACATACAGCCCTGCATGCAGCATGCATCTCGGCACACGCAATCTTGCATGCGGCATGCGTCTTGGGGTTCGTGGCCCCGCATGCAGCAGTGCATCTTGAGGTGCGCGGTCCTGCATGCGGCATGCATCTTGGCACATGCAATCCTGCATATGCTGTGCATGCAGCGTGCATTTTGGGGCGCGCAGCCCCGCATGCGGCGTGCGTGGCGCTGGTGCGGCGCTGCGCAGCGCAGTGTGCATCCCAACACTGCCACCCAGCAGCCCGGCCGAGCTTTGCAGCGCGTCGGACGGGTGTTGCAGCTTGTGGAAATGCTCCGCGGGGTGGACAATATGGAGACGAACAAAGCCGCTGAGGGGAGGGAGCATGGAGGCCTCGCTGCCTGCGCAGACCCCGGGGGGGTGTCCCTGCTCCCCTCTGGGGATGCTGCGTCTCTCCGGGAGCAGATCCCTTGCTCTGGCGCATCACTTGCAGACACAAACCAGGACTCGGCAGCAGTCTGGCAGCTGGTGCTGCAGGGTTTGAGCCCAGGGTGGGAACGAGCATCACAGCATCAGAAACTGGGTGCCCCAGCGCCGGCTGATTTTTCCCCCCCAGTGAAGCTGGGGACTCCGTGCCACTGACAGCAGGCTCGGGCTGGTTCATCTTGCGCTGTGATTTCACAAAGTGATGGTGTAACCGTCACGCCATCACAGCCTGATCCGGGTCCTGGTACCCAGCGTAGGGACAAGAGAGGCTGTGGGTCCCCCAGATCCCCCACCCCACGTGATGCTCTCAGCATCAACCCCACTGCCGCTCCCTGGACGTGGGGGGGGACCTGGCCCCGGCACAGACCTGATCACCCTTCACCACAGCACGCAGGGAAAATTCACTAGAGAAGCACAAACTACCCCAAAGCAGCCCTGGCCATCTCCTGGAGCTCCCTTCGCCTGGGGGACACTGCGCACCCCATGGCCCCACACGTGCCTTCGATGCTGCAGGACGTCACCAGAACGTTTTCCCAGTGTTTTATCGCTGGGGTGAATCATTTACCGGGGCGGGCAGGCTGCCTCGGAACAGCCGGTGCCAGCGGAGCACTGCCAGGATGGGGGGGGGGGGGGGGGGGTGTCTTGCTCCCCCAGTAAAGCTGAGTCGGTTCCTCTGCCCCGAGCAGGGAACTGGTTGCAGAAGGGGAATGTAGGGGGACAGGGCAGACAGTCGCTGTGTGGCTGAGGTGGCTGCTTCCCAGGGTGGGTTTATTTAGCCAGGATTTGGGGAAGCTCTGGAGCGAGAACCCGCTGCCAGGGTGGTGGCAGGGTCGGCTGTGGCCCGTTTGCTCTTTTGGGCTCCCCATGAATATTTTGGGGTGTTTGCCCCATCGTGCAGGAGGGGATTCCACCACCCCAATCCCCTCCCAGCCCCTTGGTTGGGGGGAGGCTCTGAACCGCAGGGCGCTGTCATCTCCCTGTGGTGAGGTGACAAGGGATGCATGGGTGACAGGGCCACCTGGACCAACATCATGGCTGCTTCCTGGGACCGATGGGAGGAAATGTCGCTTCCTCCTTCATACCCCAGGGCATTTCTCCCTTGATGTAATCCCAGCTGAATGTGTCACACGGGCAATCCCCAGCAGGGATGATATGAGCGTGAAAGTGCTGAGCCCTGGTTGCTTCTCCAGGGCTTGTTATAACCCCCCCTGGGGCGGTGTGGACACTCAGCCCTCCTCCTCCCATGGGGAAATCGAGGCAGAGCCAGGGCTGGAGGAGGTGGCATGGCGGGGGGATGCCCTGGGATGCCCTATGTCCCACTCTGGACATGGCTGGAGAAGGATGGGCCAGCTTGGGGGTCACCCTTGGAGCCAGCGCAGCACTAGGATGGGAGCAGGATGCAGTCCCTGTGTTCCGGATGGGCTGGAGGTCCTTTATATTGATGATGGGCTCCGTGATGCCTCTCCCAAGGGCAGGGAACAGGCTTCACCCACCAAACTCCAGGTGCTTCAAGGTGTTCCCAGGTGCATTTTCACTTCTGTGGCTGTAGACCAAATTCTTAGCATAAAGTGAGATTTCGGTGCCCGACTAACTTCCGTACCAGTGCACCAGGTGCCGAGCTTTCTGCTTTCCCCAGGGTGTGGATTTCCTCCCCTGGACCCCATGGGGGACCACGGTGGCATCTCCCCCAAGCCCGTCGAGTCCAGCGGTGGCCATCGGCCAAGCCCGGTGCGTCGTGGCCGGCGCAGGGTGCTTTCGGCACGGCGCTTGCCGAGGCAGAACCGCTCCTCCCTGTCCTGTCCCCCCCCCCCCGCGCGGAGGGGAACGCGGGGAGGAAATTGCTGCTGACGGAGCTGCAAACGCTGCCGGACTGGGGATGACTAAGTTTGGCAGTGCTACCTGCCGGCTGTTTTTCCTTTTATGGAGGATTTGAGCGAGCCGCTGGAGCAATTCTCCGAGAGAACCCAAAGGGATCCACCCTGACCTTGGGGACGGGCACCGCCAGGTTGGGGACAGGGTGGCTGGTGGTGGCTGGGGAGCTGGGTGGGTGGCGAGACGCCGGAGCAGCGTGCGGCTGGTGGAGGTGGGGATGGATCCCCCTCTCTCCCCGTCCGGACGGGGCACCCGAATGTTTTCACTTTCTATTTTAAGGAGTTGGAAGCCAGCCCCGAGCAGAGGCCTGGTCCGTGGTGCCAGCTGTGGCCACGGTTGCCAGCACCCTCTGTGCCACCCACCTTTGCGGCCACCGCTCCATCCCATGACTGTCCCAACTTGGTTTTCCCCTAGGCTGGGGGTCCTGTGGGGGTGAAGTGGGGAGAGGATGTTGGGGGACGTATCTCTGCGTGAGGACACCGCTGCAGGGCTGGGGCCATCATCTGCACAGGGACATGTTGCTGTGAGGTGATGGCATTGCAAGGGGACACATCGCTGCAAAGGGACACCCTTGGGGGTGGTCTACAGGGCCAAGGTGGAAATGGGGCAGCCTAGCCCTGGAAAGTCCCCAGCTGGTGAGAAATGCAGAAAAAGAGAGAATAAAAATAGCACCTTCCCTGCCAGCAGCTGGCGTGGCTTTACGGGGCTTTGGCCAGGTTCCCCGGGCACCCAGGGTGGCTGCCTCAGTAGCCCCCAGCCTGCACCAGGGGGCCAGGACTGGGCTCCTCACGTTGTGTCCTGCATTCTTGGCATTATTCTCCTTTTTCCTCCTCCTCCTCCACCCCGGGGACGGGCTCTCAAACCTCTCCATTTATGGACAGGAGGGTAGGTCAAGTGGGAGGGTGAGGGGACGCCTGGGTCCCTGGGGAGGGACGGGGGTCCCACGGAGGGGGACGGGGGCCACGGCCATCCCTGGGGGTCACAGCAGTCATAGTGTGTTGGGGGGACACCCAGGCATTGCCTCTGGGACCTTTATCGTGATGCCCTGTGCCACTGGGACCCCCACCCAGGGTGGTGGTTGGGGGTCACCTCTGTCCCCCCCAGGGTGCTGGAGCACCCTGAGCTGCTGCACGCAGCTGGGGAGAAAACAACCCCTGAGGGTGGGGAGGGTGTTTTTTCCTCTTGATTTATCATTTTATTTTGAAGCCAAACACTGCCGGTTTGGGGGTGAGGCTGCAGCAGCTGGCCCTCCCCGGGGCCCGGGGGGGGAGGCTGGATGTGTCCCCAGCCCCAGGCCACCGAGGAGTCACTGGGGCAGGGTGCGATGACTCCGAAGCGGCTCCGGATGACGAAATGTCCTGATTCATTCGAATCATTAATATTTAAAAAAAAAAAAATAATAAAGCAGCAGTGAGTCAGGCAGTGGTGCCCTGCCATTGGGTGGTGACGGAGCAGCTGCTTGGGGTTAGGCTTCTGGGGTGGATTTTCCCCTGGTCTCTGATAACACCTCGGGGTGTTGTTGAAGGCCACGAGCTGAGGTAGAGGCAGATACCCAAGGAAGCGTGCTGAGATATTCAAGGTGAAACTCGACGAGGCCCTGGGCAACCTCGTCTAGTTGGGGGTGTCCCTGCTGACTGCGGAAAGGTCGGACTAGATCACCTTTGGAGGTCCCTTCCAGCCTGGACCAATCTGTGAATCTATGCTGGGGTGCTGTGCCATGAATCAGGGCTGGGGAGTGAGGATGCTTCAAAGGGGGGGCACACGAGAGTCCCCCAGCCCCAGGATGTTGTCACCCAAAGGACCTTGGCACCTCGTTGGGAAGGGCAACATGGATAAGCCTTGGTTATCCTTTGGGGTCTTAACTGGCCCTGCAGCCCCCCGTCCCCGTGGGCTGGGGGACAGAGGGAGGGACCCCGGGGACTTGTCCCTGCACCCCACAGGGGCCCATCATCCCCTCCCAGGCTCCCAGCTGACTCAGCCAGACGGGATTCCCACAGTTTCCGTCAGGTGCTGCCTGGACTAAATGGGGAAGAGGTTTCACAAGCCCCAGTAATTAATGCTAATTACAGAGCAGCAACATGGGAATCATTTCTTCCCCAGGTGTCCTTCCAAAAATGGCTTTCTGCAGGTGTGGCACCATCCTTTGCTTGTCATTAGGCGCTGCTCCGCCTCGGAGAAGGTGAAACCTTCGAAGGCTGGGACTGTGGGAACGGTGTGACGGAGGATGGTCCCCGGAACCCTGTGGGCTCCCGGCCCAGCTGTGGCTACTGGCAGCCAGGTTTGGCTGAAGGGCAGGGCTCGCTCAACCCCGGGTCAAGACAACCCATGGGGAAAAAAAATACCGCCCGATCTCCTTGAATAACGTGATTCCTCCTGGCAGCCACCGGCAGAAAAATAAAACCATGGAGAAGGGTCTTGGAATCCATTTTTTTATGGTGTGGTTCTGCTGCCTGCATTGGAGGGAGAGTGAGGTCTTCCAAGAACCAGGAGCTCCCACCAAGAGGGGCTGAGCTTCTCTGAGGCTTGAAAAAGATGGGGTGAGGGTTTAAAAAACGTTTTCGTCTTTGTTTTTCTTCTCCTGGCTGAGCTGGTCATGCTCAAACCCCCTGCATGTGAAATATTAGAAATAAAGCAAGGGTGGAGGTAGGCTGGGACACCTGAGCTCCAGACCCAGCTGTGGCAGGCTGGAAAAAGCTTCACCTGCCTTAGAAATGTGCTGAGCATCCTCAGCACCTGGGCTGCAGGGAACCTCCCCTTCCCCTTATCTGCCTGGAGAAAAGAAGTTAGAGGAGACACAACTTGGCAAGGTGGAGAGGAAGGGACCACCTTGTCCTCTGTGGCCACAGCGAGCGATGGCAGAAATCCTGGGCTGAACTGTCAGCGACAGAGACACGGGCTAGAGGTGAGCAAACCCTTCCCATGCAGACTGTGGGGTCTCCGTCCTCGGAGCCTGATTTTTCTGTGATTTTTCTGCAAGATTGAGCAATGGGAAGCAGCGTGGAGGTGACCCAGTGATGCAGGACAACAGCCAACTGCTGGGGGTGGCATCACCTTGAATGGTGAAAATCAACCAGCCGGGCAGCAAAGCTCTGGCCAGCTGCAGGGGTCGATCGCTCTGCTGGTCTCCCGCAGCCCCATTTTGTTGTTTAAAATTGGGCTTAGAATTACAAGATTTGGGTCCCTACCCAACAGGGATGGCTGTGTCCTATTTAACTTGAGCATCAGGACTTTTGAAGCAGAGGGAGATGAAGGGGCTGGTGCCTCCCTGTTTGATGAAGAAGAGCATATCCCAGGCTGGAAACATCTCTTGTTATTTAGGAGTGGAAACAATTTCAAAAGACTCGGTTGAAGCTCACAGAAGAGGAAATCAGACGGGATTAAATCCACCCAGAGCCAGTTTCCAGGTTGTTTCCATCCTTCTTCTCCAGGAGGAAAAGCTCCCACGTCCAGGGGCTGTGGGTGCTGTGACTCCCCGTCCCCTGGCCAGCCAGGGTGGGGACCCTGCGACAGAGCTTCATCCCCACCGGGCTGTCGAGCTCGGAAACCGGTCCTGGCGGAGGAGAAACCCATCTCCTCCGAGTGAGAGCTGTAGGGAGGCGACCGTCTGCGTGGTTTTTAAATAATCGTGACTTTGCTGAGATTGTTTTTCTTTTTGATGTGTGCAGGCTTCTCCCTCTGACTTTCCCTTTGTAGGTTTTTCCCTTGCAGCAAGGGGAGTCGCTGCCTGTATCCCAACAGACGGGTCTTCTCCCGCCGCTCGGTCCTTGCTCCCGTCTGAAGGTGGGGAGGAAAAGGGCCCCGCCAAACCCAGCGCTCCTGTGTGCAAGCCAATTCCCCCCAAGGACGGTTGCTTTAATGAGATGTCACAGCTAACGAGTCTGCTGGCAGAGCGCTCGTGGAGAAACGTGCTGGGAAATGGGAACGCAGCAAGTCTTGGCGTTGGGATCATGCAGCTTTCCGGGCTGCCAGCTCCATCCCAGAGACGTGAATCCATGGGAGCAGCTGGGCAAAGGACCACCCCAGCATCAGCCAGGAACGGATTGCTGACAGCCCGCTGCCCCCTTGCTATCAGGGTGTGCTTAGACCCCATGTAAGAAATACGCTCATCCAAAAAAAAAAAAAAATATGGGATGGACAATAAACCGACCAAAGCAAATATTGGGAGATCCCGATGCACTGGTCACCAGCGCAGGGTTCGTTAGGTGGGACTGGTGATTTATGGGAGGAAATTAATGATGCTGGTGGGCTCATCCTTCACTGCAAGACCCCCACCTTGCCCACAACCCAATGGAGAACATCAGCCCTGCAGAGGGGCTCAAGTGGCAGATCAGTGGCTCCTTTCCAGGCAGCTGGACTTGAGGGGGCACCTCGAAATCCCCAGGAGATGGGTCAGCATCCAGGCTCCTTTCCACCCCAGTACATGGAGACTTCGGAAGCTCAGAAATATTTTCACTGCTGAGCATGGAAGTTAATATGCAAAACTGACAACAGGGGGGCGGGGGCGGGGGGGGGGGGGCTCTTCTCCGTTGTTCCTCGAGTTGATGCACAAGGGAGGGGAAATACAAAGACCTTTTCCTTCCCTGTGCCTGCCCTGGGAACAGGGGTGCAGGATGGTCTGGGGGTGCAGGATGATCTGGGATGCAGGATGATCCAGAGCACCCATCCCGTGGGATGGTACCCCCACCACTTGGACGGGGCAGAGGAGGGAGGGGGTCATTTCTAAGGTGTATTCCTGGTGAATTTAGGGTTTGTGAAGTGATGGGGGGGGTGGCGGGCCCCAGCTGCTCTCTGGTTTCCGGTTTCCGCTGCCTCTTTCTCCAGCTGGTTACACACAGACAGGGCCAGGTTTTGCCATTTAAGGCTTATTTCCCCAGGCCGGCGGCTGTGCTGAGAGCTGCTGAGTAGGTCGGTCCCTCGGCCACTCTGTGCTAATTAAAATGTGTGGCCAGAGATGGGTAGATGCTCATGAGTGAGGAGGGGGGACCCTTGCCATCCTGATCCCACTCTTTCCCATGTCTCCTCCTTTCACCGACCTCCACGACAGAGGAAAAAGCCAAGGGAAGGGGTCTGGGTTTGGCTGTGGAGCAGTTTGCTCTGTGTTGGATGGACAGGAGAAAACCTTTCCCGGTCCCAGAGGCTGCAGGGTCCAGGGGCTCTGGTCGCCATGGGGCTGGGTGAGCAGCCCCCCGAGCAAGAGACCTGGGCTGGGTGATGCTGGGGTGACACAGGGACACCCCCTGCCCTGCCAGGCTGTCACCAGGACTGAGCCCAGGCTGTGCCGGGGCCAGAGTTGCCCTGTGCTTGGGGCTTCCTCATTCCCAGCACCATGGCTGGGCGCTGGGGCTTCCTCTTGCTTGTTCTGCGCCCCCCCCCCCCCCCCCCCCCCCCAAGGTCTTGCGAAACAAGAACAAGAGCTCCCAGGGCGTGAAAGGTGCCGTGCAGCCATCTCACAGCCACCCGGGGTGGTATGGGGACCAAGGGGGCTCCAGGCTGGGGTTGTCTCCTGCAAAGCCCCCGTAGGAAAATTGCTCCTTGGTTTTCAGCTTGCTGGCTTGCCTCTTCCTTGGGCTGAGAAACTGTAGAGACAGCAGCCACCCTTCGTGTCTCAGCCCATTTTCTGTCTGAGCCCTGCTGTGGCCCTGGTGGCCCCTGTATCTGCTTGGCTTCCCTCTGCAGCTCTGCTGGCCGTGGTGCTCCAGCGATGGAGGAGATCTGGAAAGCCACCTCTGCAACCTCTCACGGCTCCAGCTCTGGTGCGGGGATGGGAAGAGAGCAGGAATACGGACATCTTAACCCAGTTTCTTGTTAGGGGGCAGAGGAGGGAGGGATGTGTTCATACACCATCCTGCATGTGCCAGCATGGGCTCCCTTGGGGGACGGCTGGGCCAGGGCAGGCGGGGAGTCCCCAGGGTGGTGCCACTGCTCTGGTGAGTGCCACCTGTGAGCTCTCGAGGTTTTAATGGGACTTAAGTGCATTTTTCAAATATTCTCAGAGCCGATAACACCTCCACCGCCCCGGAGGGGCTCAACGCCTGCCTCTGCACACACCACCCACATGGGACAGTGGAGAGGGGACCCAGGGTGGTAAAGTGACCCTGGTGCCAGGCAAGAGCAGAGGTTTGATGTCCTCCTTGGGATCAGGAGAGACCTGACAAAAACCACCCGAGTCCCATCACCCTTACTCTTTCCAGATCTCCATCCCACGGACCAGCCTGCAGTGGGATGAACATCGGGGTGTCCTCGCTAGTCCCAGTTCAGAGCTGGTGAGGAGCGGGCAGGGTCCCTGGATGCCTCAGGGGAGTGACAGCACATGGCACCCACGGCTTTGGTTTGCTTTTCTCTTGAGGTCTTATCCCCTGCCAGCAGGAATGTGTGAAACGAGCCAAACAAAGCACATGTAGAAATAGTGTCTCAAGTGAGGGATGGAAATTTCGGGCTGAGAGGGTCAAAAAATGCAGCGGGAATGGGTGCCTCTGCACACAGGCTTTGTGGCGGTGGTTTCCTTTTGTCCCCAGTTTGTGTGCGGGGTGGCCTTCAGATGATATGGGGGGGGGATGATACCATTGCAAGCTTGCTGGTATTGGCAAAAATCGCCTTGCTCCTGGGTTTGCTGCAGTTCTCGGCGAGAGCTGGACCAGAGGTGCTGGCTGGGAGCAGCATCATCCCGGGGAGGACATGGGCTCTCTCCTTCCCCTGCCAACTGCCCATTGTGAGCAGCGTCACCCAGCTGTTATCCCTGCCATGGGGGCCAGAAACAGCCCGATCTGCCTGGCACTGGGTCAGAATCTCCTGGTCCTCCTCCCCTGCACCCACTCCCCATCGGTAACCCAAGGTGCGGGGAGACACATGGCAGATGGATTTCTCTTCTGATGGCTCTGGTGAAAGGGCTGAGTGCTCCGTACAGGCCAAATCACCCCCGAGGGTTTGTTTTAACCCAGAGGAGCACGGGGAGAAGATGGGGCACTGAGAAGAGCAGGTCCCGCTCCTCCATCGACGACTCCCTTGCCCTGAGCTGCGTGTGTCAGGGCTCAGCACCGGCTGCGCAAACAGAGCTGGGGGCCAGCCCAGGCAGGGATGGGGCTGGGACAGGTGCCTCTGCATCCCTCCTTCGAGGAACAGGCAAACCCCAGCCTTTCCCGAGCGACTGCGGGCAGAGAAGCTGGGTGCAGGTCTGGGTCCGCTGGAGGGGTGGGGGGGTCCCTGTCCGCGGGTGCTCAGGGCTGCCCCAGCAGCGCAGCATGGCTGTCTCAGACCCCTCTCTTCTATTTAACCATTAAGCCAGTGAGACCTTCTGTTGCTGGAGATAAACGGAGATGATGCCCCCAAACCCAAAGCAGAATTGTGTGCAGTCAGAAGTGCTTTATAATATCTGGCACGGGTGGGAGAGCCATCCCAACCAAGGGCAACGGGCATTCCTGCTGTCTGCTTCTCCATTTCCCACATGGAAAATGAAGGCAGTGCTCTTCCCTTCCTTCTCCGAGGTGGGACAGGTCACCTGCCAAAGGCTTGAAGCCCACAGGTGGAAAATGCCAACATCCCAACAGAGATCAAAGCGAATTTCCCGGCGTGCCTGGGTAGCCCGGGATCTGTTTCATTTCCTAGGTACGGTACGAGTGGAAAACTCCATCCAGCTGCCTCCCTGCCTTTATCGTCAGCGACCGAGAAAAATCAATTCTCAAAGTAACCAAGAAGCAGTTGAAAACACACCCTATGGCTCGGCAGAGCTGGGTAACACTTGCGAGAGCCTTTTGGTGGGCGAAGTAACCAAATCCCGGGGAGCATCCTTTGTGGGAAAGCCCCCCCCCCCCATGGCTGCATCCCAGCGGAGGGGTTACTCAGTGATGTTTGGGAGGCGATGCGGGTCGGATGAGCAGGGCCAGGGAGCTGAGACTTGCAGAGAAAGCCCAGGGAACATCAGCTTTTTCTCTTCCCCTTCTGTTTTTAGCTGGAGGAAATACCCCTTGAAGCTGACGCTGGGTCTGGCTGGAGGGGCAGGGCTGCTCGGCTGCTCTCAGTCCCTGCAGGAAAGCTCTCCACAGGGGGAAGAGGCCAGCGTAGGGCTTAGCTTATGCCTGTCCCATCACCGTGGGAGAAGTGAACCCCAAAGATGCGTGGGGTGGCCGGGAGGGCTGAGGCTGGCAGCCCGGCCGGTATCGCCCCAGTGTAATCGTGCTGTGCTGGGGAACGACCTTGGACGGAAAACAATTCAAGGCTTGGGCCTCACCGGCTTTTGCTGTCAAGGTCAACCAAGACAGCACCAGCAGCACGTTTAACTGGTGGGGGAAGGGAGGGCTTTGCTCTGCCCTGGCCGATCCAGCTCAGCCCAGGGAGGGTGGGAGGGTGGCACGGCTGCTGGGGACCAGGATGGAGCTGGGCAGAGGATGCCCAGCCCCAGCACCGGCTGCCTGCAAGGCTGGGAAGAAAGCCCTGGTCTCCTGCTGCCTGCATGGGCAGGGGGACCCTGGGGTCAGCAACATGATCTGGAAATGTTGGTACAGGGATCAGCCCCGGGGGTAGGCTGGGGAAAGAACGAGGGGCACGGAGAGACGGGGCTGGAGGCAGCGAGGACAGGCACGGCTGGAGAAATGGAGGGAAAAAAAGCACTGCTCAGGGCTTCAACCCCTCCAGCAATGTCCTGTTATCAGGGACAGCAGGCTGTAAACCAGGCACGTGTCCCCATCTGCAGCCTCCACTACCTGGGCAGGGCTGTGCCCTTTCCAACAGCCTCAGCAAAACCTGACATGGGATGTCTATCGGTGGCCCAGAGAAGGAAAGCACTGAATTTAAACAGTTTTCCCAGCGTGATACAATATAATTACTTATCTCCGTTGTGGAGGGATGGGGGAGATGCTCGATGCACCGCAGACACAGCGGATCGGTGGAGAACGGTGCCTTGCACATGGAGGTCTGCTGAGGGAAAGGCTTTCATCTCTCTCTGCAAAAGGCACTGATACATGGGGGAGAGCTCGAGGATCAATAAAAAGGAGCAGGAACCTGGGGGAGGGATGTACGAGAGTGGGGAGTGATGCTTAGAGGGGGAGAGGAGAGTCTGCGTCTCGTTGGAGATGAGATAGCATCGGGGATGCAACACAACCAGCCGGGAAAATGTCAGGGCTTTTATTTTCTTCAGGGTTTAACGCTGAACGTGGGACACACAAAGGGAGAGGTGGGGGCTGCAGGGAGGCCCCCTGAACACCTCCAAAGGCGGAGATGGGCCTGGGGTTCCCGCTGAGATTTTTACCCTCTGCAAATTCCTGTTGGAGCTGACGCCTGCAAGGAGTGAAGTGAAAAAGAGGAAGGCACTGGGATGGTCCCCACGCCTGCGAAACAGGGGATGTGGCCAGCGCCTTTCCCTCTTCCCCTTGGGGAGCGGGAAGGGAGGGGAAAGGCAACGCTCCGAAAAACCTCTGTGATTTTTTGCAGGAGGGTGATTTAAAGCGACTGGGCTGGTTTCAGAAGTTTCCACCTCTTTTCTCATTGTCACAACGGCAGGAGGGAGAGAACGGAGGCCCGAGCGCATGGCGGGGGCAGCGATGGAAGAGCTGGCGCTGAAGGGGATAGGCAGAAATTCAAGCCGACCCCAAAAGCCACCAGGATTATTTCCCCCCCTCCACTCCCCAAAAGTGTGGCAGACGCCGTCCCTGCGTGGGCAAAGGGCTTCTGCTCTAGGGGAAGGGCTGGAAAGGAGAGCTCACATGTTGTCCCACAAGCACAGGAATTCAAGCCCGGCCGTATCACCCAGCGAAGGGCAGGAGGATCCTCCCCCGGATAGTTTTGTCCGGAGCTGGGGCGAGTCGAGCGCCAAGGACAAGCAGGGAGAAGTGAAGCAAAACAAGGAAACTCGGGAGCCGGCGACGGGTGCCCCAGGGTAACACGATGGCCGGGCAGCTCTTTGCTCGGTTCCCCTTTCCCTCCTCTCAGCTCTTGCAACACCCCGGGACCAGAGCCCCGAGCCCAGCGGAGCCGGCTTGGTCCCTCGCACCGTGCGTGGTCTGGGTTGTGAATGCGGCGACTGGCCGGTGGCTTTTCTATTGGAGTGTCTTCAGGCAGGAGGAAGCGGTGGCCTGGCCGTGTGCTGCGGGCCACATCCTGCCATCCCCACCGAGGCCAAATCCCACTGTCCCCCAAAGCCAGGAGACGTGGGCCCGGTGTTGCTGCCAGCCGGATGCTGGCGGATTGATTGCTTTCTGATTCAGCTCAATAATCAAGAGAGGCTAATTGCCTGGTAATTCCCTTCCCCACTTAATGGGCTGTCTCGCATCCGTGGCTCCCCAGCCCCGCTCCACCCGACCGGCTCACCGGGATGCAGCGGAGCATCCCATCCCTTTGATGCACTCCCCATCCAGCTGGCCAAGACCCCCTGAGACATGGTGGCCTCCCCACCTGGTCCTGAGCTCCCGCTGATGTTCCCCATCCCAAACCCATCTCCCCAGTGCTGTCGTAGGATGTTTTCCCGCCACCGTTTCCTGCAAACCCCTTATCAGTGTGTTCGTGGACCATGTTTTACACCCACAAGGGCCATCAAGGCTGTACCCATGCCTTGTGGCTCCCCTTATTTGACGTATAATCTTCTAATTAATAATCCGTCTTTTCAAAGTAGAACGCAAACATTAATTAATTCCCTGTGAGGTAGGTAATTAACAGTGATGACTCCCATTTTACTGCAAGGGAAGCTGCGATATGGAGATCTTGCACGATCCACCTGAGGTGGCAGGGAAACCACCACGCAAAGGTAGATCTGTGGGTCTCCTTCCACCGAGGGCTTCCCATGGGGACAGTTCCCATTTGCTGGAGTATCTCTGCTCCATCACTGTGGCCATCTCCAGTGTGGAGGGCATGGCATGGTCCCAAGGTGGCCTGGTGGGCCAAGTCCATCACTGTGGCCATCTCCAGTGTGGAGGGCATGGCATGGTCCTAAGGTGGCCTGGCAGGGGAGGTCCATCACCATGGCCACCTCTGCCCTGAGGGATGAGGCACGGCCCTGGATTGGCCCAGTAGAGCCCAAGTGGCTGCTGTCTCTTCTCCCCACACCATCCCCTCCGAAGCACCCATCCAGGAGCAAACACAGTGCTGGGTTTTGGGGCATCTCCACCAGCTCCTGGGCAAGGCGCTCCTGGGGAAGGGGATGCCGTCCCATGGAAAAGGGCTGCTCCTCATGTCCCCATCCATGCACAGTGTCCCATCTCCTCCCAAACCTCCCCACCCCCCCAAAGTAACTGCAAATCTCCATCTCAGCAGGGTTTTGCAGGTTCCTTCTGCTGCTCTCCTTTGTTTGTCCCACAGCAGGCAGCGATGCTGGGGGGGGTGGTGATAACGCCTGGGTCCCCCCACTTCGGTCAGGTGCCCCGTTGGGGAGGGTGGCTGGCAGCTTGGGGAGGGGGCCCATCCTCCAGGCCTCATCCTCATCCTCACCCTCACGGTGGTCTCTGCAGCTCCCTGGTGACAAAGAGCTCACCGGTACAGGCTGCAAGACCCCGATGGCAGGGTCGGCTCCCCTAGCCCACCCCCTGGCGACGCCGAGCGAGGGGCGTCCCATGGAAAACAGGCATTTTTAGCATTTTTTTCCCTAGATTTTAATTCAGCCCCCCCCTCCCCCGGTCACTGCTGTTTTGAAACCGCCGAGATTAGACACGCAAGGTCCCCGTGCCGAAGTCTGCGTGCTCCCAACCGGCAACAGATTGCGAGTGGCTGCTGCTGCCACTTTACTTACAGGGCTGCTTAATTAACTTGATTAATCAGCCCGCGTTCGCGCAACGCTCTGGGGATGCAAATCCCTCTTGTCCCTGCTGCTCCGCGGACGCTGCCCTCGCCTTTATTTCACACCGAGGTGTGATGGTGACAGCCGGAGAGGGGGACTGCAGGGCAGGAGCCACGTCTCCCGCTCCGGCAAGATTTGGGATCAAAGAGGAAAGGAACAAATATTCCCCAAATGGAACCTCCTGCCGTGACCCCTGCCAGCCCGGGAAAGGATGGGGAGCGGGGGGTCCCCCGCCCCAGTCAGGGCTGGTGGAGCGGTTCCTTCTCCCGGGTACCGCCACCACGGAGGGGACACGGCCTCTCCCGGTACCCACCGGCGGCCGCCACGTTCCCCGGGCGGGTTCAAGGGCCGCCGGCCCGGCAGGAGCCCTGTCGCCGCCGCCTGCTGACATCAGCAGTGAACTTGGTCCCCGCTCGGGCCTGGGACCCACTGGGGGTTACTGGTGTTTGCCCCCCTCCCTCCCCCTCCTGGAGGGGGTGTACAGGTGATGGGCAGCGCTGCAGGCAGGAGCCCCCCTACCCCATCCACGCTGCCCCGGGGGTGCCCCCATCCCCTCCCGTGGCGGGAAGTACCCCCGCCCGGCTCCCGCACAGCCCGGGGGCGAACCCCGGACACCCCCCTCCATCCGCGGGGCTTTGTCTGAGGGTCGCGGCGCTTCCCCTCCTGCGGGGGGGGAAGGGGAACGGACCCCCGCGACCGTGAACACAGGGGAGCGAGCCCCCCCCCAGAGTGACCCGAGGGGTGTGGGGCGCTGCACTCTCCGGTTTGTTTTGCCCCTCACCCCAATATTTCTCTTTTTGGGGGGGGATGAGGGGGGGCGCTGCCGCGCTCGCCGGGCGGGGCGGGGCGGCGCGCCGGCGCGCGCGAGGGGAGGTGGCGGGGGGGGGGGGGGGGGAAGGAGGCGGGGCGGCACGAGG